>NC_134859.1:22168500-22485500 GCF_049852395.1 Peromyscus maniculatus bairdii
GAACAGATGTGAAATGCCAGTGAAGAGTTGGAAACAGTAAATAATACCTAAATGACAGGTCAAGAAAGGAAGGGGTAATGATAATGGTGTAATTAAATTTCTTTGATGATGTGGGAATATAAGAAGACAGATAATCACTATATAAACTAAGGAAATGTAAAGACTAATCAATGGAAACTAGTAGATGAAGAGAGTCCATCAGATCTGGATGACATTATCAAATGATACAGTTTTTGTGTCAATAGTATAAGGGAAGAAAGAGGGAGAAAGTGGATGCAAGGAAAAGACACATTTTAGTGATCATTCTGAAGTCATTCTTCAGATTGAAGAGGACCCACAAGATAAAATCTTTCAAACCAGAGAAACAGGCAAACATGGGACCCTATATGAAACTGCTAAATAGTAAACAGGAGTCAGAAATAGTGAGAGCAACATGGTAAAGGAGGTTGATATAGGTAAAAAATGTACAAGACACCTAATTTCTCACTAGAAGCACAAAGTAACACCTTAAAAGAACTGGACAAAGTGAAAAGAGTATCTCACACTACTTAAAAATATACTTCAAATCTGAATTATGTAATTACTAATTTTTAAAGACATTTTAGATAGTCTATGAGATAATTTATCTCCAGCAGTCCAGTCCAACCCTGAAAGAAATTCTCCGAAAATATCAAAAAAAAAAACCCACATTGTTAGCCTGAAAGAATATAATGCTAAATAGAATCAAAATTGAGCAGACATGAATAAAGGATATCAGAAACTTAAAATTCATATAAATAAAATGAATTATTATATACAGAAAGTAGAAGTGGACACACAGAGGTTTTAAATTTGGGGGGTCTATGGTTTATTAAAATATAATGCTAGAGTGATATGCTATTATCAGGGTATGTATGTTTAAAAACTCTGGAAAACCAGTTACAAGAGGAGGGGTACCAAACAACAACACACTGTTGCTAGATCATGATGTCTTGGCAATGTGGTGAATGTTTGCATTTGTGGCTGAGACAACAAAGATTGTATTCATATCTCTAGAGAAACCAATGTCCTAGTACAAGGATTCATGATTTTAAAATGGGATGTAGAGAAGTAGGTGAAAGAAATCTAAAAAGAAATAGAAGCATAGAGAGCAAGCAAATAAGAAAGGAGAAATCAAGTTTCAAGATAGTCTAAATCCATGTAAACAAGTAGTTACACTAACATCAATGAACTAAAACTCTAGTCAAATAGCTCTGTCAGACTTCATAAAGAAAGCATTCCAAAATATTTGTTTCACTTTTTCTTCCTCAAGGAAATTCAACCCCACCCCCAGCACACACAAAATACATATATATATATATATATATATATATATATATATATATATATATGTGTGTGTGTGTGTGTGTGTGTGTGTGTGTGTGTGTGTATGTGTGTGTATACATGTATTTGTATATATGTATGTATGTAAGTTTATGCATATATATATGCATTTGTGTGTGTGTGTGTGTGTGTGTGTGTGTGTGTGTGTGTGTAAAATCTTGTGAGATTATATTAATGGTTGTGGATAAAGAGTATCACAAATCAGCATTTCAAACTATGAGTCATAATGAAGACAACATGAAAATCCTAAAGAAAAACAAAATTCTAAACTAGATGTGTACAATCTCAATAAAGCAACTTCCAAATATGTGAAAGGGAAATTGCCAGAATGAAAGGGTAACAGTGAGAAATATGCTAATGGTTTTAGCACTGCTTTCTTCATAACTAGTGGAAAGAGATGGAAAGTATGTCAGTGGGGATAAAGAGGACGTAATGCCACTATCAACCCACCAAAGCTCCAACTCTCATCAACAGGGTGCACATCCTTCTCATTTGCCTGTGGAACATCAACAGACTGAAACGCAGAAACAGCTTCCTACAAGCAGAAAGAACATGGACTATAGTAAAGGGGAGTTGGTAACATCATTAAACAAGAAATCTATAACATAGTTAAAATTAAAATACTCAGGAATAATTGGAAAATAAAACAATGTAACTATGAAATAATCCATAGGTCAAGGAAGAAACCAAAAAGGATATTTTAAATAAAACGAAGCTGACTACCTTTGAGAATACAACTGGAGCATACAACTATGGCATATAGCTAGAATAGTTCTTAGAAAGGAATTTATGAAATAGGGAGAGCATAGAGAAAATCAACAATGGGGATCTCAGGTTTTTTGGGTTCTTTTATGTCTAATAAAACTGGTAACAGAGAAAAAGGAGAAAGCACGAATTACCAGGATCAGAAATGAAAACAGGATCTCATCCAGAACTTATAGATGTCAAAAGGACAATTCATGTCAAGTGAATAAGCAGCCTAACATCATCTTAAATACGTCTAAATTCTAGCTTATTCACAACTGAAACAAGTAAAATTTGAAGTATTTTCCTATGCTTTAAAATATACTTGGTTGTTTAAAATATAATAAATTTATGATATAATTTATGAAACTCGAGTTTGACACCAAGGAAATTCAGAAGGTTCTTTTAAGATAAAAAAATATCTGTCTGTTCTCTCACACTCAGTTGCATGATAGTCCAGCTTCATCTCTTTCTGCATCTAGCCTGGGACAGTGGAAGAATAGGAGAGATGTTTCTCATATGTGTAGGTGTCTCATGTGCAATGACATGAGGATCACATTAGCAGGTAAGTGATCTCTAAAACACAATAGTTTACTCTTTTATTTCTTATTCAGATCCTTTGTTTATGCTGATACTTGTTTGGTTACTGGCAACAAGAATAAAGAGGAGACTTAACTTGATAATCCAGTGTAGGTAATAACACAGACTTAGTAACGGAATATCTCATTTGGCTTATATGACAGCAATATATAAGCAATATAGAAGAATTACTTAATATATATGAGTAATGCGTAATTCACATGGAAAGAGGTAAAGAATAAAGTCTACATTAGGAAAATAAAAAAGCGAAGGACTGAATTACTGATTGACTAATTATCCTTGCTTTCCATAGCATTGGGGAGGATCAACAAATGTAATGGCATCATGCTATGCAATGTAAGTCTCCTACAGTCAAGCCTCTTGATCTAGGCTGCATCTATGCGTTTTAATACTTTATAGTAATGAGTTCAGAAGCTTAAGTATTGGTAGATTGTGCTCTTGAAATACCCAATAATAAACAATACTTACAATGACAGCAAGATTTAAAGCTATTCGAATCAATAAGTTTAAAGTTTTCTTTGTTTCAGGAATTGATGCAGAAACAGGAAACAGAGACCCAACTATCTATATAGTCTTCTGGAGTTGCTCCTGGATGTAAATGGCATATGAGGACATTAACTGGGACATTTATAGGTTAGTATCGCTATTTGTTCACTTGTCTGAGTTTTTACACTTATTCATTTACCATCACAAGTATCTCTGGGCACAGGTATTTTCATATTCTACTTACAGATTAAAAAACAACAACAGAACTCCAGCAGAGATAGGAATCTTCCTCAAAACAGCACTCTGGGTGTCTGAGACAAGAATCAAACTCACTCTGTTTGGCTCAGGTATAAGCAGACATAACCACTGTGTCATAGTAAGACAACTGTTGCCATATTTTAACTAAATAGTTAATTAAATATTGGTGACACAAAAATGAAAGCAAATGAGTATAAAATAATAAAAATTACAACAAAACAAGCAATCAAAACAAAAAAAAAACAAGCTGCAGATTTATAGAATGGTTTTGGTAAATCATCTGTTATCCAAAAGATCATTGAGGATTTGAGGTGGTATACGTGGAGTCAAAGAGAAAAAAGATTTCCAACTGGCCAGTAGCTATTTGTGAGACTCAGAGGGGCAGAAGTCAAGATTCTGAATAGCTAAAAATTAGGCACATTTGTACATATTTTACCCTCTCTTCATTATAATGTAACTTAGCCAACATTCAGATGATGGGATATTGTATGTTTCAGGTGAAAAGTAAATAAAAATACACTTTTCCTAAAGAATAGGTGGTCATAGGACTGGCAACATGTCTGAGCAGATAAAGGTGTTTGCCACCAACTCTGACAACCTATGTCTGTCACCCAGAAGCCACATGGTAGAGGAAGAGAACAGACTACTGGAAACTGACATCTGATTTCCACAAATATGACATGGCATATGCATACACCTCCCACCACAAACAATCAATAAATGAAATGAACATTCAGAAAATTAAATAGAGTAGATGGCTAGAAAGGTATAATTTCTTCAATTGTTTATTTTTGTGTGTTATCAATTTGTAGGTTTTTTGTTTGGTTGGTTTTTGTTTATTCATTTTTTTAAATTGTTTTAGAGTGGCCCACCTTTGCTTCAAATAAAAATGTAACACAGTAGACTGGATTATTATTTTTATTAATATGCACAGAAAATTACTAAAATGGTGACTATTTGTTGTCTCCCCCAATGGCACTTATAGGTACAAATATGCAGAGATGTCTAGACACATCAGATGCTTAATTGAAAAGACACTTCCATGGCAGTTTGATCCTCAGCTTCCTCATCTGGTTGAATATTCTTGTATTCTCTTGGTAAATTTCTGTATTACCAGATGAAGATACCTCACTCCTATTATTGCTCCTTGCTGAATCTTGAGAAATCTTCGAAGTTTTGAATGACAGAAGAAGCATCATATTCATCCTGTTACTTCTTACAAGATTTGAAATGTTTCTGTCTTGTGTAGTAGAATTTAATCTTTTTTGAATGGCACCAGCACCTATTCCAAAACTTCCTCATGATTTCTTCAAGATCTAAGGCCCATTCTGGACATGCTCTTTCTCTTCTAGTCATACTTCCATGACATAGGGGACAATGTATTCCACTTTTTCTCATTGCAGTCAGGAAACATTTTCTAAAAGAAACGTGCTGACAGGCTGTGGTCCTCCATGGTGTCTTGAACACCTCTTGACAGACACAGCAGTGAAATCATCATACATGTAGGACATGGTCACCAAGAGCTCCTCAGATATGGTGAGGGGTTGGTGGGAAAGGTGGTGGCATCCGCAGGGGCCCATGTGGCAGTGGAGACCCTGGACCTGTCTCCCTGAGAGCGCTTGATTTTTGTTTAATGGGTCTTTCTTCTGTGAATTATTAATTAGCATTAAAGGAGACCAAATCAATTAGAATTTCCAATAAGTTTCTGGGCTCACATATGTTGGCATTCACATGTGGGGGTCCAAAGAACCACATATAACTGTGGTTGTATAGTGGAAGATTTCATTTTCCACCATGTGCCTCCTTTAAAATGGAGTGTCTATCACTTGCAGGATACATCTCTTCTACTCACCAGTGGTTAAGAAGGATAACCGGAACCCCCAACATTATTTATGGAAAGTACCTAACTTCTCCCAAAGATTCGCAACATCATCATGTATTTTCTATGAGTCTGAACTGCATATGTGATAAAAGAGTTACTGTCATTCAATAAGAATAATCTTTCCAGACAGTGGTTCTCTAGATCATAGAGATGTCTAAGCCTGTGTCCTGACTCGGGCCTAGGACAGCTTCTATTTTATAAAGCCGGAACTGATAAATCACCCTGAAGGGGGCTTGTACCCTCTGAGGTCTGGACCACTGGTTGTGAATTTACAGGGTGAGGGACGGATTCCTTTAGGACTAGAACGGAACCTTGGGCTTCTTCACATCAATCAGAACACTTGTAAGGATGCTTCATCACTTCAGACAGACACCAAATTTTGCATGCAATTTCACATGCTTTGGGGAACTCTATGGTGCACCAAAGACTGTTTCTATAGACCTTAAGCTAAAAGCTCTAGGAACATGATAATATAAGGAATTAACCTCAAACAGTTTTCAGGGATTTTCTAAAAGTTAAGCATAGGACATAATTCCATTCAAATTACATTTTCTATTTTTCATGTACCTGATTGAATACCCATTTTATTTTCATTTATTTAGTGATTACTTCAACAAATATTCATGATTTTAAAGCACTTTTAAGTTTCATCTATTTTCTCATTTTCTGAGATGGTGTGTACACCCTATACTCCACAGTGTGTGTGGAGGTCACTGGACAGCTTGGAAGAGAGCCACTTCAGAATTACCAAGCTTGGCAGCAAGCTCTCTTCCTCTCTGAGGCATTTGATCAGCCCAAATTCATAATTTAAAAAAAATCACTATGACTAAATTACTGAATTTAATTATCAATATTTAATCATTTTCAATATTTAATCATTTTCATTATCAAGAATTAATATTTATTTTCATGTTGCTATATTAACTTTCTGAAGTTGCTAAATTTTACAGACTTTCTATTGCCACCAATACCATTTCATCTGTACCATTTTTAAGTAAATATGCAGTTATTTCTAGCTTGAATTAATTGATTAAATAAGTGATACTCCATCCTTACCCTTCCTTAAACTGATTTCTCGAAGCATGGTTGGACTGAAACACAAATTGAATTGATTGAATATGTATTTGAAACATTTTAAAATTATAATTTAGAAATTTTTAAAAACAAATTCTGCAGACATTTCTGGATGTCAAGAGATTCCTGTTTAAAGGAAGCCTTCTAACTGGCAACTGGCTAAATTTAAGTTGAACTCCCTTTCCTAAGAAAGGGCCTATCTTACTCCTTCCTATGGGGACTTGATTTCATTAAAATCCAGAGCAAAAGGGCTTAAGTCATTTCTTGCATGCTATTGTGACTTCTGTCTAATCACTTTGAAGTAAAAATGAGTTGATTATACTATCATAATACAACTTCTTCAACTGGTGGCCTGACCTTAAAAAAAAAAAAAAACAACTAATAGGTGTGACGAAAACTATTAAAAATGAATTTTTAAGATGGTCTTTGGGATGGAGGAGAAAGAAATTTCTTTCCAAATTTGGGCTGTAATTTGTTCTGGTAATTTTACATATCAAGTGGCTTATTCTCGTGGATAACAGTGAGTGTCCATGTGTTTAAGAGTTTAGAGACATGAAAAAAATGAAGTTAAACTGGAGTAAGTTGGAGTGTGGTGTGGGTCAGGGTACACAGTTACAATGGGGAACAGCTACTCCTCCAATGTTTGAATCTAACAATAGAAATAATATACCTTATAATTAAGAAAACTGGAAATTGTAACAAAACTGACAACTGTATTCCTCTTTTTAGCATGACTCATTGGCCCCACTGTTCTAGTTTGTAAATGATTCCTGAATATATTCTTAACTTTTCAATACAATACTTTCTTTGTTTGTACATGAGGAGGAGTAGCTTGTCTTGCCTTTCAGAGATTATGAAATGAACAATAATATAGAATAGGACATAATGAGACATTAAGATAGTGTCACAGTTTTTAAATTGTCAACTTAACATACCCACTCATGCTATTTTATTTCCTTTTTCTTTTCTTTATTATTAAGAAATTTTCTATTCATTTTACATATGAATCACAGATGTCCCTCTCCTCCCTCCCCACTTCTTCCTCTCCCCCAACCTACTCTCCATTTGCACCTCCTCCAAGGCAAGTGGAATCAGCACAGCCTGGTATACTCAGTTGAGGCAGGTCTAAGCCCCTCCCCCCTGCACCAAGGCTGCACAAAGTATCCCACCATAGGCACTGGGCTGCAAAAAGCCCACTTACACACCAACGATGGATCCTGATTCCACTGCCTTGCTAAACAACTAAGCTAAACAACTGTCTCGCCTATCCAGGAGAGCCTAGTCCAGTCCCATGGGGGCTCCTCAGCTATTTGTCCACAGTTCATGAGTTCCCACTAATTTGGCTGGCCATCTCTGTACATTTCCCCATCATTATCTCGATGTCCCTTGTTCATAAAATCCCTACTCTCTCTCATCGATTGGAATCCTGGAGCTTGGCCTGGCACCTGTCCAGGGATCTCTGCATCTGCTTCCATCAGTTACTGGATGAAGGCTCTATGATGACAGGGTATTCACAATCTGATCACTGGGGTAAGCCAGTTCAGGCACCCTCTCAACTATTGCTAGTAGTCTAAGATGGGGTCATCCTTTTTTACTCTTGAATTATTTTAAATACTTTTTGGGAGTTTCATAAAAGTATACAATATAATTTGAGCATACCCATCCTTCTGCTACTTTGAATTTTCCCCAGGATGGTTCCCCTTCCAACCTCATGCCCATTTCTTCTCTTAACTCACTGAGGCCTATTGGTGTTGTTCATATGTGAGTGAATGTGAGGCTATCCCCTGGAGCATGGGCTACCTACGCTCCCACCTCCAGAACCCATCACCTTTTGGTTTGATACTTACTTAGGGATGAACTTCATGTAGCCCAATTATGTTGGAATAGTTACCAGCTTATCCAGATCTTATGCTGATGATTGTGGCTGTTTTGAGTTCCTATGTGGAACAGCCCTGTCAATTCCAGAAGATACTCATTCATAGTGGTTATTTCCAACCTATGACTCTTACAGACTTTCTGTGACCTGTTTCACAATGCACCCTGAACCTTGTGGGATAGGGTCTAATACAGACATTCATTTAAGGGTAAGCACGGCACTGACAATTATTCTCTGCACTTTGACTGCTTATGAGTCCCTGAATTACTAGCTATCTGCTGCAAGAAGAGTTTTTCTGCTGATGGCTGAGAGGTTTGTGCTATTTTTAAAGCTGGGACCAATTTTATATATACAATTCACCATTACAGTCCATAAAATTAAAAGGATCTAATGCAGCTCAGAAGGAAATAAAAAACTTAGGGATTGCTCCTTGATCTTAAAGGTGGTGATGTTAATTGCATTAACATTTTTGTTTCCTTTGAAGATATATTTTCCAAAAGAGTCAAAGTATATGTTTTCCTCTTAAATACTTCAACAATAAAACCAAATAGAAATAAATTAAGTGAAACACTGTGTTCTATTAGATAAAAAATATATGTAAGAGATAGATGATGATAGAGGATAGATAATATCTAGGTATAAATATGCCTGATTGCTAGAATACATTTTTAGCATGTGCAGAATTCTAGATCTCCAATATAAAAATATATTTTAAATACTTTGACCATCAATGGTATACACTTGATTCTTCCAGAATTTTGAGAGTACATTGGCTGGAAATTAACTTTATGTAACTCAATCCCCAAATCACTGTCTAACATCAAAAATTATGAACACGAAATGCAGGCAAATGGAAGAGCCTTTGGGGAAGAACTCATCTTGGCATAAGTTGCAATGCAGACACTGGACAGCACTATGTCCAAGTCAGGAGCCTCTTGGCAGTGGAAGTTTCACTAAAAAAAATTTGGCTTAAGAAAATAATTCTAGTTCTCTTCCATAGATCAAGTCATAAACCAACTAAAGTCTCAGATTATCCCACCCTCCTTTGGCAATGATATTTAATGCTATACCTATTTAGTTAACCACACGTTCTTAAGTCTTATAGCCTCCTTGGAAACACTTAGGACAGTACATGAGCTGCCAGAATTAAACAGAACACCTGTTTTCAAACTCCCAGCCTCTTAAGATTTTAGACTACCATTTCAGAAATCCTCATGTATTTTGAATAAGCTCTAGGAGAGATGCCACTCAGCCACCACACTGATCTGATATTGGTGAAGTGCCATAGTCATGGAAGGCAGTATTTGTTGCAGGGGTTGGGGGTAGTTCAGCAGAGGGAGTACCAGATTCTAATTACTATACACATACTCAATAGCTTGCCAAAACCTAAGGAAGAACTCTACAAAATGGGTGAGAGAATCTTGACTCACTCCCATTGATGGGTGCTGAAAGTCTAGGGATTGCCTGGACCTTCAGGAAAGGGTAAAAACAAGAATTGGACCACTTCCTCAAGAAAACATGGATTTTGGATGAACTCTGCAATGCTCTCACTGGTCATAAGCAAACACCAAAGTCCTTTCTAATTACTTTAAATCTGTTTGCCATTATGATTGGGGCATCTTTAACCTTGAAAGTGGTTGAGATACTGATTCACTTAGTAATTTACTGTTAGAAATGTTTTGGGGTGGGTAATAGGTAATCTTGTTATGGATAACATAGCTAATACCTAACATGGAGTAGCTGTAGACAAGCTTTAAACTTTCAACCCTTTGTTCTGGCTGTAAAATGTCAGTTGGACCCATTTTGGTGCTTTTTATTACTGCATCAAAAGCATGCTGTGAATTTGTTGCTGCCATAAATGCTTAATGTAAGAGCTCATTGTGCAATAAAGTGTCAGAACACTGTTTTTAAACACGTTTTTAAAGCAACATTTTACAGCTTACATTTTTTCCCACTGCGTACTATAAAAAGTACAGATTTTCAATGTCACATTCATAAGGAGTGCATAATCGTTCCTAGGAAAGCCAACTACAGTGAGAATTAAACAATTTCTCTCCAACCTTTTCATAAACCCTGCTTCCCCCTCCCCCATGCCACTTGGTGATGAACATGATATAGTGAATGGGAGGAGCTGGGTTCTTGAATATAACATGCCACTTAAACTTGAAAGAAGAAATTAAGCATAAGAAGGATTTGTTTTCTCAATACTTGATCTCAGACTATTTTTCATGTCATAAATACCCTCATTACAGATTTTCCATCCATAGTCTGTAAAATATTTTTTTAAGAAAAAGAATACTTCTCTTTCAACTTTTTTAGATTTGGAAATTTATTTTCCTATATAATTCCTAAGGTTGTGTCAATATGCCAATGTTAATTTTTTTAATAAAGCAAAGAACTACCTTATTGCACTTGGTGGTCACTTGACTGTTATTAGAACCTTGACATTTTAAGAGGTTTTTTTTTTTTTTTTCTGATAGTTTTGTGGAAATTTTTTTTCATACAACATATTCTGATCGTATTTTCTCCTCCCCCAACTCCTCCCAGATCCTCCTTACCCACCCTACTCCCTGCCTTCTTTTTCTCTTGCTTTAGAAATCAAAAAAATTAAGGGTTCCCCTAGCAGTAGGATCAGGGTCCATTCCTGGTGCATGAGCTGGCTTTTTGGAGCCCACTACCTATGGTTCAACACCTTGGACAGCCTTGAGGTAGGGGGAGGGACTTGGACCTGAATTTATCAGCCTCTGCTGACTCCCCATAGGAGGCCTTACCTTCTTGTTGGAAGGAATAGGGGGTGGGTTGGATGGGTGGGAGGAGGGAAGAGGGGGATCTGTGATTGCTATGTAAAATGAATAAAAAATTTCTTAATAATGAAAAAAAGAGAGAAAAGACCTTTTGAGATTCGTTTCATCCTTATCTTTCTAATTATTTTCTTTACTGAATTAACTTGTGGTAACAGACTTCTGGTAGTCAAAATGAGATTCTAGTGAGCAGAATTTCCAGCTGTGGTGTACACTAGTCCTTGCCTGTCACAAGCTTGTCATTCCTGAACTGCAAAGTATCCTTAACACAGACCAGGGTCTGTCTCTATCTATGATTGACAGAATGCTATGACTTTGGGTACAACACTGTTATCTGTATGTTTTAGGGCAAACATGGACAGAACCAAGCAATTATTCTTGTAATTAACCTTTCAGAATCTGTAAGACAGCTTCACATGCATCTACCAGCTAGTACATGAGAAACAGCCTTCTCCAGCACTGATTCTTGTCTTGACTGAAAACATTTATACACGATGATCAAGGCTTGGGCCACAGGTCTGTTTGTTCTGATCTTTATATACAAGGGTAAGCACAGAGTAGGTGCTCAGTAAATGTCTGTTGAATATGTAAATAGTTGAATATGAATATATGAATTTAAAATTTATCTTCACAGTGTTTCCTAAAATCTGTTCCAAGTAGTTTGGTTTAAGATTCTGAAGTTCTCGTCCCAGCCTGCCCCTGACGACTTCCCTTCTGGACCAGAGGTGAGTGCCTGGGTCCAGCCCGGACCCCATCCCTGGCCACCAGCCACCCCGGGAGGTCCTGCCCAGCTTGGCGCCGGGTTCTGGCCACTGGGCAGCTCCCCTTCTAGCCCCACCGGGAGGGATCCCCATTTCCAAGCCCCCGGCAGCCCCTGCAGTCTCCGCGCCCTGCCCCCACGCCCATCTGCCCAAGACCCCACCCACTTCCTGAGACTTAGAGACCGGCCCCCAGCTCCCAGCCTGCCCCTGACGACTTCCCTTCTGGACCAGAGGTGAGTGCCTGGGTCCAGCCCGGACCGCATCCCTGGCCACCAGCCACCCCGGGAGGACCTGCCCAGCTTGGCGCCGGGTTCTGGCCACCGGGCAGCTCCCCTCTAGCCCCACCGGGAGGGATCCCCATTTCCAAGCCCCCGGCAGCCCCTGCAGTCTCCGCGCCCTGCCCCCACGCCCATCTGCCCAAGACCCCACCCACTTCCTGAGACTTAGAGACCGGCCCCCAGCTCCCAGCCTGTCCCCGACTGCCATTCTGGACCAGAGCTTGCCCCTGACTTCCCTTCTGGACCAAAGAGTTGGACAAGAGAACTCCCTTTTGGACAAGAGAGAGAGTCTTCCTGAGTCTGTCAGATCTTTGTGAAACAAGTCCACTGATAAGACCAAGAAGGAATCACAAGGAGATGGGCAGACGTCAAAGCAGAAGTACATACAGCAAAATGAAGAGCAATACAGCATCACCAGAACCTAGCTCGCCTCCAACATCTAGACCTGAACACCAAAAATTGGAAGAAGCAGAAGAAAGTAGCCTTATGAGTAACTTCATGAAGAAGGTAGAGGCTTGTGTAGAGGAAAAGACAAGAAAATTGGAAGAACGCTGTAAACAACTAGAGGAAAGGGCAAACAAATTAGAAGAAAACAATAAAGCCCTCCAAGAAAACAATAAAGTCCTGGAAGAAAACATTAAAATCCTGGAAGAAAACAATAAAGCACTGAAAGAAAATCATGAAAAAGCAATGAAACAAACAAAGGAAACAGTCCAAGATCTGAAAAGGGAAATTGAAAAAATGAAAAAGACACAAACAGAGGGAATGCTGGAAATAGAAAACCTGAGTAAAAGATCAGGAACTTCGGATGCAAGTATAACCAACAGAATGCAAGAGATGGAAGAGAGGATTTCTGGCATTGAAGATACAGTAGAAGAAATAGTTCCATCAGTCGAAGGAAACACTAAAGCCAACAAAGTCATGAACCAAAATGTCCAAGAAATCTGGGACACCATAAAAAGACCAAACTTACGAATTATAGGGATAGAAGAAGGTGAAGAATACCAACTCAAAGGCACAGAAAATATATTCAACAAAATTATAGAAGAAAACTTTCCCAACTTAAAGAAGGAAATGCCTATGAAGATACAAGAAGCCTATAGAACACCAAACAGACTAGACCCCCAAAAAAAGTCCCCTCGACACATAATAATTAAACAACTAAATGTACAGAATAAAGAAAGAATATTAAGAGCAGCCAAGGAAAAAGGCCAAGTGACCTATAAAGGTAAGCCCATCAGAATAACACCCGATTTCTCAATGGAGACTTTGAAAGCCAGAAGGACCTGGACAGATGTAATGCAGACACTAAGAGACCATGGATGTCAGCCCAGACTAATATACCCAGCAAAACTTTCAATCATCATAGACGGAAGGAACAAGACATTCGAAGACAAAGCCAGATTTAAACAATACCTATCCACAAACCCAGCCCTACAGAAAGCACTAGAAGGAAAATTCCAACCGAGGGAAGTCAGATACACACTTGAAAACACAGGCAATAGATAAAGCCACAACAGTAAACCCCAAAGAAGAGAAGTACACACACACTACCACCAAAAATAACAGAGATGAAGAATCACTGGTCATTAATAGCCCTTAATATCAACGGACTTATTTCACCTATAAAAAGACATAGGCTTACAGAATGGATACGAAAGCAGGACCCATCCTTCTGCTGCATACAAGAAACACATCTCAAATTCAAAGATAGACACTACCTAAGAATAAAAGGCTGGGAAAAGACTTTTCAATCAAATGGTCTTAAGAAACAAGCAGGGGTAGCCATCCTGATATCCAACAAAATAGACTTCAAACTAAAATCAATCAAAAGAGATCAAGAAGGACATTACATCCTTGTCACAGGAAAGATCGACCAAGATGAAGTTTCAATTCTGAACATATATGCCCCAAACATAAGGGCACCCACATATGTAAAAGAAACATTACTAAAGCTTAAACCACATATAAAATCCCACACATTAATAGTGGGAGATCTCAACACCCCACTTTCACCACTGGACAGATCTCCCAAATCGAAAATTAACAGAGAAATAAAGGACTTAACCGATGTCATGACCCAATTGGACCTAATAGATATCTACAGAACATTCCATCCTAACAAGAAAGAATATACTTTCTTCTCAGCACCCCATGGAACTTTCTCTAAAATCGACCACATACTTGGCCACAAAGCAAATCTCAACAGATACAAAACAATCAGAATAACCTCCTGTGTTCTATCAGATCACCATGGTTTAAAGCTAGATTTCAACAACAACAAAAACTACAGAAAACCTACAACCTCATGGAAACTGAATAATGCTCAACTGAATCACCAATGGGTTATGGAAGAAATAAAGAAAGAAATTAAAGACTTCCTAGAGATCAATGAAAATGAAGACACCACATACCCAAACTTATGGGACACTATGAAAGCAGTGCTAAGAGGGAAATTCATAGCACTAAATGCCCACATAAAGAAGTTGGAGAAATCGCACACTAGTGAATTAACAGCACATCTGAAAGCTCTAGAACAAGAAGAAGCAAAGTCTCCCAGGAAAAATAGACGCCAGGAAATTATCAAAGTGAGAGGTGAAATTAATAAATTAGAAACTAAGAGAATAATACAAAAAATTAATGAAACAAAGAGTTGGTTCTTTGAGAAAATCAACAAGATAGACAAGCCCTTAGCCAAACTAACCAAAAGACAGAGAGAGAGAATCCAAATCAACAAAATCAGAAATGAAAAGGGGGACATAACAACAGACATTGAGGAAATCCAGAGAATTATAAGGTCATATTTCAAAAACCTCTACTCCACAAAACTGGAAAACCTAAAAGAAATGGACATTTTTCTGGATAGATACCACATACCTAAGTTTAATCAAGACCAGATAAACTATTTAAATAGTCCAATAACCCCTAAGGAAATAGAAACAGTCATTAAAGGTCTCCCAACCAAAAAAAGCCCAGGACCAGATGGTTTCAGCGCAGAATTCTACCAGATCTTCAAAGAAGAGTTAATACCAATACTCTCTAAATTGTTCCACATAATAGAAACAGAAGGAACATTACCAAACTCCTTCTACGAGGCTACAATTACCCTGATTCCTAAACCAAACAAGGATGCAACAAAGAAAGAGAACTACAGACCGATCTCCCTCATGAACATTGATGCAAAAATACTCAATAAAATACTGGCAAACAGACTCCAAGAACACATCAGAACAATTATCCACCATGATCAAGTAGGCTTCATCCCAGGGATGCAAGGGTGGTTCAACATACGAAAGTCCATTAATGTAATACACCATATAAACAAACTCAAAGAAAAAAACCACATGGTCATCTCACTAGATGCAGAAAAGGCATTTGACAAAATCCAACACCCCTTCATGATAAAAGTCTTGGAGCGATCAGGAATACAGGGAACATACCTAAACATAATAAAGGCAATATATAGCAAACCAACAGCCAACATCAAATTAAATGGAGAGAAACTCAAAGCAATTCCACTAAAATCAGGAACAAGACAAGGCTGTCCACTCTCCCCATACTTATTCAATATAGTACTTGAAGTTCTAGCCAGAGCAATAAGACAACATAAGGAGATTAAGGGGATTCAAATTGGAAAGGAAGAAGTCAAGCTTTCCCTATTTGCAGACGACATGATAGTATACTTGAGTGACCCCAAAGATTCCACCCAGGAATTGATAAAGCTTATAAACACCTTCAGCAACATAGCAGGATACAAAATAAACTCAAAAAAATCAGTAGCCCTCCTATATACAATGGACAAAGAAGCTGAGAAGGCAATTAGAGATACATCACCCTTTACAATAGCCAAAAATGACATAAAATACCTTGGGGTAACACTAACCAAGCAAGTGAAGGACCTATATGACAAGAACTTTAAGTCCCTGAAAAAAGAAATTGAAGAAGATCTCAGAAAATGGAAAGATCTTCCATGCTCATGGATAGGCAGGGTTAACATAGTAAAAATGGCAATCTTACCAAAAGCAATTTACAGATTCAATGCAATCCCCATCAAAATACCAACACAATTCTTCACAGATCTGGAAAGAACAATACTCAACTTCATATGGAAAAACAAAAAACCCAGGATAGCTAAAAGAAACCTGTACAATAAAACAACTTCTGGAGGCATCACAATCCCCGACTTCAAGCTCTACTATAGAGCTACAGTAATAAAAACAGCCTGGTATTGGCATAAAAACCGACATGTGGACCAATGGAATCGAATTGAAGACCCTGACATTAACCCACACACCTATGGACATATAATTTTTGACAAAGAAGCCAAAAGTGTACAATGGAAAAAAGAAAGCATCTTCAACAAATGGTGCTGGCATAACTGGATATCAGCGTGTAGAAGGCTGCAAATAGATCCATATCTGTCACCGTGCACAAAACTTAAGTCCAAATGGATCAAAGACCTCAACATAAATCCAGCTACTCTGAACCTGCTAGAAGAAAAAGTAGGAAATACTCTTGAACGCCTTGGCATAGGAGATCACTTCCTAAATATAACACCAGTAGCGCAGACACTGAGACAAACAATCAATCAATGGGACCTCTTGAAACTGAGAAGCTTTTGTAGAGCAAAGGATACGGTCAACAAGGCAAAGCGACAGCCTACAGAATGGGAAAAGATCTTCACCAACCCCACATCTGACAGAGGACTGATATCCAGAATATATAAGGAACTCAAGAAATTAGACATCAAAAGGACCAACAGTCCAATTGAGAAATGGGCTTTAGAACTAAACAGAGAATTCTCAACAGAGGAATCCCAAATGGCTGAAAGACATTTAAGGAATTGCTCAACTTCCCTAATCATCAGGGAAATGCAAATCAAGACAACTCTGAGATACCACCTTACGCCTGTCAGAGTGGCTAAGATCAAAAACACTGAAGACACTTTATGCTGGAGAGGATGTGGAACTAGGGGAACTCTCCTCCACTGCTGGTGGGAATGCAAGCTTGTACAACCACTTTGGAAATCAATATGGCGCTTTCTTAGAAAATTGGGAATCAATCTCCCCCAAGATCCAGCTATACCACTCCTGGGCATATACCCAAGAAATGCTCAATCATACCACAAGAGCACTTGCTCAGCTATGTTCATATCAGCATTGTTTGTAATAGCCAAAACCTGGAAACAACCTAGATGCCCTTCAACTGAAGAATGGATAAATAAATTGTGGCACATATACACAATGGAATACTACTCAGCAGAGAAAAACAACGACATCACACGGTTTGCAGGCAAATGGATGGATCTAGAAAAAATCATCCTGAGTGAGGTAACCCAGACTCAGAAAGACAAATATGGTATGTACTCACTCATAGGAAGATGCTAGATGTGGAACAAGGATGACTAGACTGCTACTCACATCACCAGTGAGGCTACCTGGAAAACGGGACCCCAAAAAAAGACACGGAGAAATGGACAAGATCTACATGAATAGCCTGGTCATGAGTGGGAACAATGAAGGGCGACAGTCGAGGGAAAGAGTGGGAGATCCTAGCTGGATCAAGAAAAGAGAGGGAGAACAAGGAATAGGAGACCATGGTAAATGAAGACCACATGAGAAGGTGAGAAGGGGAGGAAGCAGAGAGCTAGGGAGGCCCACGGAGATCCACAAAGATACCCCCTCAAAAGACTGCTGGCAATGGTCGCGAGACGGCAGGAACTGACCTACTCTGGTGATGGGATGGCCAGACACCCAAATAGTGGTGCCATAAACCCCATCCAAGGACTGAGGAATCTGAAGGCAGACATCCACGGCTGGGCCCCTGGTGGAGCACTGGGAGTCTAATTAGTGAGTAAGAAGAGGATTTATATGAGCGAGAATTGTTGAAGCCAAGGTTGGATAAAGCACCGGGACAAATAACCAAATGAATGGAAGCACAGGATCTATGAACCAAAGGCTGAGGGGCCCCCAACTGGATCAGGCCACCTGAACGGGTGAGACAGTCAGTTGGCTTGATCTGTTTGGGAGGCAGCTGTGCATTGGTGCCAGGTCCTGGACTCGTTGCATGAGTTGGCTGTTTGAATCCTGGGACTTATGCAGGGACACTTGGCTCGGTCTGGGAGGGGGGAATGGACCTGCCTGGACTGAGTCTACCAGGTCAACCCCGGTCCTCGGGGGAGACCTTGATCTGGAGGAGGTGGGAATGGGGGGTGGGCTGGGGGGAGGGGTGGGCGAGAGGGGGAGAACAGGGGATTCTGTGGCTATTATGTTGAACTGAATGGTGTTGTAAAATAATAATAATAATAATAATAAAAAAACCAAAAAAAAAAAAAAAAAAGAAACTATTAGGCTAAATTAAAAGACCGTTTAAAATTTAAAAAAAAAAAAAATTAATATCATTGATAGGAGATATCTAACCTGCTTTGACAGAAAGATTAATGTCAAGATAGAAAACAATATAATAATAAAATATTTGTTAAGAGCCGAAAAAAAAAAAAAAAAAAAAAAGATTCTGAAGTTCTCACATATGTATTATCCTTGAAACAATTGGAGGCAAACTGGCCTTTTGGTCAAAACTAAAAATAAGACTCTAGATTTGAATCCATAGAACTGATTCAAATTGAGAATTTTTGAAGATTTCATTTGACATGGATAGTCATCTTCTAATGCAAAAGAAGTCTCCATTTTTTTAACTAAAAACATAAAATCGAGTTCTCATAAAATAGATACATTTTTTTAGAGTGCATTGCGCAACCAATTAACTTCTTTGTCTGCAAAACTAACTAAACTAATTTACAAAATATAACATATTGGCCTTCCCAAGAGAAGGTGTCCTTTGAAGCTCCTGCCACTAAGAAAAACAATGTGAACTTTTGAGCTACCCTCGGTAAACATACAAGTAAGACAGTGACTCATTCTTATTCAGAGAAAAGCATTTGATTTTTTTTTAAAGCCCAATGAATGGTGCCAACAATAAAATGCCAGAGATTAAAAGAAAAAGCAGACATACAGGAGAAGCCTTAAAAAATGTTACTTTTACATTCCAACCATTTTTATTTTCCTCTTTTGGCTACACACGGCTTGTATCTATTTAATATGCATGAAGTTGGCAAAAATAAGCGTTTCCTCTCACAACAAGTGACGACCCAAGCATTTGGATCTGCAGCATTTCTGCATCGTCTAAGGTATGACAGCTTATCACTCATTTAATTTTTCAAAATGTTGTCTAACTATACAGGTTGACAGTTTAGTTCACTGTTCCTCTAGCCCCACTGATCATTGCCTGAAGGATTTTTTTTCATTATAATTGGTTAGAAATAATCACGCCGATGAATTGCATTTCCTTTGAAAATAAAAAGAAGAGATTAAAATTATGTTCTATTAATCATCAGCTTTAGTCCTTACTTACTAGTTTTAATTTTTTTTCCCCACGATTTAAATTTGGCTGCAGGTTTACAATATGACATAAATCTTGCTTCAGGAATCAAACCCAAATTCCATTTGTTTCTCCTTACTATATTCTAGGCTATAATTTTATTTCATTTGAGGAATGTGCTGAAATCCCTGAATTACTTTTATTTGAAGCATCTTCAAGTTGATTAGTTTTTCAACTCATGAGATTCTGGATAGGGAGTTAAAGTCGGAAAAGTGAACTGTGCAAAAAACATTAGCATCTAAGGATTGAGTTTCCAAAGCTTCCATTCTGAAGTACCATCTGGTACTGACCTCTTCAGTTAGCCATGTGAGCATGGTTTGACGCATGCTGTAAATGCCCATTCCTTGTTTAGTTATAAAGAAGAGCAATTATCACAGTCTACATACCCATGTTGTTTGACGACTCAGGAGAACAAGAGAAAGATGAACAGAAGGGTGCATGGGTGAACTGAAGGGAGTTACTCAGGGCCACACTCCAGTAAGAAGTAGGAAATAGTCTTTATGTCACAATATTAATTATAGTCATCAGAACTCCTAACATCCCCAAGTATCCTCTAAAAAGTCCTGCTAGCTTTCTCTATTATGTGCCATTAATAAAAAGCAGGGAAAAAATACCTCGTGAAAATTATTTAGATGAAATCTATTTAAACTGCTTGGTTTTGACAGAGCTCCCTCACTAGCACCACCAGATCAAACTGTAATCAGTCACTGTCCTCACATCAAGACTGGATGGTTTATCTTATCTTCTGGGACATCAGGAGTCTGAGAGATAAAAGCAGATGCCAGATTCAGCTAGTGTAAGTAAGACTTTACATTCCAGGAATAAAGTGGCTTGCACAGTCTGAATTTGTTCTCTGCATCTCTTTTCCTGGCCCCGCATGTATCTGTGAAAACAATCCCTTCTGCTCAACTCACCAGGGCTGTCTTCCTGACTCTAGAACCACAAACAAAAGACCATTAAGACCTTAACATTACCCAAAGCTGGATTTAGATATTTCAAGTGATCACAGAACATCCCTACTTCTTTTCTATTTTTGGGATTAGTAAATTATATGGTTTTTCTTACATCAATAAGGGCTGCTTTCTTTTCCTTCCCTAGCATTTGATGGGTTTTTATTGGTTGTTGTTTTTAACAAAAACTTTACTATAACCCTAAGCATATTCAAAGAATAAGTTTAATCTTTGTAAGTTGATCTTTCAGGTCTCTATGCTTTCAAGAAAGAAACCCAATCAATACACATTCTCATAGTTGGCATATGTGAAATTATAGCTCATTTGTTTACTCACTTTTTCACTAATATAACAGAAATTATGAAGCAAATAGACATTGATCTGAATTTCCAAAGTCATGAAAGTGAGCAGAACAGATAAGCCAAGACAAGGAATAACTAAACACAAATTCATTACATATCAAGTGGACAAAGAAAAATAAAAGCAGTGGTTAGGTGATATAGAGCAATCCTATTTCACAGAGTATGAAGAAGAATTCAGAAATTTCAATCAAATCTTAAGGAAGGCTACAATACTATTCAGGGGTTAAAGTTTGCCTGAAAGATAAATAATAAGAGATAATGTACTCTCATCTACATTAGAGGGTCACAACTCTAAATATAAAGTATCCATTTCTGAGCACACAGATGCTTAATTTTAGGCCTCTGATATGGGAGAAATAATTATAATTGGACTTATTTTTGTTATAGCTATATAAGAGTGAATGTTGAAAGCCCTCTAAACTGTCAACATAGAAACAGTTAAATGAGTTATGAGTCACCCTAGCCTCTTCAAACCTACAGAGCACTCAGAAAAGTAGTGCATCCATATGTACTAACATAGAAAGATCTCCAACGATGAGTAATGCAAAGATACATCAATTATAAATGTCCACACACTGACTTTATTCATGTTAGACCAATAAACTCAACATAATCTCTTCTTAGTCTCTCTTTATATTTTGGGAAAATTCTGGGTATTTATAAAATTGATTAAAAGTGATCACTTTGGTAGACAGGACTAAATCAGAGGAGCAAAGGAAGAATTTAAATTTTTGGTATGATTCTTTTCATATTTCAAGTATACAGTTAAAAGACATACAACCAAGTTCTTTTCTTTCATATATTAATTTTCATTATAAATAAAGATGAGGCAAAAAGGATCACTGTTAACAATTATACAACTTTGTATTAGATTAATCGATTATGACTAATGTGTCTGTTGTTAATAATATATTGAGCAAAACATGTTTGGCAATTAAACAATCATGAGATCCTGGGAATGGCTATATAACCATGAATACAGAGCATCTTGAGAACTTTGAAGTCAATGACCAAATACAAAGACAGTATCATTGACAACCTAAGAGAGGACCCTGCGATGGTTCTTTGTATGAGGACACTGGCCACAAAGCCATGGCATCCTGAGTACCATCCCTAGGAACTATACTGTAGGAAAGAAGTATCTCCTCCAAGTTGTCCTCTGAGCTTTAGCACCACCCCCAAATAAATAAATAAATAGATAAATAGATAAATAAATAAATGTCAATTTGAAGAGATAGCTTTTTTGCATGTATGATCAATTTTTTAAATGTAATAAAATTGACACATTTTATCTTTTGTGTATTATACTATTACCTACTGGCATAAGTAACCACAGATAATGCTACCAAATGCAGTGGGGTAATAAAAGTGGAGCCATGTTAGGGCAGTTAAATCACACACACACAAGCAGAAACTTGTTATGAGCCAAGTGGCTAGCACTCTTTGCTAAGAATAATAAGCAGAAATTTTAGCATGTTAATAAACACATATAATAAATACATTTTAACACTGTCATAGTAGCAACTTTAATTTTTAAAGTTAATTTAACATAAACCATATTCCTCTGGGCTCTTGTTTGATAACTAAACATTGACTGAATCTTTGAATTTTTGTAAAAGTTGGCCATCTTCT
Source organism: Peromyscus maniculatus bairdii (assembly GCF_049852395.1). Classification (NCBI taxonomy): domain Eukaryota; kingdom Metazoa; phylum Chordata; class Mammalia; order Rodentia; family Cricetidae; genus Peromyscus; species Peromyscus maniculatus. Next base: position 22,191,004 of record NC_134859.1, read on the forward strand.
GCTTCACTACAAATATGCAATTGTTGGGTTTAGCATGTTTTTAACCTTGCTTTATCTGGATGAACTAACACACGCTCTGTATAAGGTTGAAAAAGTGCTTATTCTTTCATAAATGTGAATTTCTTATTGGAGATGTGTGTCCCAGTACCACTTGACAGTGAACAAAATAATTCAAGATGGTTTGGATTAAACATTGTAGAAAGGAGAGTTGCTCAGAGAACACAAATGACATGAATGATCAGAACCTTTATGAAGAAACATATAAATACTTTCTCTCAAGCATTCTGTCTTATTATTCTATTAGTACTGTGTGGCTTTGTTCAGATTTGATTGGGTCTCAGCCAATTGGCATTTTCCTGTTAGGTATTCCAATGAGCTACAATTCTGTCAGCACTATAGTTTCTGATCTAGTTTTGTTGCTTAATACGCTAGTGTTTTAGTGCCATGCATCAGGAAGAGCTGGTGCCTAGTCCTCATGTGAATCCATTCCAGTGACTCACTAGAAGTCAACACACTGAGCAGGTGACTCTGCTTCTGAGAGAAGACCCCTCCCTGCATGGTCAGGATCAATTTGATATGGTTGTCTCTGATAACTGTAGCAGCTCTTTTTTCCCCATTGTGCTGACTGGGACTCTGATTATATGGTAGGACACAGTTCTAGCTTCCAAAACTCTCTTCAAAAGGAGCTTTGGTTAATACTATGACTACTGGATTATGTTTAAGGGTATATATTTGTGTGCATTTACATATGTGTACATGCTAAAATGGAAGTGTGTCTTTCTTTTTAAAGAAAGAAAGTCAGAGGATGGGACTTTCTCTGAAATACTTTTTAAATTTAAAAAAATGTGTTTAACCTCTCTATGGCACATGAATATCTTGGCAAACCAATAGCTCTGAGGTTTTCTGTCATTGGGATGCTCTAGATTCATAGCTTTAGTCTGAAGGATCAGGGTAAGAAACTTCTGTCAGCCTAGCTGATGCATGAATCCCCTTAAAATCTAATGAGGTCCCTCTGTAGTTAACAAGCAAAGCTACTTATGAGACAAATGTGAGTGCCCTGGGGGCTTTCATTCTTGGCTATAAGTGTTTATAAGAAGATATTTTAGGGAGGATAAGAAAAAATAAGACAGAGGAAATAGAGAAGGTGGGAGAAATAATACGAAATAATAAAAGTCATTCATATTCAAAGATGTAGCCTATTAAGCAGAGTCCCCACCTAGCAAGCATGTGCACTGCTCTGGATTTTTTAGTACTACATGGGACTGGGTACAGTGCAAGATCCCTGTAATGTCAAGTGCTCAGAAGGTAGAAGCAAGACCCTTCTTGCCCCTGGCCTCCACAGCAAGGCAAAAGCTCACATGGAATACATAAGATCTTGTCTTCAAATGAAACACAGTGGCAACAACAGTGAAGCACATCTTTAGCTGCTGTTGCTTTTCACTAGTATTGCTTCTCTTGCCTGTGTGCCAGCAGTGTCCTCTGGCCAAGAGGACAGTCCTCTGGGACATTAACACACAGGTTTTCTCACCAATCATACTGACAGATAGAACTGACTATGACTTTTGTTGATTCCCTACTGGGCAAGATGCACCAGGATCAATTTCTTGCCCATATTTACAACCAAACATCAATGAGGAACCCTATGTTTGTGACAGGAGGCATTGATGGTTTAATTTCCATGTTATGTTTGTTCTTAACCATTTTTTTTAAATGTTACCCCTAACAATTACAAGTAATAACATGTGGATACTTGGGAACTATATCAGAAAAAGGGAACCAAAAATAGTGAGTACATCCACCCAAATGAAACTTTCCATAACTCTGTAAGCCAAACTATGTTCTCACGACACTTGTGCAACATAAAGTATTTCCAGGGTCTAAAAGTCATGCTAACTCTTGTAGAAAACTTCCTGTCCTGGTTGTACTTAAAGTATGTACAAATAAAGTGGATTTACTCAGCCACCTCACAAAAAGCAAAGCAGAAAACAGATCTGCCATCATAGGTACATAATCTACACAGGCCAAGTGCCACAAACAAAGTGGCCTGAATTCAACCTTGCCTCTGCCAATTGTCATGTTGGAATGTCCAGGAAAACTCAGTAATTTTTTCTTAGAGCAGTATTTCCCCCAGGTTGATGAGTCCTTTTTAACATTAACTTAGAAAACACTTCAAGTTATTCTTCCCTCCCCCACACTATCAAAGATTCTATGGATACATTATATAGAAATAAATTCACTGGCTATTCAATATCCTGTCAGATGCTTGGATCTGGCATTTGTCAGGAAGGAGAGCTGATTGGCTGGAGTTCATTTCAATGCAATCAAAACCATAGCCACTATAGCTGAGAAGCATGTGAGATAAATGTGTTTTTTTCCATTTTTGTTTAAAAGGAACTTATTATGTGGGCAGCTGCCTTTTGAATGATATTAATGCCAAAGTGAAGCTTTATATTACAAAGTAAAATGAGGCCAGATTTTAATACTCAGCTGAAAAGTATTGTCATGCAGCAGGGGTCATGACCTTTGACTCCTGCAAAAAAACTGATTTATATAATTAAATGTAAAGAGATAGCTTTTAAAAATGCTAACACATTCTTTCTTCCTTGTGAGGAAAATAAGGATGTCTAACTATATGCTCTAGTATATGCCCTGCAAGGGGTCATCCCAGTAAATGCTTACACTCTCTGTAAAATTGTGTGTGAAATGCTTACACTCTCTGTAAAATTGTGTGTGAAAAAGTCAAATCCACTGGTGGAAAATGCATATTCCATCAAGACTCCTGAACCACGACCCAACTTAATTATTTAGTGGAGTAGAAAAAGTCAGGCAAATGCGCGCGCGCACACACACACACACACACACACACACACACACACACACACACACACACAGGAACAGTGCACATTATAGAATGGACTTCCTTCCTCAAGACATGAGACCCATACACGTGTTCCTTGTGTTAGAATGAGGAGTGGCACAGGGGAATTATTCTGATATCCAAGGAGAATTCTAATATTGTTTTAATATATACAGAAGTTAACAAAAACTCTGCACAAGTGTCAGAGGAAAGCTGGCTCAGAGGTCAGTGTGTCAGGCTTAGCTCTGCACTGATTTAGCATTCTATCAAAATTTCATGTCTGACTGCTGAATTGTATGTGAAATGGTCATGTTTGGTGAAGACACGGCTACAATGCAAGGTTGAGCCTGTTGCTGGCACTGTAATTCGGGAGGTCTCTGCACTATGCAGTCATACACGGAAGTCTGTAGACATTTCTTTTGTGTGGAATAGCCATAGTGCTGTTTAATAGCAGAGTACTGACATTGTAAAAGTGGTCTGAATGTAGAGGGATATTACCCGAGGAAGATAGAGAAGCGGGAAAGCTTTCTACTACTTCAAACTAGAATATATACTGACAAACATGGATTTTAAAAACATATTCAAGTCAATTCTTATATTCTCTTAAATATGCAATGTCATCCTCATGCATACAGTATCAAGAATCTTTGAATGAAAAGTAAATTGTAGACAAAATCGGAGCTGCTTGAACTTTTGTTGCTTATCAAAGAATGGTAAGTACCAGTGCCTTTGAGACTGTATAGCGGAAAAGGTTTATCCCTTGTTTTGGATTTGGTTTCCCTAAGACTAGCAACAATTGATGCCAAATTCTCCCCTCTCTGCATGCTCCATACACAAGCCACGGAAGAAGCAGACACCAAAGAAGTCATCCCGGTCCCTTCAGGGATGCATTAAAATGCTTTATGGATAAAGCCTTCATTATAAAACATTCAGGATAAAATGCCAGGAGCAGCACTATTGCCTTGACTTCCCAGTAGTTTATTGTTTATCAGATTTTACAGCTCTATGTTCCTTGGATTTCTAAGCATTTTCACCCCTGGATGATGACCTCTCAAAACTACCATGAGGGTCACACACATGTATGTCATGATCCTGTTCCAATGCCTGTCAGAGTGACCAGTGATGTAATATTCTACAATTCAGAGTATTTGTAGCCAAATGAGGCCTGTAAAATATTTTTTTGCCAAATGTCTATTTTCTTAGTGTTGTTTAGAGTCTTGGAAGAAATGATTATAAAAATAGAGAAATTGACTACTGAACCCACTTTTGACACATATATTATATCATTTTGCTATCTTTTGGCTTTGGCTGAGATTTCTATCCTTATAAAGTATCCAATATTCATAAAGAGATATATTTATTAAATGAGAGAATGAATGGAAAACATAGTACCTATTATCAATTTATCAAATAGCTACACCAAAGGTTCTCTAACTGTGGATTGTGACCCTTTTGGGGATCGATATTAGAAATCCTGCATATACTTACATCATGATTCATAACAGTAGCAAAATTACAGTTATGAAGTAGCAATTAAATAATTTTATGGTTGGGGCTCACCACAACATGAGAAACATGTATTAAAGGTTTGCAGCACTAGGAAGGTTGAGAACCACTGATCTATATGCTACTTGATTTTCTACTCATCTGGATGTCCTGGAATGATGTGGTAGGTATACAGAACTAGAGGTGTGTCTGTACGTGTGTGCAAGGGAGTGTGTTTAATATGTGTGTGGCATTAATTTTGTGGATATGCTTGAGTAATGTATTTGTCTACCACTCTGAAATGATGAACAGCTAAGTTTTGTGGAGTATTTCCTGAATGCACACATGAAATTTGGCTCTGACTCAGAGCCTCTATCAGTTTTGATTTCTTCTATTTCTATCTCCTATGTCCATCTCTTCATAGCATGAAAAGTCTATAACTATATTCAGACAATCAAATACAGTTCTTTTATTTAGAAAGCACTTTATGACCTTTGAAAACATAGAGTCTGATATACAGAGTTTGACTCTTTTTCCAAAAAGAAAAAACAATCCTAGAATTAGATTTCTCTCATTCTCCAAGCTTTCCAAATTCAATACTCATCTCTCTTTACACACATTCCCATGATAATTTTAATTGTCATATTTATCGATTAGATTGCAGGATCCAGGTAATGTAAAACAATACATATTTAAGTATCTGAATTCAAGTAATAATTTATAAATTCATAAGATAAAAAATTCAGCATGTGAAATTTAACTAAGCTAGTACACTGAGCAGTTCTCTGAAAATAAATCAAGAAAATAATCCCATTTACAATTGTTGAAATAAAATAAAATAAAACAAGACCAACTTTAAACAAAATGGTGAAAGAGCTTCATACCGAAAATTATATAATATCAGTGAAAGAAACTGGGTCTGTGGAAAGAGTCATCACTCTATCATCCCACCCATACACCCTATGACATTGTTCACTAAATAGAAGAGATAATACTAAATCCTTACAGAAATATAAAAGCCACCAATATCAAATACAATTTTGACAAAAAAAATAGAATAAGAGGCAGGTGATGGTGGTGCACACCTTTAATCCCAGCGCTCAGGAGACAGAGGCACCTGAATTTCTTAGTTCAAGGCCAGCCTGGTGTACAAAGTGAGTTCCAGGACAGCCAAAGCTACACAAAAAACCCTGTCTGAAAAAAATGAGAAAGAAGAAAATGCTGAATAGTCAGACCAATTGACTTTAAAACATATTAGAACAGTAGAAAAAAATACAAGCTATTAAAAAAGGGTCAAGTATTTAAATATATATTTCTCTATGGAAGATGTAGAAATTGCCAATAGATGTATGAATAAATACTCAACCTCTCTTTTCACCAGAGAAATCTACATTGAAACCACTGTGAGATACCATTACATATATGGTGGTGTCTATTAACAGTAAATTATAAATAACTGCAGACAAGAATATGTCAGAAAGAGCACAAAGGAACAGTTGGTAGTATTGTACAGCTAAATGAGAAATAGTGAAATAGTGTGTATTCCAGGAATCCCACTATACTACCGGGTGCCTAAAGAAAGGAATAATAGAACTTGGTATTCCACGGATAGCTTCACTCTGATCTTCAGGTCATGTTATAGACAATGGCCAATGTAGAAGTGACCTAATGGTCCATGAGTGAATGAGTTTTGCCCTTAAGAATAAAATAAGTATGCATGTTAAGAATAGAAAACTATCCAGTAGGTTTTTTTTAAAGTCTAAGTCTTTAATTGAAAACATGTATGAAGACAGAATTGTGCTAAGAGATATAAACCACTCACAAAGAGACAAAACTCTGTCTGAACTCACTTATACATGGACTTTGAAACTGTCAAACTCATAGAAGTGGTGAGTAGAATGGCAGCTCTCAGTTGTTGGTGAGAGATTTGGAAAGGGAAAAAAGAGACATTAGTCAAAGACTAAAAAGTTACACATAAAGGAGGGATTAATTCTGATATTGTATTGTACAATTAGATAACTACTATTAATAACATATTATACATTTACAAAAATACACAAAGCAAGGATTTTCATGTTCTCCTCACAAAGAATGATGCATATACGTGCGTGCGTGCGTGCGTGCGTGTGTGTGTGTGATTTGTCCATTTGAAGTAAAATCCAGGCTGGAGAGATTGCTCAGTGGATAAAGCACTTGCTGAGTAAGTCTGAAGACCTGAATTCAAATCTCCAACACCAGCATGATGCCAGGCATAATGGCCATCACCTGTAATCCTAGTGCTCTGCCATCACAGTGCTATTGGGGGAGATGGGGACAGAGATAGGGTATTCCTGAATTTTCACAGGATAGATGGCCTAGAATTTGCATTAGTAAAAAAGAGATTGCCTCAAACAAGGTGGAGGTATAGCACTGACACCTAAGGTCAGTCTCTGATCTCTATGGCATAGGCACATCTTCACTCATGCTCATTAGTTCACACATGCATGTGTGAATGAATGCACTTGTGCAAAGACACACAAACACACATACACACACACAATCATATTTCCCAAATCATCTTATGGGGTTGATGATTTTCTTAAGCCTTCATACCCATTCCCATTTCCAATAAGTGCAATTTGGGTGGCATGAATGTTAGGTCAATTATTTTCTCTGGTTAATGAGTTATCCAGGGGTTTCACTTGTCTTCTAAAATACCATTAATATAACCACTGTCATACAAAAGCTCTACTATGGAAACTTTATTTAAATATGAGGAAGAGGGAACAGAATTTCATTCTAGCACCAAATATGACTGTAAATTAAATATATAATATCAGCATTTAAATATGTGTTTGGATGTGTTTTGTAACCACCCCTCTTTCTTATCTCCCCTCTCCAAAAGCAGAGAATCTTTGCTATCATTTTATGAACTTGCATCACCCTGGCCAGCCCCAAACAGTCTTGCCAACTGCTCTGCATGCCTCCTTAATACATCTTCAAAAAGAGTTTTCTCACTAAGAGGAATTCTCATGTAAACTCAGAAGACAAATTTCCACAATCAAGATATCTATCTCACAGTTCCTTCTTGCCAGCTTTTGCTTTGCACTAACGAGGCAGCTACATAACCCAGTTACTGACAATGGTCACCTTTCTCATGTGCCTTGCTCTCTTCCTCTCTCTTACAGTAGGACAAAGGGCAGGCCATGACACATCCATGTGAACAAAGTCACGGGAGCAAGGCAGGGCAGCGACATGAGTCACCTCATCTAGTTCTCACAGCTGTGTGGATGCACCTGTGTAGGGGTGTTTTGTCCTAGTAACAGCTCAGGCACCTAAAATAACCACAAATCACTAAGTTTTCCAAGTCTTAAAAAAAAGCCAACAAGGAATATGCCTATGTTAGTGTAAGATAATTTGTAGCTAAGGACATAAGTACAGGAAGATCTCATCACCCTATTGTTTTTTTTTTTTTTTTTTTTTTCAGAGAAGTTGCAGATTCATTTGCTTGCTTTAGGTGGGTGTTTTGGTGACTAGAATCTCATCAGGTCATTGACTCCCATAACTGTCTCTGAGTTGATAAATCTTAACTTGTGCTTGGACAACTACTGGCAAGGCTTTCTAGCTTTGATCTGGAGCCATGTGTCCCAGCCCTCCTTGCTTTCCTGGAAAGTAAAAAGATTACTGATAAAATTTTAAAGGCACTGAGGACTCTAACTATTTCAATAAAAGTACACTTATATTTTCACAAAATGGGTCTCAAATAGTTAAAATAAATACTATTTGATTTTTTCAAAAACTAAGAAAAATCAAATACTGACATTTAACTAAAGCTTATACTTGTCCCTTTGTGGAAAATTCAACAGTATGCACCTCCAAGTTGTAGTGATAAGAAGATCCTACCATTCCTACAGAGACAGAGAACAATGGAATAGGAATGTTCTCCATGACTTCTGCTAATTTTAGCCTGGGAGTGCTGTTAAAAGGTCCAAGTACTAAAACCTCAGTTGCCAGCCTATGGGATGACCTGAAAATGATGACATCTAGCGGGGCGGGTCTCAACAATAGGACTTTAGGTCATTGATAGCATACCAACTGTCTAAGTTAGAGTTTCTTATAGCTTTGCCAAAACATTATGACCAAAAAGCAAAGCTGGAGAGGAAAGAATTTATTTGGCTTACACTTCCAGAACATAGTCCATCATTGCAGGAAATCAGGACAGGAACTCACACAGGGCAGAAACCTAGAGACAGGAGCTTATGCAGAGGCCTTGAAAAAGAGCTGTTTACTGGCTTGCTTCCTATGGCTTGCTCAGCCAGGTTTCTTATAAACCCAGGACCACCAACCCAGGGATAACACCAACTACCATGGACTGGGCCCACCCCATTGATCACTAATTGAGAAAATTACAGCTGGATCTCATGCAGGCCTTTCCTCAACTGAGGTTCCTCCTTCTCTCATTACTCTAGCTTGTATCATATTGACACACAAAACCAGCCAGGACAAGTGACCCTCTTGTCAACTTGACATATAAGCATATCACCATTAAGCTACAATAATATCTTTCTTATTCATCTCCAAGATCTCACATTAAAATCATAAACAATTTTTAATGTCCCACTGTCTTTATAAATTCAAACACATTAAATTTTCAGACTCTTTAAAATATACAATCTCTTTTAAAAAGTTAAGCCTTTCATCTTTGGGCTCCTTTAAAAATCAAAATTAAATACCTTCTTAAAGAGGGAAGAACCAGGGTATCATCATAATCTGAACCAAGCAAAATCAAACTCCATCAGTATAAATATATCATTGTCCAATTATCTGGGATTCACTCATGATCTTACGGACTCTTCCAAAGGGCTTGGGTCACCTTTCCAGCTCTGCCTTCTGCAGCACACACAGCATGTCTTTTAGGCTTCAGCTGGCTCCATTGCTGCTACTGTTCTTGGTGATCTTCCCATGGTACTGACATCTCCAAAACTCTGGAGTCTTCTGCTGTGACTAGGTTGCACTTTCACAAATAGTCTCTCATGGGCTCTTTTCCTGGTGCCAAGCCTCAACTTCTTTGCATGCCCCCTTCAGTTCTGGGCTTTCAAATGTTACTAGGGCACCTTCACTAATGGCTTCTCCTGGCCTCTCATGGTGCCAGGCCTCAGCTGATAACCATGATCCCTTCATGCCTTCAAAACAAGTACCACCTGAGTGACTCTTACATATTACCAAGTCTGGCCTCCAGCATGAGATCCAACCTTGGCCACCTCTGGAACACAGCTTCTCTGTACTCTCAGGAAATACTTCCCAGATTACACTTCAATGATGCTGGTCTCTTCTTAATCACTGCTAATACTTTAGCTCCAGCTGACCAGCATCAAGTATCCCAGCAAAGCAAAGTTTTGCTTTAGTAGTTCTGATATCTTGTTAATCACAGCTGATCCTTCAAACCCAGCTATCCAGAACCACAGAATTTTAATTCAAATTAACAAATGGCCTTTTTAGAGTCTTTAAACTTCCCTCTGAAAATTTGCAGGCCAGGCCTCCTTCCTCTGTACTGCTCTCAACCTTCTTACCTTCCAAGTTCCCACAGAACAGTCCACAGAATTTTAACATTCTTAATACTCAGTAGCTCTTCTAGCTCAAAGTTCAAATCCTTGCTCAGTCCTCCTCCTCCTCCTCAAAAAAAAAAAAAAAAGCAGTACCCAACTACACTTGTGCCAGTCTATCTTAGTTAGAGCCAGTCTGTCTTAGTTAGAGTTTCTATTGTTGTGCAGAAACACCATAAGCAAAAAGCAAGTGAAGAGGAAAGAGTTTATTTGTCTTACACTTCCAGCTCATAGTCCATCATCAGAGGAAGTCAGGACAGGAACTCAAGAAGGGGTAGAACCTAGAAGAAGGAACTGATGCAAAGACCATGGAGGGGAGCTGCTTACTGGCTTGCTTCTCCTGGTTTGCTCAGCCTGCTTTCTTATAGAACCCAGGACCATCAACCCAGGGATGGCACCACCCACCGTGTGCTTTTCCCTCCCCCACTGAACATTAATTGAGAAAATGTCTTACAGCTGGATCTCATGGAGACATTTCTTAAGCTCCTTCCTTTCTGAAGACTCCAGCTTAAGTCAAGTTGACACACAAAACCAGCCATAACACCAACAAATCTCAAGTGGCTTTTTCTTTACTGAGTCAATAGTAAAGTCAAGAGTGCATAAATCTATGGGATGTACTCACTTAGTTAATACATGCCTCTCAATATGTGGGCTTTCATTAACTTGTGAGGAATTTCTTCTTCTATTCTTCCCCTATATTCTAACAGGAAACCTTGCATTTTAAATTTAAAATTGTAATTGTTAGTTTTGGAACCACTTCATAGCTTATTGTACTTCCCATTGCATACTGCTATATTCTGAATGCTTATGGGCCACCAACCTTCATTAATTTAATACCAATCCCAATTGTGGTATTAGAGATAGTAGCCTTTGGAGGGCAATTAGATCTTTGGGGCTCTTAGAACCTTAACAAAAGAAACATCTTCTGTGATGGGAGGACACAATGAAAAGACATCTTACAGTGTAACTAAAAACCAGCCCTGGCCAGAGTTGGAATATTCCAGTCCTTGATTCCATACTTCCCATTTTAGGACCTGGGGAAACTAATTTCTCTTACTCAGTCTAAACTGTCTTCTCTCAGAAGCCTGATTGTCCTAAGATATACATTATTTCTCTCTTTGTCTTTTTGTCAGTAGCACACAAAGTAGGGACTCTTGTAAAGAAAACTGTGTTTGTTTATCACACAGAAAGTCAGAGTCACAAGTATAGGAGTGTAATAAAAAAAGAAATAACAAACCTCATTTGATATATGGTTCTCTCTGTCTGTCTGGAGTGTGTGTGTGTGTGTGTGTGTGTGTGTGTGTGTGTGTGTGTGTAACATGTGGGATTATTGTGATTTTGGCATTAGTTATGTCCTATTTTTAAATAATTTCAAAAATCAAAGTGTTGCTAAGTCATTGGCAGTCTGGTCTGGTCTTATTATTTTATATCAATGACAATCTGTAAACAAAGAATGGAATGTGCTCCTTTAAAGTGCATGAGGACTCTAAGACATGCAGCACAGAGAGATTAAGAGCCCCAAACACCACTCTCAACACAGCCTTATGTGCCCATTGTGTGCCATCTCTTGGCACACAATTTGCTTCCTGGATATAAGACAAATCTTATGCCTTCCATGCCTCAATGTGCCTTCAAGATGGACTTCATTGAAAACATCCATTCTTCCATCCATTTGAAACACAGATTCACCAGTACTTTTAGTAATGGAAACAGCTATGGCTGTTCACGTGTGCACATATTACTTAGTACTTTTCCAAAATAAATCTCTGTTGTCCTTTTTTTAAACCCTGGATTTATCAGTGTTCTGTTTATTTTAATCAATTATAACTAGAGTTAACAAACTCTCCCTGTATTATAATCAGTTTCAAGTATTATTAAATAATTAATGTGGCACCACCTCCCAGGTATAAATATCAGTTACTTATTTTGTTTGAAGGTAAAAAAGATGACAAAGTTTCTCTTTTTTTTTTTTTTTTTTTTTTTTTTTTTTTTTTTTTTTTTGGTTTTTCGAGACAGGGTTTCTCTGTGTAGCTTTGCGCCTTTCCTGGAACTCACTTGGTAGCCCAGGCTGACCTCGAACTCACAGAGATCCACCTGCCTCTGCCCCCCAAGTGCTGGGATTAAAGGCGTGCGCCACCACCGCCGGCTACAAAGTTTCTCTTTAATACTCAGCCTATTTATTAAGATATTTTCCCTGCAAAAAAGGAAACTTTCATATTAGATTTTGAAGTTTTATCTCTTATGAAAATCCATTTTGGTATGCAATGAAGAGAATAACAATAGCAACCAAAGTATAAGGACTAAAATTCCAAAGAAATCCAAATTTCCCTGAAATTGAGGTTATTGTAAAAATTTATATATTTATATTACATAAATAAAGAGATACAGCTGCTCAGGATATAGACTATTTTTGATATTTGGGGGTTATTAACCAATAAAGTAAATGGAGGAGATATTTGCTCATGTGAGTATTACATTTGTTTTATTTTTACTTTTATTTTTTTTTTAAATTGGGGGGGATGACTGAAGACAGCAGTCAATTGTACATGTCCTTTTTGCCTTTTCCTGTCCCATCTCTGAAAAAGAATGGCACTTGGCTCTTAGAAATGTACATTGCTCTAACATTTCATATCCTTTTGGTTTCAAAACATTGAGAAGGTCTTATTAACATATTACACAAAATTAATATATCAGTGTGAGAGAGCAAAGTCAGACTACAGGCTATGATGCATACTGTTTTATTTCAATTAAGGCCAGTAATGTTGAGACTATACAATGGAAGTCCTTCCTTAAAGTAAAAAATAAAAATGTTAACATGTACTAATGGTTCTTCTAGAGATGTCTGTGGAAGAAATTGAAAATTTACAGGAAAAGGTAATAAGGACACAAAATTTTTAAACAATTATGCCCGCCCCTCCGTAAAGCCAAGATAACACAAAGTAGAGTCATCATCACCAATCTCCATATTGTACGCAGAACTCACAGAGTAGACTATGTCACTGAAATTCATGTAGAACAGGGAAGATTAGAAAACTCTTTAGCAATCACAACCCTCCACTGAGAAGTCTACTTAGGCATCCAATATCAGAATCTGGTTCCACTAGGAACTATAAAGAGGAAGGGATATTTTTAAAACTTGATAAAAACTTAAGAAAAGCAGGTAGCTGAAAATATGGCTCCACAGATACAAGCGCTTGTTGCTGCAGCAGAAGACCTGAGATCAGTTCCCAGCACCCAGATGGCAGTTCACCATCAAATGTAGCTACAGTTTCAGGAGATTAGACATATTCTTCTGGCATCTGTGGGGACCATGCTTGCACACAGTACATATACATACATTCAGGAAAACCTCATACACAGAAAATAAAAATAAATCTTTTCATTAAATTAATTAATTGATTAATTAATTAATTAATTAATTAATTCTTTCACACATCACCTGCCAACCACAGTTAACCCTCCCTCAATTCCTTCCGGGGAGAAAAGCTGAATCTTCAGTCTTCTTGTTTTTGAATGATGTGTTTTTCATTACAACTATTTTATTGCTAACATTTATTCTTTATATAAGCTATATAGTCCTCTTTGTACCCTGAAGAAATGATGCATAGGCCCTATTTTACTCTCTTCCCCATGGTAACCTCTAATTTGAAACTTACCTAACCAAAGGAATGGTGTTTTTCACCTAGGAACCACTCTTCTTCAATATGAAAGAGATTTTGCCAATTACACCAGAAAGAAAGAAGTTATCCTGCAATGTGATTTCAGGCTTAGCATTGTGTCTGTAAGGGAACTGCTCTGCCCTGCTAAGGATCAGAGTAGCTCATTGGGATGTAATTATTTCTTTATATTTTTGGATGGGAAGCCACTCTTAGGTAAACTTCTCTAAGACAAACTAAGCATTCAGATTCCTCATTCGAAAGTAATGGTGACTGGGCATTTTGCAAAAGACAACTTTCTATATATTATAAAGAATCCAGGAGCATAAAACTTCACAGTAATCACTGTTATTGGACAAATAAGTAATGTGTTTTCTTTTTGTATCCCATAATTATCTTTGAGAGCAAAGAATTTCTATCCTCCAAAAGCAGGATTCATGTATGCTCATTGAGTGACTAAAGAGATGTTCCCTATTTTGGAAGTTTGCTGATGTATAAGAGTAAAATATTTGACATGTAAAAGTTTTCAAGTAGGCCAGGCAATGGTGGCACATGCCTTTAACCCCACTGCTTGGGAGGCAGAGGCAGGCAGATCTTTGTGAGTTTGAGGCCAGCCTGTTTTACAGAGTGAGATCTAGGAAAGGCACAAAGTTACACAGAGAAATCCTGTCTTGAAAAAACCAAAAAATAAAAGTTTTCAAATAAAGGAATAGAAATGAATAGACGAAAAAGAACACACCAGCAGAAGTAAAGTGTGCTGAAAAAAATCTTGTCTTTAATGGACTGTGCCTGCCCATCTCTCCTCCGAGTTATGTAGAAAGCCTGGGGAATGACCAGGTCCAGTAAATGAACTGAAGAGCTAGGCTTACCTACCATTTCCACCAAAATTGACCAAAATTCTCCTGGGTTTCCAAGTAACGGAGGCTAAAATTTGTAGCACAATAGTCTTTTTAAAAATACTACAGTCATTTTTTGAAAATAATTCTGAATACTTTTCAGTCATCCATACATTCTCCAGCAGGAATTGAGTAGCACGGAACACTTTATTGATAGATTTGGTTCAATATTTCAAATGCTACACATGTATAGCAATTAGTATCACATTACACCAGTATTATAAAGACTAATTAATTGATTCCAGTCAGGTTGAAGTACTCTGAGGTACTACTGATTAAAACTAACATGGACAGCTGACTATTTAGTATGGTTTGTCACGTCATTAAATGATGTCACATAATTGACTTTTATATTTAAAATTTTAATATCTTTTTGCTTTTTATACTTTCTGCCATCACATTATATGTTTGTTTATTCTAATTACCTCTTTTCCTACAGATAATTAGTATGATTATAATTTGTTAACATTTCACAGTTTTATGAAACATTTCCCTTTCCATTTTGGCATATGTCAATCAGGATTAAAATAAATAACTGTATATGTTCAGTGACTTTCTTTCAGTCTCTTAAATTCTCTCCCTATGAAAAAAGGACCAATCATTTGATGTTATGGACAAGACATCCTGACAATAAAAAATAAATTTCTAAGAGTTAGAAAATGTGCAATAGATTCACTTATTATATAGTTCCTCATTATTCTAATGGAACATATTATGAGAGTTTTATATCATTGAAACCAACGAGGGTATTGGACAGAACTTCACTTGCTTTGAGACAATGTAAACATTCTGAAGTATAAACCCCAAAGCAATCAGAGAAACTATCAATAAATGGCAAGCCTAGAAAGCAAGTTTATCCTAGGATGAGATTCCTCTTCAACATAAGGTAATTGAAGTTAGATGAAATTGGAGCAGTCAGACCATCACATAGAAATAGACAGTTTACCCTCTGGCATAGATGAATGTCAAACAGTATCATCAGGAGAAAGGTGACTGTGCAGTTGATGTTGGTGAGGAGGGCATTTTTCAGAGAGACAAAGGCAAATTATGAAGTTTCTGGCACCAAGTTTAGGAGTTGAGTCCCTTCTGGCCAAGGAGGGAGGCTACCAAGTTCCTTCTAGCATGATTAACAAAAAATGAGAAATTTGTCCAATGAAATATTGTGCATTCTTCTTACCTTCATTTATATACATAGTGCTTTGTATGTAATGGTAAGTTATGGTCCATCTCTTCGACAGAAGTTAAATATGAAACTTTATTTATTGAAGTTTAGATAATTCAAAACTGTTCTAGGTTCTCATTTTAATAACAACAATCAACCAATATCCCAACATTGCCATCAAAACCCTATCACATCCAAATCCTTCTAATTTGGATAATAAATAATGAATTTCTCCTTATTCCTCAGACTCATTGGCTTATGAAATTTGTGATACTTCCCCACTTGTGGAGTTACACCTCAGCTTGAATGACTGAGACACTTCCTGGGTGACCTTGGAATGTGTGCTTAGACACCTAGAGTGAGCACACTAAATGACAAAACATTATTCTTAGTTATCCCTGAAGTCTTTCATGGCCTCTTCTTTTGTTCAGATAGAATATTATTTCAGAACTAAATATTATTCCTAGTCCAAAGCTGTCTTCCTAATACTAGCTCTAGGTTTCCTTTCAACAGCTAGTTAGAGTACCAGAAAAGCAAAGACATAATATCTATCCCTAAAATGGTATTTCCTTGAGACATTCTTATTTCGGTCAACACAAGTATTGTTCCTGATATCTTTTTAAGTCATCCCTTTCAGAGGGGAAAGAAAAATACAAGGCTCACTCTCTACAATGATTATTTTCTTACCTCAGTTTCTCTTCATTTATCACACACTTGTTTTAGCAGATTGCATGCTACCTTTTAATTTCTTCACCAGTACAATAGCTAGTAGTGGTCTCTTCTCTATTGTGTTTCTCCCAGTCCTTCAGTATGACCTCCACAACACCTTCCAAAACACAGCTCTGATTGCTTCATTCTACTCAAAGTGCCACAGGTACAAATCCAATTAATCACCAGCTCCTTAGTCTTTTGGTCACAGCTCTTTATACTTTAAGGGAGTATATATAATTCTTTATAGCCTTAACTCAACTTTTCAATCTATATTCCTAATTATACTGCCCCATGAAGCAAGACCCATACTCTGTTGGTGTTTGTTCCGTTGTCTCCACATGGATTCTAAACTTTTGTGCCTTATTTTTGCCTCTAGCTTGAGATAATCCACTCCCATATATTCTTTGTCAATGTGCTCTCTATTTTGAATATCATTTCTTCTACATCTGTGACACATCCCTGCTTTCCACCCCCAGAACTTAGCCAAAGCCCTATGTACAGCTTTTCATTAAATATTTATTAAATCCAATGAACTGAATGGAGATTCTTTCATAAATTCACAATAATAATAATAAAAGTTAAACATCCTTTTTCTTTATTTCCCATCTGCTCCAATACAGCATCAGTGTTTTAGTACCCTCCTCCCCCCATCAACTCTTAGTACTTTCTTCTTCTGCAAAGGCACCAACTGAAAAGAAGTTTCAAAAACACATAGGGACATCTGCTCTCAGAAGCCACTTGAAAAATAAGGATGCCACAGTATAGGAAAAACAGCTGTGCAGTGTTCAAGAGATTGCTTGTAGAGCCGCAGGAAAGATCCAAAGACATACAAACACAGACTCACCCCAAATGAGAAATGAATTCTTGTAGGACCTACCAAGGCACCCAGCTGGACAGCAGACTGTAGCTCTATTCTGCCTTGACTGTACTATTCACTGTTCCTTCAGGGAAGACGAAGTGTGATCTTGTCCACCTATTTGTATTCCTGCACAAGAAAGGAAGTACAACTATAACTTTAGCCTCCAATGAAACAAATAATCCCACAATGTACATAGAGATTCCAGACATGTGCCTATTATTTTAACAAAAAATGATAAATCAGTTTTGGAATGTTTGATCTCTATAGTTTGGTTTATGATTAGATTGGTTACTTTAAAAATACTTTAAATTTTACTTATTTTATTAAATTTTTATAAATTTAGACTGAATCCAGGCCATTTGTATTATAATCAACAATTCATCCACTGAATGACAACTGCTATTATGACTTAACCTCCATTGGTCCTCTTTAGAATACAATCAACAGTTATCTTTACATAAGAAAGTATAAGAATAATATAACTTGTCCCTCTCCATATATATATATATATATATATATATATATATATATATATATATGTTATATATTGTACATTACATATATACATTGTATATTATATATGACATATGTTATATTGCATGTATAATACATATGGAGGACAAGTCTACACACATATATAAACAATTGTTATTGATTGCTATCAGTAACAAAACAGGATATCAATTGGATAATTTGGAGTAAGATCTTTGAGATTCACTGACTCAAAGTCTACTGAATCTGCTTGCCACAGATTACCTTAAAATTCATGAAGTGGGTAACAGCTGGCATGTGGTTTCTGTTACTCATTTTAGGAATTGTTAAGTGAACTTCTAGTAAGGCCTATTCAGAGCATTCCTCTTTAGGCAGTTGTGGACATTTACTTATCAGGCATGGATTACACTACTACCTAAACAAAATAGAATCTCAAAGAAGCAGTAAGCCTGCCAACAGCTTTCCAAAATAAAGGATGAGGATTTAGAACTGAAAAAGATAGCATCATTTATCCCATTCTTCAGAGCTTACAAATAAAAGAATTAAATCCTAGAGCCAGTAAATTAATCCATGAATGATGATTCTATATCTTCTTTATGGTCTCATGTTGAAAGATTCAGGCTTCTGCCCTGTTACAGAGCTTCTACACACATAGAAGACTTAGTTGTCTTTTCTTAAGTTTAATTCGGAGTTTATGGTAATGACTTCTTCTTGCTCATTAGAAAGATTTTATCCTGAAGAACAGATAAATGAAAAAAGAGGGAGGAGTCTGCTGCTAGTACACATGAAAACAAATGTCACATGAGGGTATCATTCCATGCTTTTGAGCCTAAAGGGCAAAGCTTGGGTCTATAATTATATGTAAGGTCATGTCTGTCAGACATTAGTATGACATTAGATACTAGTGTATTACTATGATAAATGCTTAAAAATTAAAAATTGTCTAGAAATTAATAGGACTTTATTGTAGTGGAGAGAATGCTGAAAATAAAGCTGTTCATATAGAGCTAGAGAAATATATGTTGGGAATATTCTAGAGAAAACCCAGGAATTCAATTTGTACAAACTGCCTCTTTATTAAAGACAAGTTCTTCTTTTCGTCCTCCAGAGTTGAAAGTGATGACAGCAAATAAATGACTGTAACTAATAATGTTTCCCCCTCGGGTTAAAAAATATCATCCATCCCTTTTGGAATGGTATGTCTATAAGCACTTGTCAGGCAGGGGAAGAATTGGAGAAGAGTGCCAGTCCCAAGGTCCTTCATGCCTAGTCCACAGGATGGACTGGACTCCATGCACGCCTGATCAGTGGTTTAGTGAAAATGGAAAAGGAGCTATTCATCAAAACCACTATCCATTATCTCAAAGGAGTGAAAGAAGGCACATTTTCACTCTCATTTGAGTCTCAAATATGTGAAGGATGTTGAACAAAAGGTGCCCTTGGTAAGTTTGTTTACTCTCCTCCATACATGTTGTGCTGTTCTGCATTATACTATGATTCTTTGGCTGTATATTTATTTTCTTCAGGATCTTATCCAGGATGAA
This sequence comes from Peromyscus maniculatus bairdii, assembly GCF_049852395.1. NCBI lineage: Eukaryota > Metazoa > Chordata > Mammalia > Rodentia > Cricetidae > Peromyscus > Peromyscus maniculatus. The sequence continues at coordinate 22,210,248 of NC_134859.1, forward strand.
ATTAATTTTAGAAAATAGCTAGCCTGCCTCCTCTCTGCTTATTGTAACTCCAGTCAAGCCCATTGTGTGGACATGCTGTTAGGGTAAGGGAAAGAAGTCTTGCGAATTCTCCAAGAACAAAGAAATGTCTTAGGATTTTCATATTTGCAGTGTTTTTACTTGAGTTCTCCACAGACCCTGACACAGGCCTCCAGGGACCCTACAGCTATATGCTCAGAATGACTACACATGTTTCACTTCATTGCAAACCCTAAAGAAAAAATATCCTTCCTACACAGGTTAGCACCAAAGGATAATGAAACTATTTCCCCATGGCTTCCTGATAGGTCAGCGTTCTCCTGAAAATACTCTTCTTACAGGGTGAAGAATAAATCTCTTGGTATATAAAATACTTTGAGCTCTTCAGAAGGGAAAACTAAGGATAAATTTCAGCTATTATTATTACCATTTTTATCTCTCACTCATTTAATATGATCTGACACATTATATTCCCTTTAGGCCCATGGAACCTCTATTCTGAATTATAGTTTATAAAAAATTCACATGTAATAGGAAGTTCTATGCCTGAAAATTTAGTAAACCCCATTTTTTATAGGAAATCTGTCCCAAATGATCATTTAAAAATATCTATTTTACCTTGGATGTTTACATTTCCATCAGTGAAATGTTTTTTCAGAAACAATCCCAGACACAGAGAAAAGGTTAGTGGAATAGAAATAAGATTGTGCTACACGATCTGTTTTTATAAACCTACCCTGCATTTCAAGATTTCCTTCAGAGGCATTAATTTTTCCATATTTTCTTTACAAGTCTGAAATTGGTCTTTTTTGAAAAAAAGGTATGAATCTTTTCAAGAAGTGCCATTTAAACTCTGAGAGCATCCAATTCAAAAATGAGGAATCCTTGCAAGGAGTCCATAATGCCTCAGTTTCAATTCATTGTGAAGACTAAAGTGAATTGTGTGTGATTCTTCCAAAGTGGTACTTATTAGTATATTGGAAAGGAGTAGGAATTGTAAAATGAGTGAGCATCTTTTCAGCATGTAAGTCACTTCCTGAGAATTAGATGCCAAGGGACACCTGCCTATCACAATGTTGATTCTCACCTCAGCACTGCACTAAGCTATAAAATGGATGACATCTCTGACTCAAGAGAAAGTACTTGAGTAGCATATCACCTAAAACTGCAGAGTTCTTCATTATGTCTTCAGCATGCATGGACAGTCAGCTTCACTCCTTGTAGAATATAGATGCTGGTACATCCAAGATTTGTAAATAATTAGTGGCAATAATCTTGCATCCAAAGTACCTTTCTTGAACAAGCTATTCTGGGAAGAATAAGACTTGTTCTCTTGTGGTCTAAAATCTACAGATTTCAGAACAAATACAAGCTTTTAAAATATGCAATCCAGATGTCAGCTGTCCCACATGCTATGTCCAATTTTATCCTGTTGCAATTTCAATACACTATTAAATCTCTCCTGGTGGAAACTAAAAAGAATCTCTGATACGAAGAAGTGACAAATTTATAAGTTTTGGAAGAAATGAAGGACTGGTCTCTACCCTACATCTTATTCTGAAGGTCAAGAAATTTTCATCAGGTACCATATCATCCACTAGGAGGGGGTGTACTGTAGACAGAGCTGGGCAAGTGCTTCTCTGCCATCCCTCCAGATACAGGAGCTCTGACTTAAGCTTCATAGATTAGATGTACTCTCACTGATCCCTACATCTTTCAAAAATCTTCAATAATAGTACCCACCAGTTGAATGCTCTCTCAATTTCATATCTGGACTAACAAACACACACACATTGTTAGTCTAAAGAGAAACACCCATCATCCCTTAAAATTACATAATTTATGAAAACAAAACTAAGACACAAAACAATTTTAACAAAAAATACATATGCTCTAGAGTGCAGAAGGTCAGAAGAGAGAGATTTTCATTTGCTCCTGGAGAAACATCACTAATATTCATAGCTTCCTCCAGCATTATTATAGTCTTTTGGGCACCCTCAGTAGAGATGGTGATGAGATAGTCACTATAATTCTTAGAATTATATCGATGGGAAATTAGAAAAGTAAATGTAACTTAATTTGCATACATATATTTGCATGGATGTCTCAGAAAATGGCAGCAGTGGTGAGCTTTGGAGAAGAGGTCATTGGGAAACGAAGACAAGTCCAGATGTAATATTTGTAGGCTGTTTTAAAAATCCAGCAGAGGCTACATGTCATTTGTCTACATGTTGAAGTTACAAAGAAATTAAGCTTAAAGTCTCTTAGTCCATGATCTACTTTGAGAAATATATATGTCCTAAATGTGAAAGCAGTGACATGACAATGGTTTTGTAGTAAGTGTTCCACTAACAAAGACATAAGAAATGTACAATGCTGATGCATTTCTTATGGCTCACATTGGTGGATTAGCAATGTTTGGGAAAATAATGAAGATTTAGATCACTATATTTTTAAATATAGTTAAAGTACATAGGCAAGTTTGATCAAAGAACAAAAAGCAGCAAGGTGCTTATCCACAAATTTACTTAAACAACAACAAAAGGTAACAGTTTTTGTAGTACTGATCTCATTGTATCCTCATTTATCAAATTTACTAATTCTATTTTTACAATCAAATGTTTATAGCATGAATGTTCTATCAAAAGGCACTTTAAATCAGGCAGATTTTTCTTTATGATATAAAATGTAGGTGCTTATGTAGCAATTTTAATTATATCTTAAAATATTTTTCTAGACACTTAATGGCCCTCTTTATGAAATACCCAACTGTCTGTACCTCAGGCTTTATCAGACATTTGGTCTCTGTATCAATGACTCAACTCTGCCATTAGAAGTGCAAACATAGCCACAGGCAATTCTTTCATTGTGGCATAGCTGTGTTACAATAAAACTTTATTTACAAAAACAGGTAGCAGACTCACTAGTCTCAAAGTCACCTTGAACTGACCACTAAGGCAGACCCATAGGGTGTCTTTTATATTTGCTTTAAAACTCTTCATTGCTGAAATGTTATAAAGGAAATGGAAAACTACATGTTATTTAATTGTATGTACTAAAATTATATAGTATAACAATATATTGTATATATTATTTATTTTTCTTAGAGTAATGTTATGCATTTTATTAATATTAATAAGAAATTTATTTCTGTATTTATAGATACAGTATTTATTTGGAACTTCTTCAAATACATGTAACATTTGCCTTCTTATATTCCTATGTTTTAATATAATGTAAATTATTTTTTATATTTCAATGTTCTTTTTTGATTTATAAAAATATTTTGAAAAAACCTTTATAAACTAAAGTTTTTTCATTGCCTTAATATTTTTTATATATTTTACATACCAATCAAGGTCCGCCCTCTTCCCTCCTCCTGCCTCTCCAGGCTCACTCTCCCAACCCACCCCCCATTCCGTCCTACAAGAAGGTAAGACCTTCCATGGAGAGGTACATTTAGTAGAGGCAGGACCAAGCCCCTCCCCCTGCATCAAGGCTATGCAAGGTGTCCCACCATAGATAGTGGGCTCTCAAAGGCCTCCTCACATACCAGGGATGGATTCTGATCCTACTGCCAGGGGGCCCTTTGTAGCATGAATCTTAGAGAGTCTTATTAATAAAATCACACCTGTAGCCAGGTATTGGGGTGAAGCTGGAAGATCAGAGAACCAGAACAAGCCGCAGCTAACCTCACCTGGCCAACTTCTCAGCTGGTCTTGTTTCCTCACACTGGAAGCCTCTGAATCTCAGCTGAACTGCTTCTCAAAAGACTGAAAGCTTAACCAGCCAAATGCTTAACCAGCCAAATGTTTCTAGTTTCTGGTCCTCACGCCTTATATACCTTTCTGCTTTCTACCACCACTCCCTGGGATTAAAGACTTGCTTTCTAGGATTAAAGGCATGCGTCGCCATGCCTAGCCATTTCCAGTATGGCCTTAAACTCACAGAGATCCAGAGGGATTTCTACCTCTGGAGTGCTAGGATTAAAGGTATGAGTGCCACCATTTTCTAGCCTTTGTATCTAGTGGCTGTTCTGTCTTTGACCCCAGATAAGTTCATTAGGGTATACAATATTTGGGGGAACATAATACTACCACAGCCCCTTAAGTACATCAAGCTATCCAAATGTCTGACTTATGCAGAGGGTCTAGTCCAGTCCCATGCAAGCTCCACAGTTGTTGATCTAAATTTCATGAGTTCCCACTAGTTTGGTTTGGTTTCTCTGTAGGTTTCCCCATCATGATCTTGATGCCCTTGCTCATAGAATTCCTCTTCTCTCTCTTTGACTGGACTCCTACTGAAGTTTCTTTTAGAAGGGATATGGACCAATCAGATCAATACAGGGATTCTTGTAAAGTTTTAGAAACCATTCTTCAAAATCATGACAAATTTTGCCAATTTCTATTTGAACCATATTGTCCAAAAACACTCTTGATATACTCACTGTTGAATATAACTCTTTTGTTTCATTTATGACTTTTATTGCAGTTTGTAGCCTGTCTAAATTCTCATTCTTTCAACAGAATGGAGAATCTATTACATCATTTTTTAGGAGTTTCCCTAAAATCTCTTATATGTCTCATTAAGATACTGTATCCTTGTTTAAGCATCTTGCTTAAAGGAATGAAAAAAACAGTTCTACATTCAAGATAACCACATTTGATGAAAGAAAGTAAAGAGACAGTAACAAAGTGGAAAGACATTTTGTGTTTAAGAATTGAAACAATTGATTATATTAAGTAATCCACAGCAATGAAAGTGACCTATAGATTTGAGTCAATCTCTAATAATATTCTAATGGCATTCTTCAAAGTGCTAGGGGAAAAAAAAACTCTGATTTATAAGTAATCACAAATAGGCAAGAATAAAAGATCCAAATAGCCAATGCTACCTTGAAAAAAATAAACAAATAAGGAGATGTTATGCTTCCTAATGTTAAAATAGACTACAAATCTACAATAACAACAACAGATGGTGTGGGCACAAATATGGACATATCCCTCAATGGAGGAAAAGAGATAACTTATAAGCGCACCCTTACAGGTATAGTCAACTGATATTTGACAAATGTACTGATAATATATACTTGAAAAGAGACAGTCATTTTCATATCCATTTTTGGAAAAATTGGGTATATACACACAAAAGCATAAAATAAGACCCTATCTCTCTTCAGGTACAAAAGTAAACCCATAGTGCTGCAAAGACTTAAATAAAAATGTGAAAATTTGGAACTACTAGAACAAATTAAGGAAATGCTTCATTGAAAATTTAAGGAAATGTTTGAGGTCATTGGCATTGGCAGTTTGTTTTTCTATTGTTATTGTTTCATTTCATATATAGCAGCTCCAAAACACAGAAATCATATTAAAATATAGACAAATTGTATTTCATAAGACTAAAAAGTTTCTGCAGTGTATCAAAATGGTCAATTATGTGTAAGACACAAGAGATTAAATGGCATGTTTGCAAGCTATTTGTCTGACCAGGTGTTGATAAAATAAAAATTAATATCCTGACAAGGATGTGTTAAGGGGACAAACATCGTACACCATTGGAAGGAGGGAAAGCTCATATGACTGCTTTAGAAAATAGTATGGAGATAACTCAGAAAACGTAAAGAATTGTAATATGTTGAGCAATCCCACTACTGAGCATACATCTGAGCATACATGTAAAGAAATCAAATCTATACACTGAAGATGCATCTACACATTTGTGTTCCCTATAGTGCTACTCACAACTGACAAGAAATGCAGATCATTTTAAGTGTGCGTACAGCTTATGGGTGGTAATAAAAATATAATATGGTACATGTATTGATGGAGTATTATTTGTCCATAAAGAATGAAAGTTTTTTTATTTGTAAAAATATACATGAAACTGGAAATAATTGTGTTAAATGAAATAAGCTATGCACAGAGGGACAAATGTTGCATAATTTCACTAATATGTATAATACAAAAAAGCTAGCTGCATAGAAGTTGGTAGTGTACAAATGACTACAGTGGATGCAGAGAGCAGTGGAGGGAGAAAATTATTCAGTTCAACATTCATAAAAACCGAACTTAATATTTATTTTAAAATGTAAGTTAAAGGAAATGTATGTAAAAGTGGTAATCACATTTTCTTCACATTTATCTCACCTTATTGAATGATTGATACAAATTTAAAAATAAAATATAGTTTATTTTAAAATACCACAATTTTAGCCAAAATTATTCAAGGGAGCTGCAATGCGTTACTCACTTTAATCAGTCATATTTTTAAAATTTAACTGTTGGGATTGGGAGGTATGTGTGTCACAGAACATGTGTAATAATCAGAGAATAGCTTGGAAGAGCAAAATTGCATGATTGAGATCTCCCCCTTACAATGTGTGTACCAGGGATTGAATTCTGGTCATCAGGTGTGCCAGAAAGAACCTTAACCCACTGATTTATCTCTTGACCCTATGTTCATGTTTCTGAAATTCAAGTCAGCATTCTAAAATAATTATAGAATAAGAAGGCATGGTTGTAGTATTCACTACCTCTCTGGTGGTTACTGTATAATGTATGTCTCACACACATAGTACATAAGTTGGGGCAATGCATATAAATTTAAGGAGTCTAAACTGCCAATATTGTAAAAGTTCTTCAGCATCTGTGTGCAACTGTGAAGAACTCCACATCAGTTGTTGGACATACCCTACCCCTTGAGCACATCAGTTGTGAAATAATGGGAAATAATATATCATCACTCAAGAACCTAATATCCATACTTTGTGACAGGGTGGATCTAGAAAGTCAATCCGTGTTTCTTCTCTTTTATTTAAGTGCATTCTTTTTCAAAATTTGATTAGACTCGCAAGTTGTGTCCAAATTCAATGTTGAGTGTGATACAACCCTCATATCTATGGAGCATTTGAACACAGTTTCCTTTTACTTCAAAACATTCAAGAAGATGATCATCACTTCCCTGGGGCATGTATTATGAACATGAAGTTAGGCTCAATCCAGGAGTAAATACAAGGGCTAATAATGGGAGAATCTCATCTTTTTTTCCCCAATAAGCTTACATTTGAGTGTATTAGAGACCAGCAAGATTTTCTAAAACACATGGGGTGGAGCTGGAGAGATGGCTCAGTGCTTAGGAGCACTTACTGCCTTTGCAGAAGACCAGAGTCCAGTTCCCAGAATCCACATGTCATCCCACAACTATCTGTAACTTCAGTTACAGGGAATCCAATACCCTCTTCTAACCATCGTGGGTTCCTGCATGCAAGTTGGGTACATACATGCCCTCAAGCATGCACATATACTTTTTAAAATAAAAATAAATATATAAATAAGTTCACATTTAAAAATTATGAAGCAAGACCTTTTCTTCTTAGCCAATATTTTTTAGTAGGTTTCTTTGTTAGTTCTGTTGAAGACAGTGTAGTAAAGACAATTACTTCTCAGTACAAACTTTATCCACATCAGTTTTAACCCTATGAATCTATAACCATTTCAGAAATCACATTAACATGTGTCAGATTTGCTTAAAAGCTTTGTCAAGCAAGAAGTGTTCAGATGTAGTTTAATGGAACCCGATCCCAGGAAACTCTGCTAGAGATGTCGGGAGTACCATAGGAGAGGAAAGGAAGCTGATGAAGTGTGCATGCACAGCTATGTGAGTAACTGGAGCAGAACCCTACTGGGGATTCTGTTCTGCCTCTCTCACTGAGTCAAGACTCTTAACACTGGTATTAGCAATTTCAGCTGGCAACTCCAAAGTGGTGTGTGTGTGTGTGTGTGTGTGTGTGTGTGTGTGTGTGTGTGTGTGTGTACAAGGTACTGAGAAGTTTTGTCTTAAATAAGAAGAGTAATCTTATTGGGACTCTTAAGTGGAATCCAAGTTAAAAACAAAGTCAGAAACCCTTTATTTTCAAGGTCGCAAGAGACAATGTCACCCACTCAAGGAAAGGACATACATCAATATTTCCAAATTCTCCGAAGTCTGAGACCCACCTGGTGCCACTGGGGCTGAACTTGAATGCTTTTTTATCATGTAAAAATAGAACTAAAGCCCAGCCTGCCCCTGACGACTTCCCTTCTGGACCAGAGGTGAGTGCCTGGGTCCAGCCAGGACCCCATCCCTGGCCACCAGCCACCCCGGGAGGACCTGCCCAGCTTGGCACCGGGTTCTGGCCACCGGGCAGCTCCCCTTCTAGCCCCACCGGGAGGGATCCCCATTTCCAAGCCCCCGGCAGCCCCTGCAGTCTCCGCGCCCTGCCCCCACGCACATCTGCCCAAGACCCCACCCACTTCCTGAGACTTAGAGACCGGCCCCCAGCTCCCAGCCTGCCCCTGACGACTTCCCTTCTGGACCAGAGGTGAGTGCCTGGGTCCAGCCAGGACCCCATCCCTGGCCACCAGCCACTCCTGAGAGGCCTGCCCAACTTGGCACCAGGTTCTGGCCACCGGGCAGCTCCCCTTCTAGCCCCACCGGGAGGGATCCCCATTTCCAAGCCCCCGGCAGCCCCTGCAGTCTCCGCGCCCTGCCCCCACGCCCATCTGCCCAAGACCCCACCCACTTCCTGAGACTTAGAGACCGGCCCCCAGCTCCCAGCCTGTCCCCGACTGCCATTCTGGACCAGAGCTTGCCCCTGACTTCCCTTCTGGACCAAAGAGTTGGACAAGAGAACTCCCTTTTGGACAAGAGAGAGAGTCTTCCTGAGTCTGTCAGCTCTTTGTGAAACAAGTCCACTGATAAGACCAAGAAGGAATCACAAGGAGATGGGCAGACGTCAAAGCAGAAGTACATACAGCAAAATGAAGAGCAATACAGCATCACCAGAACCTAGCTCGCCTCCAACATCTAGACCTGAACACCAAAAATTGGAAGAAGCAGAAGAAAGTAGCCTTATGAGTAACTTCATGAAGAAGGTAGAGGCTTGTGTAGAGGAAAAGACAAGAAAATTGGAAGAACGCTGTAAACAACTAGAGGAAAGGGCAAACAAATTAGAAGAAAACAATAAAGCCCTTCAAGAAAACAATAAAGTCCTGGAAGAAAACATTAAAATCCTGGAAGAAAACAATAAAGCACTGAAAGAAAATCATGAAAAAGCAATGAAACAAACAAAGGAAACAGTCCAAGATCTGAAAAGGGAAATTGAAAAAATGAAAAAGACACAAACAGAGGGAATGCTGGAAATAGAAAACCTGAGTAAAAGATCAGGAACTTCGGATGCAAGTATAACCAACAGAATGCAAGAGATGGAAGAGAGGATTTCTGGCATTGAAGATACAGTAGAAGAAATAGTTCCATCAGTCGAAGGAAACACTAAAGCCAACAAAGTCATGAACCAAAATGTCCAAGAAATCTGGGACACCATAAAAAGACCAAACTTACGAATTATAGGGATAGAAGAAGGTGAAGAATACCAACTCAAAGGCACAGAAAATATATTCAACAAAATTATAGAAGAAAACTTTCCCAACTTAAAGAAGGAAATGCCTATGAAGATACAAGAAGCCTATAGAACACCAAACAGACTAGACCCCCCAAAAAAGTCCCCTCGACACATAATAATTAAACAACTAAATGTACAGAATAAAGAAAGAATATTAAGAGCAGCCAAGGAAAAAGGCCAAGTGACCTATAAAGGTAAACCCATCAGAATAACACCCGATTTCTCAATGGAGACTTTGAAAGCCAGAAGGACCTGGACGGATGTAATGCAGACACTAAGAGACCATGGATGTCAGCCCAGACTAATATACCCAGCAAAACTTTCAATCATCATAGACGGAAGGAACAAGACATTCGAAGACAAAGCCAGATTTAAACAATACCTATCCACAAACCCAGCCCTACAGAAAGCACTAGAAGGAAAATTCCAACCGAGGGAAGTCAGATACACACTTGAAAACACAGGCAATAGATAAAGCCACAACAGTAAACCCCAAAGAAGAGAAGTACACACACACTACCACCAAAAATAACAGAGATGAAGAATCACTGGTCATTAATATCCCTTAATATCAACGGACTTAATTCACCTATAAAAAGACATAGACTTACAGAATGGATACGAAAGCAGGACCCATCCTTCTGCTGCATACAAGAAACACATCTCAAATTCAAAGATAGACACTACCTAAGAATAAAAGGCTGGGAAAAGACTTTTCAATCAAATGGTCTTAAGAAACAAGCAGGGGTAGCCATCCTGATATCCAACAAAATAGACTTCAAACTAAAATCAATCAAAAGAGATCAAGAAGGACATTACATCCTCGTCACAGGAAAGATCGACCAAGATGAAGTTTCAATTCTGAACATATATGCCCCAAACATAAGGGCACCCACATATGTAAAAGAAACATTACTAAAGCTTAAACCACATATAAAACCCCACACATTAATAGTGGGAGATCTCAACACCCCACTTTCACCACTGGACAGATCTCCCAAATCAAAACTTAACAGAGAAATAAAGGACTTAACCGATGTCATGACCCAATTGGACCTAATAGATATCTACAGAACATTCCATCCTAACAAGAAAGAATATACTTTCTTCTCAGCACCCCATGGAACTTTCTCTAAAATCGACCACATACTTGGCCACAAAGCAAATCTCAACAGATACAAAACAATCAGAATAACCTCCTGTGTTCTATCAGATCACCATGGTTTAAAGCTAGATTTCAACAACAACAAAAACTACAGAAAACCTACAACCTCATGGAAACTGAATAATGCTCAACTGAATCACCAATGGGTTAAGGAAGAAATAAAGAAAGAAATTAAAGACTTCCTAGAGATCAATGAAAATGAAGACACCACATACCCAAACTTATGGGACACTATGAAAGCAGTGCTAAGAGGGAAATTCATAGCACTAAATGCCCACATAAAGAAGTTGGAGAAATCGCACACTAGTGAATTAACAGCACATCTGAAAGCTCTAGAACAAGAAGAAGCAAAGTCTCCCAGGAAGAATAGACGCCAGGAAATTATCAAAGTGAGAGGTGAAATTAATAAATTAGAAACTAAGAGAATAATACAAAAAATTAATGAAACAAAGAGTTGGTTCTTTGAGAAAATCAACAAGATAGACAAGCCCTTATCCAAACTAACCAAAAGACAGAGAGAGAGAATCCAAATCAACAAAATCAGAAATGAAAAGGGGGACATAACAACAGACATTGAGGAAATCCAGAGAATTATAAGGTCATATTTCAAAAACCTCTACTCCACAAAACTGGAAAACCTAAAAGAAATGGACATTTTTCTGGATAGATACCACATACCTAAGTTTAATCAAGACCAGATAAACTATTTAAACAGTCCAATAACCCCTAAGGAAATAGAAACAGTCATTAAAGGTCTCCCAACCAAAAAAAGCCCAGGACCAGATGGTTTCAGCGCAGAATTCTACCAGATCTTCAAAGAAGAGTTAATACCAATACTCTCTAAATTGTTCCACATAATAGAAACAGAAGGAACATTACCAAACTCCTTCTATGAGGCTACAATTACCCTGATTCCTAAACCAAACAAGGATGCAACAAAGAAAGAGAACTACAGACCGATCTCCCTCATGAACATTGATGCAAAAATACTCAATAAAATACTGGCAAACAGACTCCAAGAACACATCAGAACAATTATCCACCATGATCAAGTAGGCTTCATCCCAGGGATGCAAGGGTGGTTCAACATACGAAAGTCCATTAATGTAATACACCATATAAACAAACTCAAAGAAAAAAACCACATGATCATCTCACTAGATGCAGAAAAGGCATTTGACAAAATCCAACACCCCTTCATGATAAAAGTCTTGGAGCGATCAGGAATACAGGGAACATACCTAAACATAATAAAGGCAATATATAGCAAACCAACAGCCAACATCAAATTAAATGGAGAGAAACTCAAAGCAATTCCACTAAAATCAGGAACGAGACAAGGCTGTCCACTCTCCCCATACTTATTCAATATAGTACTTGAAGTTCTAGCCAGAGCAATAAGACAACATAAGGAGATTAAGGGGATTCAAATTGGAAAGGAAGAAGTCAAGCTTTCCCTATTTGCAGACGACATGATAGTATACTTGAGTGACCCCAAAGATTCCACCCAGGAATTGATAAAGCTTATAAACACCTTCAGCAACATAGCAGGATACAAAATCAACTCAAAAAAATCAGTAGCCCTCCTATATACAATGGACAAAGAAGCTGAGAAGGCAATTAGAGATACATCACCCTTTACAATAGCCAAAAATGACATAAAATACCTTGGGGTAACACTAACCAAGCAAGTGAAGGACCTATATGACAAGAACTTTAAGTCCCTGAAAAAAGAAATTGAAGAAGATCTCAGAAAATGGAAAGATCTTCCATGCTCATGGATAGGCAGGGTTAACATAGTAAAAATGGCAATCTTACCAAAAGCAATTTACAGATTCAATGCAATCCCCATCAAAATACCAACACAATTCTTCACAGATCTGGAAAGAACAATACTCAACTTCATATGGAAAAACAAAAAACCCAGGATAGCTAAAAGAAACCTGTACAATAAAACAACTTCTGGAGGCATCACAATCCCCGACTTCAAGCTCTACTATAGAGCTACAGTAATAAAAACAGCCTGGTATTGGCATAAAAACCGACATGTGGACCAATGGAATCGAATTGAAGACCCTGACATTAACCCACACACCTATGGACATATAATTTTTGACAAAGAAGCCAAAAGTGTACAATGGAAAAAAGAAAGCATCTTCAACAAATGGTGCTGGCATAACTGGATATCAGCGTGTAGAAGGCTGCAAATAGATCCATATCTGTCACCGTGCACAAAACTTAAGTCCAAGTGGATCAAAGACCTCAACATAAATCCAGCTACTCTGAACCTGCTAGAAGAAAAAGTAGGAAATACTCTTGAACGCCTTGGCATAGGAGATCACTTCCTAAACATAACACCAGTAGCGCAGACACTGAGACAAACAATCAATCAATGGGACCTCTTGAAACTGAGAAGCTTTTGTAGAGCAAAGGATACGGTCAACAAGGCAAAGCGACAGCTTACAGAATGGGAAAAGATCTTCACCAACCCCACATCTGACAGAGGACTGATATCCAGAATATATAAGGAACTCAAGAAATTAGACATCAAAAGGACCAACAGTCCAATTGAGAAATGGGCTTTAGAACTAAACAGAGAATTCTCAACAGAGGAATCCCAAATGGCTGAAAGACATTTAAGGAATTGCTCAACTTCCCTAATCATCAGGGAAATGCAAATCAAGACAACTCTGAGATACCACCTTACGCCTGTCAGAGTGGCTAAGATCAAAAACACTGAAGACACTTTATGCTGGAGAGGATGTGGAACTAGGGGAACTCTCCTCCACTGCTGGTGGGAATGCAAGCTTGTACAACCACTTTGGAAATCAATATGGCGCTTTCTTAGAAAATTGGGAATCAATCTCCCCCAAGATCCAGCTATACCACTCCTGGGCATATACCCAAGAAATGCTCAATCATACCACAAGAGCACTTGCTCAGCTATGTTCATATCAGCATTGTTTGTAATAGCCAAAACCTGGAAACAACCTAGATGCCCTTCAACTGAAGAATGGATAAATAAATTGTGGCACATATACACAATGGAATACTACTCAGCAGAGAAAAACAACGACATCACACGGTTTGCAGGCAAATGGATGGATCTAGAAAAAATCATCCTGAGTGAGGTAACCCAGACTCAGAAAGACAAATATGGTATGTACTCACTCATAGGAAGATGCTAGATGTGGAACAAGGATGACTAGACTGCTACTCACATCACCAGTGAGGCTACCTGGAAAACGGGACCCCAAAAAAAGACACGGAGAAATGGACAAGATCTACATGAATAGCCTGGTCATGAGTGGGAACAATGAAGGGCGACAGTCGAGGGAAAGAGTGGGAGATCCTAGCTGGATCAAGAAAAGAGAGGGAGAACAAGGAATAGGAGACCATGGTAAATGAAGACCACATGAGAAGGTGAGAAGGGGAGGAAGCAGAGAGCTAGGGAGGCCCACGGAGATTCACAAAGATACCCCCTCAAAAGACTGCTGGCAATGGTCGCGAGACGGCAGGAACTGACCTACTCTGGTGATGGGATGGCCAGACACCCAAATAGTGGTGCCATAAACCCCATCCAAGGACTGAGGAATCTGAAGGCAGACATCCACGGCTGGGCCCCTGGTGGAGCACTGGGAGTCTAATTAGTGAGTAAGAAGAGGATTTATATGAGCGAGAATTGTTGAAGCCAAGGTTGGATAAAGCACCGGGACAAATAACCAAATGAATGGAAGCACAGGATCTATGAACCAAAGGCTGAGGGGCCCCCAACTGGATCAGGCCACCTGAACGGGTGAGACAGTCATTTGGCTTGATCTGTTTGAGAGGCAGCTGTGCATTGGTGCCAGGTCCTGGGCTCGTTGCATGAGTTGGCTGTTTGAATCCTGGGACTTATGCAGGGACACTTGGCTCGGTCTGGGAGGGGGGAATGGACCTGCCTGGACTGAGTCTACCAGGTCAACCCCGGTCCTCGGGGGAGACCTTGATCTGGAGGAGGTGGGAATGGGGGGTGGGCTGGGGGGAGGGGTGGGCGAGAGGGGGAGAACAGGGGATTCTGTGGCTATTATGTTGAACTGAATGGTGTTATAAAATAATAATAATAATAATAATAATAATAATAATAATAATAATAATAATAAAAACAAACAAAAAAAAAGGAAAAAAAAAATAGAACTAAAATATGTACCATGCATAAGAAACCTGGTAGTCTCGGCTACTATTAATGGCTGCATTTATAAAGTCAGCAGTATCTTTGCACTATTTTTCCCAACATTCTCCAAGGGCCTTTATAAACACTTTGTATACATTTGCTTACAAAATCCTTTAAAACCAAATCAATGCTTTATCTTTCCCATGCCTCAGGCCAGGAAAACTCCACAAATCTCTGATATTATACATAAGTTCACCTATTCTCCACAGGCATAAGCAAAGGGGCTTGTTCTCTCTCTCTCTCTCTCTCTCTCTCTCTCTCTCTCTCTCTCTCTCTCTCTCTCTATCTCTCTCTCTTTCTGTTTCTGTCTCTCCCTTTCTTTCTCCTTGCCCTCCTTCTGTCTCCCATGCTCCTTTCTCTCATTCCCCATCTCCAGCAAACTTTTAAATAAAGATTTTATTTCCTCTCCTTTAATGGAAAAATTACAGTTTAAAATTATTTTTAAGATAAAAATATCCCAATTGTGAGAACTGATATTTCTCCATAGATCCCAAAAGAAGATATAATACATGCATCCTCCTCCTCAGTGTATGATGATGAATATGTACAACCATTAATAATAAATTTGTTTCATCAATTTATTTTTTTCTATTTTCAGTACGGACTAAATATTTTTCTTTTAGTTCCTGGAGCACATTGTTAAGTGAAAGAAATATCTGCTCTTAGAAATTGAAGTTATAAAAGCTTCCTATTGTGAATTGTGTTTTTGAACAAAATGGGCAGATCAATGGTGGAAGCAAATACAACCATTGCTGATGGAGGTGCTGGCTGTTTGTATGGAGGTGCTGGCTGTTGTGTATGGAGATGCTGGCTGTTGCATATACAGGTACAGATGTAGACTGGAAGACTTTGTTCAGATGATAAAATTCACTCATATGACATTGCTTCCACATGTATTAATATAACACACTTTCTTTCAAATGCTTCCCCTTGATTTGGTTTTGTTTCTGAAAGAATACAGAGTCTACCAACTCCATGCATTCAGCATTTGACAAAAATAATCTAGCTGTTTCCTCATACCTGAAGATAATTTCATTAGGAATTTAACTCACTTAATGCTTTCATTTCTCTCCCTCTTAAATAAAACTATTCACTTGTGTCTAGGAAATTTCCCCTTTGTGGTAAGGTACTTCTTAAAATGAGGAGTTCCTAACATAGGCAACATGCTGATGCTTTGCCCCAAGAGTCTATAAACACTGCTTCGATATAATTAAGTGTGGTGAGATTAAGCTTGTGTAAATACAGAATTAACACACATAAAAATTCACAAATTCAAAGGTAGCTATTAATTTCTATAAAAATCCTTTCCGTCCTTCAGGCCGCAGCACCCAGTTTAGAAGCAAATTTGATTTCTACCCATATTGGTCATTTGTAGCTTCTCTTACACATTCCTGAAAATATTCCCATCTGGTTATTATTCTCCCACCTACAACGAAAATCCTTTGTGGTGAGTCACATGGTTATCGTACAGGGACACCATCAGTAGAGGAGCATGAATTCAGGAGTACATAAAAATCAAGAGGTAATGAGGCTAAAAGCCATTAACATGACAAATTCTATTGTCGAAAGCCACATGCAATAAATACGTTTAACAAAATCAGATAGCAGGCTGTAATTGTTTCTTGGTACTGTTCTCTCTAAGATTTCTCCAGCTTTTATAATCATTAAGAAAGATCCTCTTAGTTTCAGGTACCTTCAATTGTTTCAAGAACTTGGAGTGTCAGTCTCAGCCAGTTTGAAGGCATCCATGAAACACATTGCCATGATTAAGACAGGAAACTGAATAAAGAGTTCATAGTAAGACTGTTGATTCTTTACAGAAAGCATCAACCTTAAACAGAAAACTGCAGTCAATTCAGGAGTGCCAAGAGTGGGTGCAATAGCCATTCCCAGGGAAGAATATATCACTTAGTCACTCATTACCAAATGGTCAGTCCTAAAAACATACATGCAAGTAACATTATACAGACTGGGCAGGCTATATTTATAAATATATACATATATACAAATATGAATGCAATAACAGTGAGTAAAAACAGAGGCATGAATTTTAAAGAGAACCAGAAAGGGTATATGAAAGAGTGTAGAGCAAGGGAAGTAAAGGGAGAAATATTGTAATTATATAATAGTCTCAAAAATATAAATACTTTAAAGGGATGCCATTGTGAGTTCCAGATGTAGAATTTTCCAAAAGGCTCCACGTGGTCTAAGTTATAGAAGCTTTCCACAAGAATCAGACAAATATAAAATGCTAAGTTAAATTAAATTTCTTAACTCTTCCAGAGAAGCATGGGTTGGCTAATAAAAAGTAATATTTAATATTAATAGTGAACACTCCAACGAAGTGTTACATGGGTCACATTTTGTTCTAAACTCTAGCTAGCACTTTCGAAAATGCCTTTGAGTTAGTTATATTGGCTTGCTAGATGTCCAGTTTCTAGCTAAGTGAGAAACATTTAGGTTGTGTGTCCTAAGGCAAAGTGAGATAGAGTGCTAAAAGGGATCTCTGGAGTCTGGATATATTAGGTCAAGGGGAAATGCTTCCCACACTGGGGGGCTGATCTCTTGAAACCCAGGGCTCCACTAGCATCATCTCAGCTATCCACATGATTGCTTTAATTATCCAACCTTAATATCTCTCGTAGATTCCTTTTAATACTTTCTAAATTCTCTTGGATGTTGGTAAATTGAATTTATATGCTTTCAACCTTCATTTTTGAGGAAATAAGACATTCATATTATCAAAGCCCATTTAAAGAGAAAATATAGCTTTAAAAATGCCCCCAATAATTAAAATATTCAGCTTTCCACATTCACCCATTGTCAAAATTTAATAAATATTGTACATATATTAAACTGTTTAAAAGCAGCCATCAAGCATGATTGAAACCATCCTAGTACCAAGAAACCTACTCCTCAAATGCTTATCAAATAGTATCGCTCAAAAAAACATTCAATTAGATTAAAGAAGAACACAAACAAATATGGGTACTTAATTTATTAATAGCCTGATTGTTACTAGGATTTTGAGAATGTGGGCTCTGTGGCAGGGAGACCTGCACACACAGTTCTAATTAACACCAATCACACACGCTAATGGTAGAACCTACTGCTTAAGTAAATGAACATCCTTACCCCCGCTGCTTTGAAGAGCCTGATAGGCATGCACTTTATTGACAAAGTAAGCTAATTTACAGAGTGATTGTCCAAGAGGGAACTGCTGTTTATTTGCAGAGTTTTTCCCATTGAACTCACAGGGCAAACATAGCACTTAAATTGTTAATTAAAATATCAACAGATAAAAACGTAAACATTGGGTTTTCTTCAGAGTGACACATCCTCATTCACGACCAGATCCCGATGTCTCCTGATCATTGATTTCTGAGGACAGTAAGATCTGGACAAAGCATAGGTGACTCAGCTTCCTGTACAAAGGAGAACCCTTACTATGACAAAAACAATAAAGCTTGAGTTTGCTCATTCTCCGACCATCTAGAAACCTATGGAGTCCTACATCGCTTTGTGCTTTCAGTGATGCCTATCTACAGGTACCACACCAAGGAACATCCTACATTTGAGTAATTGAGGGTGGATTGAAAGCAGTATGCTGCTGGTGTGCTTCCTTAATCCGCAAGCAATCAAATTTCAGGAAAGAATTCTAGTGTTCACATTAGCTTAGAAAGGGAAATGTGACTCCAATCTTAAGCTAAGGGTTTTGAACCTTTACTGCAAGTGTGGATGATAATTCTGTAAACGAAGCCTGCATTGCTATGAAATACTGTCATCAGAGGACACATGCTCTGTTAGTTTGATTAGTTTAGGTTCGTTTCTTTCTCAATTATTTTATCTACTTTGTCCCCGTAGGCTACCTGCTCAAGAGGAACTCGTACTTGGTTGTTTTCTCAGAAAGCAGGGGGAATAGCCTTGCTATTTTGAACCCAGTCTGGTTAGCTCAAGAAGTCTGACCTTCAGTGCTGGTAGAGTTTTTAAAATACACTTCCTTGGGCCTAATTTTCCTTTTCAAATTTGATTCCTATGAAACCCAGACTTAATTTAGCAGTTGGCGGCAGCTTAGGGGGTTGAGAGGGACCAGTGAGATTACAATATATCTTTCCTTGCCTCCTTCAGAACAGCTAGATTTTTATCTGTATCTGGTATGGTCGTTCAGTCCAAAGTTAGCTCAAAGAAGGATTCCATAGGTGGTTGAAGAGAGGAGAGAACCTGGGTTAGGAGGTGAGGGAGGCAGGAGATGCTGCTGATGCAGAAGACTTCCACTTGCCACTATAAATGATGGGATTCTTCAGATAGCCATTCATATGAGCAGTCAGGCATGCACACACACACACACACACACACACACACACACACACACACACACCATGTGAATGTGTGTTGTGTGAGTGAGTGAGTGAGTGAGTGAGTGAGTGAGTGAGTGTGTGTGTGTGTGTAATACAAACATGCATGATCGAGTGAGATGAGAATTTGAAAATATTGGTTTCCTAGTTTATATTCATGCTCTTTATCACATGGGAACTATGATGGGAGGTAATATCTGTCATTATTACCCATTTCTCCACAGTTTTGTAGGAAAGACTAAGCCAAGAATATACCAGACAAAGCAGACACTACACCTTGGCCAGCACTTTTCAGTGAACTATGTATGAGAGCTGGGTGATGGGTTGGGCAGCATTTTTGTAAGGATGGAATAAAATCAACATTTGGAATACCTTGGTGCTTATATACTTGTATCTTTTAATCCAGTCCTTTACAATAAATTTGAAATGTAAAGTCACCAGTGAGAGCCACATCTGTAATTTCAATGTTTCTATTAGTCCTATTTAAAAGTTTTAAAAGGCAAGATGAATTCTAATAGTGTTTGGCCCAAAATTAAAAAAAAAAACATTTTAAATATGTCATCAATAGAAACTTACTTAGATTATGTAGTTTTAAGTGAGTGTTTGAAGTCTGCTGTGTATTTCATATATGGCTCACATAGTAGTTGAGGTAGTCGTATTTCAAGTTCTTAAAAGCCACTGTGGTTCATGGCGACTCTATGCAACAATAGAACTCTAAGCCTCAGGTCAGTGCCTGCACACAGGGAAGCTATGCTAAAACTGAGTTTCATTTTTCTCAAAAAAATAATCAGAAGGAAGACCAGGGTCACTACAGACATTCTAGTGATGTGAGGCTTAATCAAGGCCAAAGCCAAGCCTGAGGCACTAGAGAGCAGAGCTCTGAATGGTCTCTAAGCTTGGTGGGGCATTCTCAGGCATCATAAAGTACTGCTTAAGAAATAGCATTCTCCCAAGCTGGAATGATTGCAGAAAAACATGTCAGTTCACAAGAAGCAGCCGAAAAAGAAAAATGGCATCTGAAGCTTCAACCCTTTCATGACCAAAAAGCCTTTCAACTCTCTAGTAGTTGAACATCTGAAGTTCTTATTTGCTTTGTGTGAAACCTGAAGTGCAATAACTTAGGCTCCTTTTTTGCTGTGGCTTCCCAAAGCTGTCTCTGTTGTTATCTGCAGTCCCAATCATGAGTGCTGACACAGGACACACTCAATAAATAATTGACTACTTGAAGATAATCTGAAAATTAATGATGAAAATTAATACAGAATATTGTTTTATAAGATTTTTCTTATTAAAAATATTCATTAAAGAAATTATAGAAAATAAAAAGAATAAATATGTATATATGCATAATATATTTATGTCACAAAAAATGTTATGTCTGTTACCTTATCCCTCACATGTTCCTTTTCTCTGCATAGACAAAAACACTTCAAAATTTCAAATTATACTATATTCAGTTTTTTTTTTTACCTGAAATTTTAACTATGTTGGGAAACCATTTTCACTCATCTGGAAATTATTTTGAAGCAAGTTGTAAAGTTAGGAATAAGTGCACTATTTTGGCAGTTACTAATGATTAGTACCAACACAATCTTTTGAGCCTTCTACTAGTTTCTCATCTTTATAATACATTAAATGATAATGGATCAGTAGAATTCTACACATATATTAGGGTGATTGATCTTTCTCATCATTTATAGGGTTATTTATATATCATAATTGTTTTATGGGTTTGTAATCTTGTGCTATGGCACCTTAGGCTAAGTACTGTCTCATCCTTAGTCTCTTTAAGATGTCCACTGTCACCATCTTACCAGGGTACTATAATTTCCCATGCTGTTTTCACTAACACTCTCTTAGTGACACTCTTTCAGGTCTAAGTTATTTGGCAAAAAAAAAAAAAAAAAGGATCCTTTCCTCTTCTTCATCTTCACCACATCTTATTGTTAAATCCAAAATCAGCTAACCCCAAATTGTGAAGAAGACAGCATTGTTTCTGGTAATTCTATGCAATTTATGTGTGAATCCATTCGAGAAAAACTGTCTTCACGCAATGGTTCATACAGTCCTCAAGTCCGAGACAGCTATTCATATTGCTCACCACTAAAGCAATGCATATTTGCCTCACTATAGCATTTCTTAAAACCTCATTATCTGTCCTTTTGACCTACTGTGATTTCTTTAAAAGCTGTCCACTTTCATGAAAGTTCTCTGACCAGTGAAGTATCTGGGAAGATTGACCTGTCCATCTTTTAAAGGTCTGCATGTTACATAATGTGCAACTCCAATGATAAATCAAGTAATTAATATTGGTGTGATTGTCACTGTGACCAAATGACTGACAGAAACAACTTAAGAGGGAAAAATATTGATTCACCTTATGATTCAGAGGTTTTTCTAAATCATGGCAGGGAGGTGGGCTCCTTGGAGCAGGACAAACCATGATCCTCTGGAAGCAGAGTATAGCAGGGAGGGGCCAGGCCAAGATACAGCCTCCAACGACATACCCTAGTGGCATGCTTCTTTCAGGTAGGTATGAACTCCAGCTTTTCATCACCTCCCAATAAAGGCAGCATATGGTAAATCCACCAAAGGAAGAACCCACTGTTTTTGTCATGCCTTTTTGATCTAATCCTCTCTGAGCCTAGCCTCAAGGACCCACCCTGGGGTATGCTTCCCTAATCTGGGTGATTGTCAATCCAGTGAAGTTGACAATCAAGTTTAACCATGACAGTAACCAAGACTGAGAAGCAAAGGGTTTGCTCTGTCAAAACATGCCTTCTTTGACTGCACATCAAGGTTTCCCCCCTCAAATAACTGGCATGGAAAGTAAATTGGACAGTGCTCAAACTTCAAACTTTTCTAGCTTAATGATCTGAAAGGGTAATTTCTCTGAAGCCCAGATTCTTCACTAGTAACATGATATATACTCTTGCCTTATCCCAGCATTTCTGAAAACATCCTCAGGAGTTTCCTCCCTTCAATTCATCTAAGAACATTTATTAAAAAACACAGAGATTTCATCTCCTTCACTCTCTTTAAACATGTGCCCAGTGTCCCAATCCTGCCCATGCACAGTGCCATCTGAGTTATCACGAGTCCTGAAGAGTTAAGGAATACGGAGTGGGAATGAACATGACAAACTGATACCCACCTTGTGACTATAAACAGAAACACAAGGAGGCATTCCAGAAATCCTCAAACCTGCTTATATTCTCATCCCATTCTAATGTTTTGTTTTGTATTGAAATGGACAAGACCTCCTTCGGTCAGTGATAGGCTGTAAAGGGAAGAGCTGCTTACCTCCCTAGCAAGTGACATCTGTGCTTCATGGTAGTTAGGTACAAACAAACCTAGTGTTGACAAATCTTTTCAAAAACATGTTTCTGTTTCCAAAACCCCTTCGTCTTTACCAATAAAACTAAGGGTGAGTTTTTAAAGATCCAGACATATTCAGAAGTCTGACTTAGAAGCTTACCCATCTCACAAGGCAGCTTTACCCCCAGTAAGAAGCCATTGCTAGATTTCACACTATAGTGGGTGCAGATAAAGAAGGATTGTTTTCCCCTATGCTGTATTAATCATTTTGTCACCAATGAAACCATTGTGGCGATTAATCACACACATAATATCCAACAGTTCTGTTAGACTTCTAGCCCCAGTACGAATTATGTCAAGAATTAATCCATTTTATTTTCCTTAATCTTCTGTTTTCAATCTCTCTCTCCACCCCCACCCCCCACTGTACCCGGATTACTCAGGTTTTTGTGCAGAAGGGTTCTAATTGTCTGGTTGACACCTGGAATCTGAATGATTAATGCCAGTAAGAGGAACTTGACCAAGGGTTCAACAAGCCATGAATAAAAACATTGAGCCGAAGGTCAGCACACAGGTTACAGTGAAGCTTTGTCTGGCCCCAGAAAGAAAGAGAGGAAAATGGGGGGGGGGGGCATAGACAGAGAATGGGGGGGAGGGAGGGAGAGACATAGAGAAAGACCAAGAGGGGGAGGCGAGGGAAGGGGAAGGGGAAAGAGGAGGGAGAGGAAAGGGGAAGGAAGAAAGGAGGAAAGGAGGGCGGAGGGGAGGGAGGGAGGAGAGGGAGGGAAGGGGGAAGGAAGGAGGGAGGAAATAAAGAAAGAAGGAAAGAAAGCAGTTTCTTCAGGCATTAATATCTATTCCCCGAGGATATTCCAAACACAGCTTGTCTGGCCATTTCCCCCAAACAGACACCTTCTGTTATTAGACTTGCTGTGTTTGCCACCCAGCCTGGTGGAACGGCCCACTTCAGCAATTTCAAATCACAGTTAAATGCTGATGCCCCTGGGGCTTTGACTACTGCAAACAAAGTGAGCTTGCAAGTTGCAGAAGCTTCCCTAAAGTGTGCTATAGGGCGGTAAATTTCACTTGATGGCTATTAAGGGGGCAGAAGTTGTAGTCAGACCATCTTAAAATCGGCACTCCTCCGGGGGCTTTCCGGTCAGGGCTGAGAAGGCGCCCAGACCAAACCAGCCAGAAGCAGTGTGTAGTATTGATTAATTGGGGGCGGGGGGGACAGGCCATCCAGTGTTTGAAACTTTTATGTATCTGATGGAGGACTGTGTTTAATGTAAATGATAGATCTTACATTGCAGGAAGAGTATTTTAAACAGCGGGGCCAGTGCAAAGCCACACGCTAACAAACGCTCGATAAATATCAATTAATGATGAGGACTTCGGAGGGCGGCTCCAGTAAGTGGAGAAATGAAACCTGGCCACTGTGTGGGCGCATGAGACACCACTGAGAGCATAAAGTAAACACGAAGTACAATTTTTTAAAAGCCAGTCATTATTTGAAGAAGAGTAAGCTTTTATTAAGTTAGAAGGCTCATTTTGGCTCAACTCAAAGTTAATAAAATACTAGCCTCTCTCATCTCTCAGGCACATCATATATGGCTCTGGACACACGCCACAAGATTGGTTAGTGAATAAAATGCACGAAGTACATGCCTTAAATGAATGAGCCCATACTTGATATGACAGACAATCACACAGCAATAATAATCAACACGTCTAGCTCATTAAAAAGTCATCTGAAATGTCATTTTGACATTTACCAGGGATTACTTGAAGTGGTGAATAAGTCTTTTGAGCACCACCATTTAC
Source organism: Peromyscus maniculatus bairdii (assembly GCF_049852395.1). Taxonomy (NCBI): domain Eukaryota; kingdom Metazoa; phylum Chordata; class Mammalia; order Rodentia; family Cricetidae; genus Peromyscus; species Peromyscus maniculatus. The sequence goes on from NC_134859.1 coordinate 22,234,583, forward strand.
CTGTCATTCAGCATAGAGCAAAGAATATTGCCCAGTTTAGATACAAAATACTTGTTGGCCATGTAACATATTGGGCAATATTGGAGGCTTAATAGTTTAAAACTTGACACAATGAAATAAAACCTGGCGTATCTATGACTCAGAGAAGCGAGGGCAGAATTTAAACAAAAAATAAAGATACAAAAAGAAAGTATTTTCAACAAAAACAACCATTATTTTGAGTCACAGACACATTTCTGAGATGTTGATCATGACAAGATGATACTTCCATTTTGTTAAATGGGATTTTTAACATCCACATTCAAGTTTATGAAAATACTTTGAATGATAATTGCTGAACATGCCAAGTGCATTTATAAAGCTAGCATATATGTTGGTAGCAGCAAATGACTATATTTGGGAAGTTGTATATAAAGAGACATTCACTAATTATCACAGTTGTGTTCATTTCAATAAAACCAATCATTTCATTTATGAAGCACAAAGGTTGTTCTTCAAATCATAGTTCAACCCTACCTCATAAATTCAGAGTAGCCTATGCTTTTTACACTTAAATAGTGTGGAAGGTACACATATAGACAAAGATCCACATGGCTGCCTTGAAATTATTTAAGGAGGAAATATTAAAATTCATGTGAAGCTTAGGGAGGAGAATGGCCAAGGAGTTCCATAATCCAGGCCTGATTGGGAAACACAAAATTCTCCACTCAAATGTGTGTGTATATATGCGTGTGTGTGTTTCTGTGTGTGTGTATGTGTGTGTGTTATATGTGAGTTCTGTAATGTGTGTGTTAGATCATATACATATATATCTGTGTGCTTGTGTTATTATGTATATATGTGTGTGCACATGCATATCCCTTAATAAAGATTTTCATGGATCCAGAGCTCATAAATGTGTTTAGTAATGAACTTAGCAAATAATCTGTACCAGCCAAAATTCCAGCTTCTATTGTATTCTCTGGCAAAGACACTGGATATAGAACTTAGAACCTTCATTTCCACCACACTTGTGTGCTGTGGGATGGTCTGTATGTCAAATTGCTCTGATTGGCCAATAAATAAAACACTGATTGGCCAGTGGCTAGGCAGGAAGTATAGGCGGGACTAACAGAGGGGAGAAAAGAAAGAACAGGAAGGCAGAAGGAGTCACTGCCAGCCGCCGCCATAACAAGCAGCACGAGAAGATGCCTGTAAGCCATGAGCCACGTGGCAAGGTATAGATTTATGGAAATGGATTAATTTAAACTATAAGAACAGTTAGCAAGAATCCTGCCATGACCATACAGTTTGTAAGCAATATAAGTCTCTGTGTTTACATGGTTGGGTCTGAGCAGCTGTGGGACTGGCAGGTGACAAAGATTTGTCCTGACTGTGGGCAAGGCAGGAAAACTCTAGCTGCTACACTTGTGTCCTATAGTTCATAATTCAACAACACCCAACTCTGTAGCAAATACAGCAAAGACACAAAACAGGAGCAGCAATAACAGCACTCTTTATTGCAAGGTCCACACATGCCCTTTGATTCTGAGCATTAATTCTGGTTCTCAAGAATGTTCTGGTAGGCATTTTTCTTGCACACCTTAAACTAATTGTATTACTGCTTATTTGTTTATTTATTTATTATTTCACACTTATTTGTGTGTGTGTATGCATGTGGGTGTGCATGTAGCATAGCACACATGTGGCGTCTGAGGATAACTTTCAGGATTCTCTGCTATTCTTTCCATCATTTGGGTCTGGAGATGAAACTGGAGTTCTCAGGCATTACAGTAAGCAGCTTTACTGTTCATACAGAGTGAGAGATCGCTCAGGCCCAGCCTCGGAACTTCCTATTTTGTTTATGAAATTGTATCTTCATTTCTATTTCCATTCCTTTCCAAAATTAAATTATCCTTACTAAGGTTTGATAGCATCCCTGAATGATAACACTTTGCACAGTCCTTATAAGACTGAAATGTGTGTGTGTGTGTGTGTGTGCATGCACATATGCATGTGAATGTGTGTATATGTATTAATATATATTTATATATATATATGTGCATATATGCCATATACATATATAATTGTCATAGGCTATGAAAAATCTAATGTTTCAAATGGCTATCAATGTCTTGGGATATGCTTCAGTCGGTAAAGTATATGAAGCATGATCTTAGAACTTGAGTTTGCATTCTTAGAACCCATTTAAAAATCTGGATGTGTGACATATATTTGTCACCCAACATTAGTATAGCAATAATGTGGTGGTTTAAATGAGAATGGCCACCACAGGTTCATATGTTTAAATACTTGGCCCCCAGCTGGTAGACCTATTTGTGAAGGATTAGGATGTGTGGCCTTATTGGAGGGGGTGTTTCACTGAAGGTGGGCTTTGGGCTTTCAAAAGTCTCATACAATTCCCAGTGTCTCTATATCTCTGCCTCATATTTAAAGACAAAGATGTGAATTCTGGGTTACTGTAATCGCTCCATGCTTGCCTGCTTGCCTGCTGTCATGGTCACTGCCATAATGGTCATGGACTCCAATTTTCTGAAACCTTAAGTCCTCATTTTTTTGTATGAGTTGGCTTTGTATTGGTATTTTGTTACAGCCTTATAAAAGTCACTAAAACATGTGGTTTTGAGAGATTGGTGGACCCACTACACACACATGCTCATTTGCCAACCATGCATAACCAAACCAGTGAGCTTTGAGTTCTATGGGACCTGTTTTAAAAACATAAAGGTGAAAAGTGATCAAGAATATCTAGCCTCCATATGCATTCCCACACATGTGCACATGTACCCATATGTATATACCTACACTAGTCAGTGCATACATCACACACACACACACACACACACACACACACACACACACACACAAGTGCACATGAGTGCTAAAACAATTAACAAGTAATCTTCAAAAAATTACTCTGAGAATCAGTGCTGAATTGCTTTTAAAGCATTCCTACAGTGGGTTTTAAAATATATGTTTATCAATTCAATGCAAATTGCAAATGATGCAGTTTGATAATATTCATCTCCTCTCCAAATCCCACAAGATCCACTGAAACACCCAGCGCAACCAATTTTGTGCCACTTATTTTTAACCCATTGAGTCTAATATGTGCTGTCTAAATACTCTCGGGTAGTGCCACCTCTTGTAATATGGTTGACCTGCCAGGAGTCACACCCTTAAAGAAAACTGACTCTCTTCCAGCAGCCATCAATTTCCATTAACACCTCAGTTATCAGAGGGAATTCATGGCCACTTCTCTGCTTCCTGCTGGGCTTCTTTTCTGGCTTAAGATTGAACCGATTTTGTACATGCCGCCACATTTCTATGAGTTCATATGAGCAACTGCTTCATTGTGTCCAGAAAATAGAGTTTTGTTGTAGTTATCTTCTTTCTCTGGCTCTAGTCTCTCTAACTCCTCTTCTATGATGGTTTCTGAGTCTTGGGAAAAGAAATATGATATAGATGTCTCATTTAGGATGAAGCATTCCACAGTCTTTTGTTCTCAGCATGTTGGCCAGTTGTGGGTCTCTGTACAAATCACCATCTTCTGTATGAAACTTCTCTAATGAATGCTGAGATCTGCACTAAACTAAAGGTGAGGTAACCCAGACTGAGAAGGACAAACATGGTATGTACTCACTCATAAGTGGATACTAGATGTAAAGTAAAGGTTAAGCAGACTACAACCCACAGCGCCAGAGAAGCTAGCTAACAAGGAGGACCCTAAGAGGGACATATGGATTGACCTGTAAAGGAGAAATAGATGAAATCTCCATGTGTAAACTGGGGGTGGGGGAGCAATGGAGGGTAGGGGATGCAGGATGAGAATGTAAGGGAACAGGATATTCAAGCTGGAACAGGGACAGAGTGGGAGAACAAGGAAAGAAATATCATGATAGATGGAGACGTTGTGGGAATAGGGAGAAACAGGGTGCTAGGGAAGTTCCCAGGAATCCACAGGGATGACTCCACCTTAGACCACTAGCAATAGTAGAAAGGGTACCTGAACTGGCCTACTCCAGTAATCAGATTAGTGAATACCCTAGCTATCATCATAGAGCCTTCATCCAGTAACTAATGGAACCAGATGCAGAGACCCACAGCCAAGCACCAGTCTGAGCTCCAGGAATCCAGTCAAAGAGAGAGAAGAGGGATTCTATGAGCAAAGGGGGTCAAGATCATTATGGGGAAACCTACAGAGATAACCTAACCAAACTGGTGGGAACTCATGAACTGTGGACCAATAGCTGTGGAGCCCCCATAGGACTAGAGTAGGCCCTCTGCATAAGCGAGATAGTTGTTTAGCTTGAAATGATTAAGGGCCCCCCTGGTAGTGGGATCGGGATCAGTCCCTGGTGCATAAGCAGGCCTTTGGGAGCCCAGTGCTTTACACAGCCTTGGTGCAGGGGGAGGAGCTTGGACCTGCCTCAGCTGAATGTACCAGGCTCTGCTGACTCCCCATGGGAGGCCTTGCCTTGAAGGAGGTAGGAATGGAGGATGGGTTGGGGAGGAGAAGGCTGGAGGGCTGGAGAAGGGAGGAGAGGAGAGGGGGGTATCTGTGTTTGATATGTAAAATGAATAGAAAATTTCTTAATAATAAAAAATTAAAAAAGGAGCTTCTCTAATGAATGCTGAGCTATGCAATAATCTAAGGGGATATCATTAAGTCATTAGGAGTTGCTTTAATACTATCCTCATTTAGGTAAATAATAGTAGTCAGTTCTCCCTTAGGTCCTACGACATAGCCAGACACGGGTTTGTTGCTCCAGTGAAGGTGCCAGGTATAGGCATGGTAGTTTCCAGCACTGCTATTGCTAGCCAGTGGGGATGAAACATCCACATTATTCCTAGTTTGACTTTTCCTTTTCCTATGACTCAAATATGTGATGTATGCGATGACTTCAATGTTATCTTGTTTTCAATCACAGAAGAGTAACCAAAAGCAATGACAATAGGCTGTAATGTTTGGAGCAGTGGTCGGGGAGGGCTATGAGACATCATTGGTCAATAATTCAAAAATAGATAACTCATTGCTGGTACTGCAACCTTTATTTGTATATGATGTCTAGTGGTGCCATTGTCTCTTCCTCACCATATAGTAACTCAGTTTTAAAAAGAAGACACACACACACACACACACACACACACACACACACACACAAGAATGGAGAAATAACTGGTTGGACTTATTGGGATGAAACATTGAGGCCTTGTGACTCCATCCTTCACTGATGCATGAAAGCCAGATGGAAGAAGGTATACCTTCAAGATATGTAGATTTATGGGCAATTTAGAGGCACTGCTAAATATTTGTATTGGGGCATAAAAGCAAAAGTTTACACTCTGGGTTTCACCATTCCAATGTCCATTTGTGTTTATATATTCAATAAAATGATGGATACTTTCACACCAAGAACACACCAGCGTCAAATGCCATATTTATTAACATTCAGCTATCTAACTTAAAATGAAAGTTATTGAATTTATTATAGTGAAACCTTTGCCATTATCCATTCCACATGTCCATATTAACTGTTGATAAATTCCAACTGTGTACTTTTGTGTGGTTAATTACTGTATCAAAAATGCATAATATCATAAGGACAAATGTCTTACAAATCTGTGAAAGGAATTCATAAGTATTCAGCATCTGTCAAGTTGGAATTTTGCAAAAGCAATGAGTTCTAAGCAAATGCTTTTGAGAGAGTCACAGATTATATTTCCCAAATGAGTTAGTAAAAACTGGGTGGATATCAGCTCATGAGAGCTTCTCCATTATTCTCTCTTATGGGATTTTCTTTCTTTTGCTATCCTTAGAGGTGCTCTCCCTTTTGGCAAAGGAAAGGTATATTATTCTCTGATGCTTGAACATGCAGACCATGTAAAAAGAGCAAAGTTTACTAGAGGCACACACAACTCATTTGAAACACCAGCTTCAAAACATAGAGTAATTCAAGGGCAAGTATGAACACTGATGACAGAAGCCAAAGCAAAAAGTGGAAGCTGGGAAAGTAATATCACATGTTGGCTGATGTGGAAGGAAGCATCAAACAAAACTCTGTCAATATTTGAGTATTTTCCTATCTGGGTGTATTTGAGAAGAATTACATTGGCCTTCAGATTGCTAACACTTGTGGATCCAGCATCAGCATCCTCATCTTGGTTGTTGTTATCATCATCATCTTCATTATCACAGGGGCTGTGAGAATGTGTAGAACAGGCACTGCTCTCAACATGGGACCCTTTCCCTGATCCATTCTGGTTAAACTTCAGGAATAAAAGACACCTGAACAGCAGCTTAGCAGTTGTTACCAACTAAGTTCTTGGGAGTTCATGGTGACTACTTTGACCAAGACAAAATGAAGTTTCTAGATGTATACAGGAGAAAATAATTAAACCATTCAAATGCTATTGATGAAAGTCATTGCTTTAATTTTGTTTCAAATATCTACCTTTAGCAGAAGATTCCATTTAAAAGTATTTAGAAAAACCCTAAAAACAAAAAGAAGGAAGAAAAGGTGCTAAGCTAGGTGGAGAAAAAAAGAAACAAAAACAGTAAATCATTTTATAGCACAGAATTTTTTTTCTCAGTGCAACTCTTCAGTATGACACTATGCTGGTGGATATGTCATCATAAATTTGTTCAAACTCAAAGGATCTACCACACCAAGAGTAAATTTTATACATAAACAGAGACTTTGAATGACAGTAGTAACAAATATAGCTTGGTGGTTTTAGGATTGATCACGGGAGAAGCTGTGCACACGAGCAGCAAGGGTATACGGAAATGCTTACACCTTCTGCTCAGGCTACATAGAACTGTTCTCAAAAATAAAGCACTGTAGGCAGGCAGGAGGTGGTGGTCCACACCTTTAATCCCAGCACTCAAGAGGCAGAGACAAGTCAATCTCTGTGAGTTTGAAGTCAGGCTGGTCTACAGAGTAAGTTCCAAGACAGCCAGAGCTGTTACCCAGAAAAACCCTGTCTTAAAAAAAAAAAAAAAAGCCCTTTATCCATCTGTAAATTCATTGATTTTGTCTAAAGCAAGCATGTTCTCAGAGCAAGTGAATGTCTTACCTTAAGTCTCCTAGCTCAAAATTTCATAAATGCTAGGTTGCCTGCAACTATAACTTTAATAAAGTAAATATTTAAGATGGGTGTTCTGGCATTGTGATTTCAATGTTGTCTTGAGACACAATCACACTTTAAGTTATGGTAGTACCATCTTTGGTTGTAAATAATGTTCCTGAACTTCACATAAACATATACAGCAGACAAGGTCCTAAGTCAGTGTTCCCATACACAGGAGATGCAACCAATATTCCTACACTACTACCATCTCACAACTTCAAGCATCTGAGCCTCATAGTTGAAACAAGAGATCCTTATAAAATTAAGATTGACTATGGAACCAAACGTTTGTTACATAGTAAACAGGATACTGTGCCGCGTCGATAAGGGTAAATGACACAAAGCATGGATGAAGATTGAGAGAACAATTCTGAGAAGGGTTCAGTCTGAAGAGGATGAAAGGGTTCTGGAAATGGAGAAGACTGGGAGCACCCAAGGAACCCCAGGGACTGGAGCATGCACACAGTGATATTCTAGCACACACAAAGCAGGGACATCAAAGAGATCCACAACACAAGGAAAAAGAAATCACTTAGATTAAAAAAAAAAAAACAAATAATTTGAAACTGATAATTTAACAGGTACATTGTGATAAAGAACAGTTACATTTTAATATGTGAACATCCTCATTATTATACTGGGAAAGGCCCAGTACAAATATAGCATGTCTCAAAAGGAAACTGTTTAGAATATGTTGCAGTTGGATTTGACCAAAAAAAATGTGTGGGCATTTTATTTCACTCTTTGTGTTACTTATGAAGGCTAAACCAAATCAATCAACAAGAAAGAGTAAGCAAAATTGAGTTACTATATATAGACTGATTTTCATTAAATTATTATACCCTAATTCCATGAACTAATTATCTCCTGAGTTGGTACAGTTTAAAGGCAATGTATTTTATTATTGAGATATGGTGAGTTTGCTAAGACAGTATTCTTAAAATTGTTTCAGAACACAATCATAATTTACAAGGAAGTGATAAAAATTTTATTTTTGATGTGTGAGAAGTTGCTGGCAAACTCACATAAAACAATCACATAGTAAAGCAGAGCATGCCCAGCTGTTACCCCAGTGATTAAGTTAATACCACTCAATTTAATAAACATTTTCAAGGGGATGCATGCAAGTGCTTTGAGGCTTGGACCTAGGGTATCTTAGGAAGATAAACACACAAAGGTATGAGAAACAAGAATACACTCACTTAACCCTGAATGTTACAGAAGATATGGGTGAGCTCAACAGAGACAGAATCCCATACCACCCACCACTATCTAAAGTAATGAGCAGCCCCAGGAGGAAGGACCTCAAACTGAGTTTTTAATAATGAGAACCTCAGATTCTGGCAGATAGGGAAAAAGAGTTGGTCCCAAGCATGAAAATTCCCATGAGCAAATTCAAATGACTCTATGATGAGTAAAGGCAGGGAAGGCATGCAATTTAGTCTGGCTATAATTGAACGCCTGGGTCTGGTGGGGGTGAGTGATTAGGGAGAAGGAATGCAGTCCTGCATTTTTGGAGCAGGGTGAAAACATATCCAATTCTGTTCAATATAATCATGTATTGCAACTAGATTTTTTTCACCAACCTGGATTTAAAAAAAAAAAAAATAGTTGAGAGGCAGAGAAGCCTGTATGGTTGGGACATTAAAGAATGCTGACTCACTTTTCCACAAAATTAGCTTACCTTTCTGTGGGAAGATCCTTCAACTGTGAATGATATTCCCTAGGATGAGAACCTGGACCCTACCAAAAGGAAGGAAGGAACTGAGCATAGACTTTCATCACTCTGCTTCTTTACTGCAGATGAAACATTGCCAACTGCCTCACACACCTGCTGCTCTGACGTCCTGCCGTGATGAACCATGACTTCACACTGCAAGCCAAAATAAACTCACTGTCCCTTAATGTGCTTTCATGGAGGCATTTTTCAAAAAACGGAAAAGTAACTAAGATGGTACCAATGACCCTTGATTCATTTTAACTTTCTGTATTTGACAGCCCTTCACTTTCTCTTCAAGATGTGGCTTGGAGTTGGGCTCTTTCAGGAAGTTTTTTGCTTCTGGAATGGCTGTGTTCTCATGATACCCTGGAGAAGATTCCATCGGGATATTTTCTACATTACTGCATTATTTCACATAAATATATCAATTTCTCATTCAACTGCCCCACTTACTGATGTAATCGCAGTTCTTAACACAGATTTCTATGCATTCAGCATTCAATATATAGTGAGCTAAGAACTATACAAGACTCATGAATAGGTTTTGAATCATTTTTAGGGGAATGTTGGTAGTGAATAATGACATATACAGTTGATTATTTGTAAACTTTCATTCTTATATTTTAGGCATTATGTTAGATCAGTTTATTATTGTTGACAAACAGAATTATTTGATTTTATGATTTGTTTCCTAATACTCCATTCCATTTTGGAACATATATAATGTTTTAGAAATAATGTCTTCTTAAAGTATGTGCTGCATGCTTTTGGAAATGATCACAAACAGCTCTTCTTTCTTGATGCTACAAGTAAACCTTCATTCAATTGGCATGTGTCTTTGGGCAAGTGTTAGGTTAGTTACAGTGGGAACCCCACTTCAGAGTCAGTAGTTCATTAAATGTGGCTGTCTAACCACCAACTAACCATTCCCTGCCTAGAAATTCTGTCACTAAAACAGAGAAGGTGGTAAATCAACTTTGAGAAGCTTAAGACATTTATAGATAGTATTAGCAGTCACATTCCCCTGCAGGAGGACTAGTCACAGAGTGAAGGGGAAAAAAAAAACCCTGAGCAGTGTAAAAGGGAAGGGAAGAAGGGAAAAGAAGAAAAGGAACTCTCCACTATATCTAAGTGTATGTGCCCATGGCTCTTCCAGATCAAACCTCTTCTTTTCATTCAGTCTCCTAATGGATTTAGTATCTTCAGAACATGCCTCTGTGTGTGCTTAAGTCAGCTACAGTCAGAGATTTCTCACTTGCAACAAAGGTCCAAACTCTTGCAATATACAAGACAAGGTCAAAGTTTCTCCTCAAATTACGCATTTCAATTATTTCCCTGATACATGACACATTTTCTTAAAACATTTCAGTTGGGTAATTGCAAACTTAATTCTAGCAACTAATTAGTGGAAAAGCAAGGTCTGTGAAAAACAACCATTCCTACACTGCATGTGTAAAGAGGGAAATTAGAGGCAATTTAGAATTGTAGAAGCATAGAATGAATGAAGTCAAACCCTTAAACTTGATATTCAACTTCTGATCCAAGAACTGATTTAAAATATTAGACCCTCAGTAGCAACTAACATCAAAGGAAAGGCAACGCGTGATTTTCAATCAAATGCAAAATATATTTGGAAATTTTGGTCTCGTTTTTGTTTTCATGATTTGCCTGGAAATTTCCATCATCTCTTCATTTGATTTGGATGATGATTAGAGAATTTTGTAAAGCCTAATTCCAGTAATAATCATTTCTCTCTGCCATTGGAGAGTGCTTCTCTCTTCAGAGCACCTCACAAATATTTCTTGATTAAACCTTCCAACAATTCTTGGAAGGAAATTGGGTGATATTTTCCGTGACTGCATGGTCTCTTAGGAAAGCATCTACTGGGATAAACCAGTTATGAGGACAGTAAGTATATCTATCAGCAAAAAGATAAAAGTCACAACATCCTGCAAACCTTACTGTGTACTCATCAAACAGGAAGTAGAGCCAAATGAACATTTAGCTAATACCCTTATGAAGGTCTGGCTTCAACAATGTGATGATAGCAGCAAAGTCATAAAATACATAAATATATTTCAAAACATAATCATGTATTATTAAGCATCCCAACATTTAGTTTTCATTAAAGTATTGATGTATAAGAACTTTTAAGTTGGTGCCGCTGCCAATTAACTATAAATAAATGGAGGGGAGGGTGGGAAGGGAGGAAACATGACTTATTAGGATCACATTCTATATATTTGTTCATTAACATGTAAATCTATATTATTAATACTATTATCATAATAATACTATGCTATTAATATTGATCATTCATATTGTACTTCTGTTCAGTTTTATTTTATAGTTTAAATGTCACACAGGTGAAGAATGGATATACTAAAACATGCATTTTCACTACATATTCATGCAATAATTATTCTACAATATTTAGAAGTACAAAGAAATACATAAAAAAATGTTCAAATTCAGTTAACCATATTATTAAGCAATGAAAACATTAGACCACACTTTTAATTGTGGCTTATCTAATTGTTAGACAAAAAAGATTTAAACAATCGAAACATTTTAAAATTTTAGATGGAGTTACAGAAATTCCAAACTAGGGAAACATACACACTTGGGATAGGCAGAGAGGTGTGTGTGAAGAGAGAGAGAGAGGGGGGGGGGGGAGAGAGAGAGACAGAGACAGAGACAGAGACAGAGAGACAGAGAGAGACAGAGAGAGACAGAGAGAGACAGAGAGACAGAGAAAGATAGAGAGTCACAGACAGAGACAGAGAGAGGAGGGAGGGAGGGGGAGAGAGAGGGAGAGAGGAGGTTTTCTGACTGTCATCTAGCAAGGTGGGTAAAGTGACTTCTATGCTTTCACAATTCTGTCAAAATGCTACTGCTGAGAAAAACATCAGTTAGAGGCCAAGAGCTCACCAAAGGGAAGCGATTTTCAGTTATTTTTATTTTAGATTTTTAATATAGAGTAAGTAAAATGGCTTATAAACATATTTCAAGAAACTAAAGCATTAGAAAGAACATAGTGCACCTGTGGTAATCTGTGTTGAGGAAGGGACCACTTTAACCAGCCTGAGGGACTTTTACATGTCACCCAATGCTGTGTTGCTTGGCAACATGGGCAGGTCCCAATGCTTGTTGAGGAGGGTATGGTAAAAATGTCTGAAAGGTGTGGGTGAACTTATCTCCAAATTCCTGTGTCAATATTGTTTTGACCTGATGAGAAGTTGTAGATAATTCTACTTCTCTATTAAATAGTCTGCTGTTTACTTTAATAGGCACATTTACTGACATCATGAGAAAATATTCAGCACTAATGGGAAGGATATCTGGTTTGGGGGGAATGTGTTCCCCAGAGGTTTCTATGTGGGAGGCATGGTCTTGGGGTACTCATGCTGAGGGAATTTATCTAGTTAGCACTGGGTCAGGACTGCTTCTACATGGAATAGATGCAGGATCTCAGAGTGGGTCAGGACTGAGGTGGAAAGGCTATTAAAAGACCAACAATCCCTCTGTCCCTTTCAAATGAGACATTTGCTGCTCCTATGAAGTCCAGACATGTGCTATGCCACCCTTTGTCATCAATCCAAGCATATCACCTGGCCCTGGCAACAGCAACTTCGTGACTAAAGCCCAGACAACCTTGATATTATGCTCTTGAACCTACAGAAATATGAGCTACATAAAGCTCTTTTCTAAATGAAATGTCCAGCCTTGGGCATTCTATTATGGCACCCCAAAACAGCCTAAGATAAAAAGTCAGGATGCAGGTGCATGAATTCATATTAGCCTATAATTTAGAGAAGCAGACAGATGAGAAAATAAATATTAACAAATGTAACTAAAGGAACATTGAGCAATAGTGAAAGCAAAATACCAGCAACAGTCCTTGATAAATTATTATACTACTTTCTATGGTATAGGCTAGTGATAGTGTAGGAAAAGAAACATATGCTGTTATTAACCTAAGCCAATTACACACAGTTCTACAGAGAAATTTCTGTAGCACCCTCTAACCTCTTCTCCATTCATTGGAGCATTTAATGACAGATAGATTTTTGATTGATTCCTTTATTATTTGTACATGTAAACATCATCTATTCATTCCCTGCAAGAATATGTCTGGCATTTTATTATGTATTGAGGTAAAAATACAAACGCAAGATAATATATACCCATTATTTGTTCACAGTCTAGCAGACACCTGAACGATGGAAAAGCAAATGCTAGAAAGCTGATTTGCTGAGATTATGAAAAGCAGGTCACAAAAAGAGCTTGCTTATGAGAAGCTCCAGGTCACCTCAGAAAGTGTTCAGACATAGACTCTCTTGTATCCCTTGAGGCAGAAATGCCTTGCCCACACAGTTTTCTCATTGTGAAGGAATGTATTCAGTCTTTCATATTTTATTGTTACTTATATTTGCTCTTTGGGATTAAGAAAGAGACAAAGTCAAAATACGATCCCACATTGGACAAATATCTTTTTATTTCATTCTTAGTTTTTCCATCTTTAAAACAGAGATGACAACAATTGTCTTCCCATTTCTTGAAGATTATATGTGTAAGAGGGCTCTATTGGGTTACTGATGGGGACTACCACTGGATAGGCTGTTGCCATTAGTATTTTCAACAGTTGCTGTTAAAATTTCCACCAGGCTTTGACTGTGCTCATCACTCAGAGTACAAAGTAGTGGGACACAGACTTTCCCCACAGTAAAAAAAAATAATAGTAATAATAATAATAATGCAATTATGCAATATGTATGTTCTAAGCCACTAGGTAGAGGTCACTGGAGAAGAAAACATCAAACTCACTATTATCTATTATTAAAAACAAAAAAAAAAAAAACAAGAAAATGTGGTCTTATACATATGTACAAAGTGGTGGGGTTTCTTCAAGTCTTGCTCTTCTAAAAACAAAGGAGCAGAAATGCCCACCAAAAAATTATCATAACAATTTAACATGCATGAAATCTTATAAGTGAATCTTCTACTAGAACTAAAATGAAAGTGTTTGTAACAATAACTGTAGGTGATTATGCAGTCCCAATTAGTAACTAAACAAAGTGGGAAGTATTTTAAAAGGAAAATACGAATTTATCTGGACTGGCCTGGGGCTTTCAGTGTGGAGCAGACATGAAGCAGTACCCTATTCACCTACCTGTCCCCCAAGCTTTTTGAATTTGGGCTTGATCCCAAACTTCTTATGTTATGTGAACAAACTTCACTTGTTATGTGAAGAATGAACTGATACAATTTTAACTATTCTGCCTGATGGGACTACACTTGTTTGTGGAGATATGCAGTTGCTTGATTCTGTAAAATCAATCCCTTTTGCAGATTTTGATTTTAGAAATTTAGGGAAGTGGCACAGTATTCTGAGGGACAATCAGAAAATACAGGGTTCAATGTTTAAGAAAAGTAGTAACTAGTCATTAAGCATGTTAGTTTAAGAAATTAAGCTTATTTACAGAAACTAAAACAATGTTTTTCTTTCTCATTTGAATGTCTATATTACAACCATAAGTCCAGAATATACATCAGTAAGTTGCTTTGGCGGGTGGCGTTTCACCATGCATTTCCACATCACAGTCCATTATCAAAGGCAGTCAGGGCAGGAACTCGAGCGGGGAAGGAAATCTGAAGGCCAAAACAGTAGCAGAGGATATGAAGGAGTGCTGCTTACTAGCTGGCTCTCCAAGGCTTGTACAGCCTACTTTGAAATCTCACCCAAGACCACCAGCTAAGGGATGGCATTGCTCATTGTGAGCTGGGCCTTCCCACATCAACGATCAAACAAGAAAATATACTCTAGGCTTGCCCAAAGGCCAGTCCACTGAGAGCATTTTCTTGAGGTCCCTTCCTCCCAGTTGTGTCAAGTTGACATAAAACTAGGCAGCCCATAGGTATTTGCAGTTGACACATAGCTGTGCATATCTTGGGAAAAAGACTGCACCATGTTCAATTCCATGTCATCATTGTTTAGTGCACTGCATAGCTCAGCATGTGCTTCCTCCTCCTCCTCCTCCTCCTCCTCCTCCTCCTCCTCCTCCTCCTCCTCCTCCTCCTCTTCCTTCTCCTCCTCCTCCTCCTCTTTCTCCTATTCATCTCCTCTTCTTTCTCTCCCTCCTTCTCCATCTTCTTTTTGAGATAGGGTTTCTCTGTGTAGTCCTGGCTCTCTTGGAATTTGCTTTGTAGACAGGTTGGCCTTGAACTTATGCACAACTACTGCCTAGCTAATTGCTTTTTTGTTCTGTTATTGAAAATTGATATTTTTTCTCATGTAATATACCTTGATTATAGTTTCCCCTTTCCTCTCTTCATCCCAGTTCATCCTACCTCCCCTCCTATCCAAATCCACTTCCTTTCTTTCTCTCATTGGAAAACAAAAAGGCTTCTAGGGGATACTAATATAATGAGACAAAAATAAGGTAGGACAAAAACAAACACATTAAAATATGACAAGACAAACAAACAGAAGGAAAAGAGCCCAAGAAAAGGGACAAGAAATAGATACAGAGACCCACTCATTTTTATGCTGAGGAATTCCATAAAAGATGAAACTGGAAGCCATGTGAAAGAGGTAGGGGTAGGGAGGGAAGGAGGCAGGGAAGGGGTGGGACCAGGGAGGGAGGGAGAGAGAGACAATAAATAAATAAATAAATAAATAAATAAATAAATAAATAAATAAATAAATAAATAAATACATACATACATACATACATACATACATACATACATACATAAATGGTTGGATTTTTTAAATGAGTCCAGTTTGTCACTTTGAAGTGATAAAGACACTTTTGAACTTTTCCATGTATGACCTGATCACATCACTTGAGGACTTGAGAACTGGCAGTAATGCACAGCTTGGAGGGTGAAGAGACACCACTTGGTGAGATGCACATTTAGACTCCTCATGTTCGAACTTTTGGCTTTCTCCTGATTGTGAGGCAGTGGCCACCACCACCACCCAATTTTACACAGAAGAACTAAGTTTTTAGGGAGATGAAGAAGACCTCCTGGGCCCTGGTGAATAGCTCATGGCCTGAGTCTGAGAATCATTAGCATCCCCAACTCAACACAATCACTCCTGTTTTCAAGTGGAGCTACAGGTGCTTACACTGGGTAGAAAGGAACAATCACCTTAGACATAGGATGTCCCATAAGGACATTCTATTCCTCTGCCTTTGGTTATTGCTCCAGGTATGTGGCTATGGACCTCTTAGTATTGTATTTCAACCATTGATCAGGAAAGTTCTATTTTATGCTGATCTTGAGCTAGAAGAATTGAGAATCAAAACTATTGGCCTTTGTCATATTACCAAGTAGAGTCTGAGAAAGAGAGAAGTGACATGAATATCACAATTTTGGCCTAAACTGAAAATGACCATATCTAAAGTTTCACTTATTTTAAAATTTGTAACCATAAGATGTATGTATTTTTCTTCCCGTTTCTTGTCCGCCTCTCTATCCTCATTCTCTTCTCAGTGGTGTGTGTGCGCACGTGCGTGCATACGTGCATGCATACGTGTGTGTGTGTGTGTGTGTGTGTGTGTGTGTGTGTGTGTGCTTGTGAAAGTAATTTGTTACTTAAACCTCTTTTTCTCTCAGTGAAAACAGAACAAATTCTGACACATGAAGTCAATAAAGAGTTAATGGACCAGAGGGTATTGAACTCAGGTTCTTTGTCTCTGATACTGAAGCACAGAAGAACATCTGTATAATCCCCAACACAAAGGGAAAGGCCTAACATAACCAGCATCAGTTAGCAAGGGGACTCCTCCTAGTTTTGGTTAAGCTCACTACAGTACCCACATTCCCTTCTTTTGCAAAATCACGGAAATAATATTATCTGCCCCTGGGATTTGTAGACACTCAAAGAAATAACACAGGTAAAATGAACTAAATATTTTTTTTGTCAAATTGTAGCTGCACAATTGATGTTAGAAATTATTATTTTTCTTATTTTTTTAAAAAAAATTCAATGTATTAAGGATGATCTATTTTTCATACCCCTTTTCCTTTTAGAAAGAGTCTTCGGGGTGTCATTCAGCTGGGTTCTTGCTTTGAATACTTCTTAGTAAATGTAACAAGAAGGAAGAAAAGATTCACTTCCTATGGTTTACATGCTTACCCTCTGTGTAGAATTTCTGCATGGACAACTGTTTAGACTTGTTTTAGAAGCATGCTTGTCAGGAGGATATTGTGCTACATGCCTACAATCCTTTCATTCAGAGGCACAAGGATTGTGAATTTAGAGCCAATCTGGGCTACACAGTGATTTCAAGGCCAGCTGACATTCTGCTTTAAGACCCTGTGTCATGTAAATAAACATCCTAAGGGCAATACACATAGCCCTATAGTACAGTGCTTGCCTACCACATAAAGACCTCAGTTTGATCCCTAGCACTCCAAAGACTAAAACAATCAACTTACTAAAAACAATAGCAATAACAAGAAATGTCAGCTCAAAACATAGCTGTTGAGTGCTTATAAGAAGGCAAGAAAGCCACCAGAGTGCCTCAGATTTGGGTATGGTTTATAACTTTGAGAACCTGTGGTCTTGTGAAAATGCACAGTTTTTGTTTGGAATCAAGATATATAGAAAAGTAAAGACAGAAAGGAGTGGAGTTAGAGGTGGGCTAATCAAAGCTAAAGATGTATGAAAAACTACTATGGCATACTTTATAAAGTAAATAAGATATGTGTGTGTATTTGTGTATATATATATATATATGTATATATATGTATATGTATATATGGGTTTGGACATAGGTAATCTATATGGGTAGACAATGTTTCCCTCAGAAGATGCAAGTTGTTAAATTAAAAAACCCTCAGCATTTGGGATACTTCCCTGTGGGTTATTGGTAAGGGAGGCCTGTGAGACCCCCCAAAATCACAGGTTATTGCCATTTGCTCTTAATTGTGCACAATAAGTAGATGGTAAGGCCATATTGCTGATGGTACAATATACTTTGAGTGCACGAAATAGAGCAATTAAGCTGTCACTGACCTGGAATATCTTTCCTGCTGGACAGATGGCATAGTGCTAGAAGGTGCTATACATGCTGCCAAGGGAGAAAAGACACTGGTGGTCTTACTCCGAGTTGGATCTTGAATGTTACAAAACTGACCTGCCAGTCAAAATATGCACAACTGGTACAGTAGTGGCACAAAGATAATGGGGTACCCAACCACAAGTCCAGTGGCTCCACGGGCTAACTAATGTTGTTATGCTATATGGACATGCCATAAAATTGACTTCTAAATATTAATATATACACGTTACCCCATTACTGTTACTCTTCAACCTTGGCCAGGGAATCTCCATTGTGAAGTGATACAGCAGTGCAGAGATCTATTGCTAATTTTAATGCTGATACTAAGTGATTTTTGAGGGTCAGTCATCATTGGTATGCCTATATGAAGAGTCCTAATTGGTATTATCAATATCAGTGGTCAGGGCTCATCATGATGAGCTGGTGGAAAGAATGTAAGAGCCACAGCATGAGAAGGGATGTTGTGTAATACTGTTTTCTGGGAGTACCATTGACATTGCACTTATGAGCTCACTGCCGCTATGGTCACAGACAGAAGACCTCTACAAGGTGAAGGCAACACAAAGAGTCAACATTACAGCATACAACACTCCGTGGACACTGCAGATAACCA
Source organism: Peromyscus maniculatus bairdii (assembly GCF_049852395.1). NCBI lineage: Eukaryota > Metazoa > Chordata > Mammalia > Rodentia > Cricetidae > Peromyscus > Peromyscus maniculatus. The sequence goes on from NC_134859.1 coordinate 22,253,127, forward strand.
AAATGAGAAGAAAACAGAAAGGTGGGAGGGGCACATGGGGTACCCAGAGAAATAGAAGGCAGGAGTTTGGGGTGAGTATGATTAGGATACACTGTATACGCATATGAAACTGTCAACAAACAAATAAAGATATTCTTTTTAAGAAAGGAAAGAAGAATTAGAATAATTTCAAGTATATAAGTAATAACATATAAACACAAAGGCAGACATATCAGGAAAAAAACTGTAGTCAAGTTACAATTATGCAAACCTCACACAATTTATCTGATTACTTTTGTTCCCAAGGAGTATAAGGTAGAGTGAATGAACTTCAAGATTCTAACAATTCCCATTGGACGGGGACCATGACATATCAAAAAACTCTGTGTAAATTCAAAACTTTACTCCCCGGAGTATATTCAGAAATACTCTGGCAAAGTTTTTCAAATCCTCCCTTGAACACCACTGGCATTCTGGGGGGAGGGGGCGGTGGAGGGGGGAGGATGAGTGAAACATCTTCCAAAGCCACAGGTGCAAGCTGATTTTCAGAGGCGGCCCCTAGAGAGGAGCAGACATTATATCACAACGGATGTCATTAGACATACAGAAGGCAGCATAAAATGCCTAATTTATTCACAAAGTGACATTTTATTTAGTGCAAATAGGCAATTTGGGCATTTTGGGGAGGCACTTTCAATAATAAAGGGGTGTGACTAACACAGGTTGGAACACCTGACATTGTCTCCACGACACAAGTTGCTGTTCTTTGTCAGTGACAGAATTTAACAACAACAGAAAAAATAAGATATGTAATGTTTAGGAGCCTTCCCTCAAGAACATCCTCCTCCCCAGCCCATTAGTACATGACACCTGGCCTGGCCGCATGCTTCTGAAGTCAAGTTACTATTATTCATTTTTAGTATAGATATACATCCTATCTCCAAAGTAATTCTTTTTAACAACAGGCATTTGCATTTTTTTAGATCTGCATTAATTTACTCTTACAGTCAAAGGTTAACTACTATAGTAAATGGTGTTCTTAGCAGAACAAGGGGTCACTATACAGTCTCGCTGTCCTGACAATTTATAGCTGTTTATGGTCGCCAGCAATATGGTTTGATAGTGAGGTCATCCTTAACTACTAATCATTTTATACATTCTAATCAGCTCTTAAACATTAAATAACTGCTACATAATTCTGAGTGAGAATTTCTCATTCGTTTTATCCTTTTATGACTAGGTTTGTTGCTGAATATATACAAAGCATATTAGGAACCAAATGATATATTTTGACAAGCGACTGTCAAGTGCACAGCTTAACCAAATGTAGCCAAGTCTCTTGGAAATTGTGACGGAAGGAAAATTGGTTTTCTCTGCCTTTTTCTTGCCAAGCGCAGACCTGATTCACAGCTTCGTCTTAATATTCAAGATAGCCTTTCCAGAAGGCCTTGGAGAAAGTGTGAATTACACAGCTCTCTTTTAATGTTCATGGTCCACACTAGCCTCTGGTACTGAAGAAGTGATTTGTGCATGCTTTTCTTGCTTTTATTTGTTTGTTTGTTTGTCTTCTCTCATATATTACATCCTGATCTCACTTTTCCCTCCCTCCTCTCCTTTCACTCGCCCTCACTCCCCCTCTCCCCGACATCAACCTCTGTTTTCCTTCAGAAATGAGCAGGGCTTCTTGGTATATCAACAAAACCTGGCATAACTTATACGTTGCTTGTTACTTACCATAAGACTAGGCACATGCCCTCATATGAAGGCTGGATGAAGCATCCCAGTAGGAAGAAATGAGTCCCAAAAGTAGGCAAAAGAATCAGAGACAGCCCCAGCTCCTATTGTTAGGAGTCCCACAAGAACACCAAGCTGTAGAACCATAACATATACAGAGGGCCTCAATCAGACTCATTCAGGCTCTGAGATTGTTGTCTTAGTCTCTGTGAACCCCTATGAGCTTTGGTTAGTTGATTGAGTGAATTTTCCTATGGTGTCCTTGACCCCTATGGCTTCTACAACCCTTCCTCACCCTCTTTTGCAGGATTCCGAGAGCTCTAGCTAAGGTTTGACTCTGGGTCTCTGAATCTGCTGCTATCAGTTGCTGGATGAAGCCTCTTTGATGACGATTATATAGGCTCCGGTCTATGAGTACAGCAGAATGTCATTAGGTGGACATTTATTTTATTTTATTTTTTACCAGCAGTGTTTGGTTTTTATCTTAGGTCTCTAGGCTATCCAGTTTCTGCTTCCTGACACCCCCACCCCCAGACAGTGTCAGGGAGAAGTTCCCTCTTGTGGCATGGGCTGCAAGTTGAACCAGTTATTGGTTGGCCACTCCCACAAGTTCTGTGCTGCCATTCCCCCAGCACATCTTGCCCCCGTCAGGACAAATGGTAGTTCAAAAGGTTTTGTGGCTGGGTTGGTGTCCCAGTCCTACCACTGGAAGCCTTGTCTAGTTACAGAAGTTGGTTGGTTCAGGCTCTGTATACCCCACTCCCAGGAGTCTTCACTAGGGTTACCCTTGTAGATGCCAAGACGTTTCCATTGCACTATGTTTGCAGTTTGCCCCGGAAATCCCTCCCCCCATTCTAGTCTTCTCTCCCAGTACTCTCTTCCCAGCCTCTTCTGGAACATTTCTCTTATAATTAAATCAACCAACTGATATAAATTCCTTTGAGAACTAGAAAAAATCTCTAATTGTGGATTTCAGATGCTGACAAAGAAAGGAATTTGAGGTAGGATATTTTGGTGCCTTCCTTTTATTACATTTTGGACCAATGCCTGCTGCTAAAACTAGACCTGAATGTTATCTAACTTGAAAATAAAACTAAAACCTTACCTCCCATGACTATGCAAACTACTCACATTCCATGCCTTCATGCTGAGAAAAATAACAATTCTTCAAAAAAAGACTTCAAATGGTTTCAAAATATAAGCTTCATAATTAGGAAGCTGGGAGAGAAATCCACCAACCGTTTCATTATTGTGGCTGCTGGTGTGTTTTGTTACCACTGTGGTAGATGGCTTTAGGGTCCACACATGGCCAATCCATGTGAGTTTTCAGGACATATCATTTCCCCTAAATAGAACATGGTTGCTGCTGTCATGCAGGTTTTCTGAATACCACCTCTGAATGTGGAACACAACCATTCAAAGAAAGTTTGAGGCATTTCTCTCCCAGACTTGTGAGCTGCTTAGTATAATAGAAGCATCTGCTAAAGGTGAAGGCCTACTTTGCAATGAAAAGGGAGCCTACAAACGATGGCTTGCTAGGAGCTGTGTTCAGCATGCAGTCTGAGCAGGAGCGGTCCGTCCAAGACTCTCTCTCTTATCATCCCCTTTCTCCTGAGTCAGCAGGGACCAGCATGTACAGGGATCCTCTGTATGGTGGTTATCAAAGAGCATGGATTTGTTGATGCTGCTTCCCGACAGTTCACAAGAAAAGAACTCTCAACAACAGGGCCAGACGAAGCACATTTGAAGTCCTTTTGTCCTACAGGATTTCAGATCATATACCAGCAATGTGAATCCATTCTAAGATACCAAGGAGCCAACAATAGTCTTGGCTAGATTAACCGAGGAAAGCATCCCGAAGGAAAATGGAAAAACAAAATATTGTGGATCTTCTCTTCATCTGTGATGAAGAGGATTTAGCATTGGTTTTCTGGCTGTGACAAATAGCTACCTGGGAGATACTCATATCAAATTATACAACTCTCCATGAGTTTCTCTGAATTTTCTGAAAAGAGTATGAAATGCTTTCCTTTTCTCTCTGTTTGATCTGTTGCTCAGATGTGCGTATTTCATGTCATCCTGCAGGAGGAAGAGTTTCATCAGCCATTGGCGACGTGTTAGTGAACACAAGTGGAAAAATCCCACTATGGTTATCTTGAAACACTTGTACTTTAGGCAAAAAATAGTATCATTTGAGGAAGAATAGCAGTTATAACAGTGCACTTAATAGTCAAATAAATATAAAATGGGAAGCTCTCCTAGAACACATTTACTTACTGGCTCTTGCCTCTTCCCACTTGTCAGAGAAGTCTGCTGAGAACATATTAGGAATCCGCAGCAGTGAAACTCATTCCTTTGTGATATCACTCAGTCAGTGCTGCTGATCGACTATTATGTGGCAATTTTATTGGACACAAAACCTAATATGATTAGATATATTTTCAGGGATTTTTGTAATGATAATTAGGATTACAATTGAGGCCAATCTAAACGATATCCACTAAAGTCCTGGTAAGACATCTTAGCATAATTTAATGCTGTCCATATCATTAACTGCCTGTAGAGAGTATGTGTACCAGTCAGTATGCCTCAACAAGAGATTTCAACTATTTTTAATTGCAGTGAAACTCGTATTCCTTAAGGCCTCCTATTCCAGTGACTGCTGCTAGAGTTAGCAGTTCTTGGGGTGTGCTTATGTGTGTCTGTGTGCAACCATGCACTCCACTACCAAGTTATAAAACCATAATTCTTTGCATTAACACCAAGGGCTTAGAACCTCAGTAATATATCCATTGCTAAGACACCACACAATGGGAGTCTTATATGTGAGTCAAAAATGTTGAATAAAGATTAGCCTAGCTTTAAGCAGCATTACAAAGATCTGATTCTGCATTTATTTTTCAATTGTTCATAGTTACTCCTTTATTCTGTTCTCTGCATGAAACTTCTATTTGACCCTAGATTGCTCATTATTACCAGAAACACAACATAAAAGCCTACCTTCCTGGGTTTTAATATCCACCAGTAATGCTCTGGAGTTTTATAGAAATAGATACAGGTATTGATTTCCCTCCACAAAGATCACAGGGAATTCATAACTTCTTGGCCATTTTAATTAGCATACAGCATACTTTTTTAGTGTAACCATCCTATCTGTATCTTTAAAAGAAAATAATTATAACTACACTACAAATAAAATAATGTAGATGGTCTGGGTAAAATTTTCTTCTCTCAAAACATATGCCCACAGAGTTTTTATGTGGATGTTAGGCTACAGACTTTTCATTTTGTCTCCATGGTATTGCAGCTAGTTTTCCGTACATTTAAACCATGTCTACAATTGATTGAATGGTTCAAAGCAATACATTGTTATTATAAAGCTTTAGCAAAGCTGTGGTGGTGTTTGTTTTACAATTGTACATGACTTGTCACTGTGGAAAATGTAGCAGTATAAACACTGAGCTCTTAGTAGACTGGAGAGGTGGTTACCAAATATGTGCCTGGGACAAAGAAAATTTCACACTGAATTCCAAGCTATAGGGTCTCATTCTTGAGAAAAATGCTCGTATTTTATGGTAGTGAGACATGCCATTCAAGTTGCTTGCCATTTAATGCTACCCCTTAATTTATATTGTAAAAGCATCATCTTAATAAGAATTTCTCCTTGTTGCAATTAGTTCAAATAGATACTATCCTCTGATGCTGAAGATTGTTTGTCTTTTCTTAACTTGAGTTAGGCCTCAGTGTAGGGAGATGACACTGTTTCCCACAAGCTGGACTTTAATAACACTTTCTATTGATAATAACATTTGAATGCAACCTGCAAAAAGTTTCCTGTTCAAGTCTTTAATTGACTTGTTATATAAAAGGGATAAAGACTCTGCTTGGAGCAAGATGACTTTAACATCTTTTTAATACAGCCAGTCTCTATGTTCAACAAAGAGAAGGCTTTATTTAAGCTGCAAGTTTTACCTTTTTAATTTTTTTTAAATTTTTTAGGCAAAGAGAAAAATAGCTAACAAAAATCTCATAGATGTTTTCACCCCTCCCCCTCCATTTTTTTCAAGTGAAGGCGTATTTAAAGTTTTATCTTTTATTCATAGCAACTGATCTAGTTTAAACTAAAGTTTCTTTTTATAACAAGTACTAAAACATCAGAGAAGCATAGAGTTTAAATACTATAGAGGAAGTAGCAATACCTGTGACGATCTCTTGCTCATGGAGTTGGAAGCAGTGAAAGCCAGACATGCTCAAAATGATGAGCATGAGATTAATGCGAGGCACAATGTGAAGAGAGTTAAACATTTAAATGCCAAATGAAACCAGTGACTTCCTTTTATTGTGATGATGAATTTGGGCAGAGATTGATTGTCTTTCCTGAGTTTGCAGAGAATCACATTTAAGTCCACCCAACAGGCTATCTGGCATGTAGCAATTAGGAGAAGGCTGATATTTTGGCCACGAGAGCATGTGCTTCTACTGCGGACACTCAGGAGGTAGATAGAGCAGGACTACAAGCTATAGGACAGCTTCGGCTATAAAACAAGGTCTTAACAAAATGACACAACACACACAAAACAATGCAAATTTAGATGGATTAGGACTATTAGGCAACATAGCATGAGTGCTCTATGAATATGGTGTGTGAATCTCCTGGTAGATCTTTTCAGAAAGTATCATTTACCTAAAATTATATGTAACATATGAAAACCCACGTGCATACATACAGAGTTTAAAGTAAATTTCCCCACTAGAGCTGCTAATATTCTCATGTTCCATTATCAGTAGAAGCCGGGCATGGGAAGCCACCTAATGAGTTGTTAGTGATGTGAGTGCAAGAACTGGAAGGTAAGTCCCTACCACTGGAAGGTAAGACACTATCCACTTTGGACACAGGTTCCAGAAGACCTGAGGTGGATCTGATCTGAAAGCCTCTTCCCTGATGACTAGCTTTCATGGTATCAAAAGGCTCAATGCAAGTTTCCAAGGGAGGAAGCAAACAATAGTGCTACTATGATGCCTTTGATAATGAAACTGACCAATATAGCAAAATAAGCCTAAGGGTACAGTACATGCGTACATTGGCAGTAACCAACAGCTCTCTAGTTGAACTTAAGCCTTGCTCAACAGGAGGGAAATCATGCCTAGTCAACTATGCAGGGCTGCTGATGTCATGGATCTTGAAGGAAAACCTACAACTACCACATTACTAAACCAGCATGATTCCTACCTGCACTCTAAATAATTATCCTTATACCCACAAATACGTGCAGCTTTCACCCCTCAACAAGCAAGCTTTTCTTTACAACTAAGACAAGTTCAGAAAACCATAACTGATCAAAATGCAGAGAACGGTTGGTTGTGTGGTACCCAATCCAAAGTGATTAATCTATATCACAGTTTCTCCACGTAAGGCTCAGGGTAAATCCTGGAAAAGGAGGTGGGAAGATTATAGGAGGCAGAAAAATTAGATGTCTGATATGAGATTGTGCCTCCTAGAAATATCAGGGAAGCTAAACCCATGAAGTCTCAGCAATATGGTTGTCTAATCAATACCTGAAAAATGCTAATACAATAGACACGCTAATGTGGAAAGGAAAATTTCATGGCTCCACACCTAGACAAGGAACTACAAGTAACCAAGGAATGTTGAGAGAGGGAGAAACAGCTTTCCCCAGGGAACCTCCTAATTGGTTATGCAATATCAAGTAGTCAGCCCTGTAACCATTTCAATACAAGTAACTTTATATGTACTATCAGGTTATATAAATATATGTATATCAATTTCACATATGTATAAAATTTAATATAATATATATTATGTATAATATATTTAAAATTTATATATACATTATATATAAAGAGAGAGAAAGGGAAGAGAAGCAATGAATTTGAAAAGGAAAAATGAATGAGAGGTTACATGGGGGCAAGGAAAGGAAAGAAAAATGATTTAATGATAGCAGGAGTCCTGAGATTTTGCATTTGTAACAAACCTTAAGGTGAAGTCCTGGCTGTCAGTCTAAATCATCTAGGCACAAAGAAAATTTATGCACAATTCTCTCTAGAAAGCAGGTGAGAAAAAATCCTTGGGAACAGGACATTGGAGAGGAGCCAATAAGGAACCTGGTTTTCTCACGACCACCTGAACTTTGCAGGCTAAAACTCCATGCTACAATTTAATGGAAGTCTATTACAGCATTGTAATAGAAGGTATGACCACCCTGAAAGAAACAGACTGCTTGCACAGGAGGCAGAGCAAGGGCAATTGCCATGAAGACATACATTCCTATGGAAATGTCCTGACTTGAGGGCAGGAACATGCTGGAGAGCATATGGGTTAGGACAAACTAAAGAGAGTACTGAATTCTTACCATTCTGAGAGTGTGCAGGGACACATGGAGGAGATGTATGATGTGTTACTAGACACAGCTTGCAGAATCAGTACGGAGAAAAGACAGAGTAGAGATGGGGAGGGATTTCAATTCTCTAGACATCTGCCGGAAGTCTCATTTGGATAACAGCAGAATATCTAACAGGTCTTTGACTTGCTTTGCTAACAGCTTCATTTCCCAGAGGAGAAATTTTCCTAAGGGTGCTGCCATCCTCTACTCATTTTTGGCCAATCAGAAAGAATTAGATGGCATTTTAACAGTGTTAAGTAGTTTAGCAATAAGATATCATATCACTTCAGAGTTCAGGGGAGGGTAGGAGAGTGATGATAGTCTCATGTGTCAGAATCTATGCAACTGCATTCCAAATCACTTGGAAATGCTTGGCATGATATCTTTGGAAGGGAAATCATACCAGTTCTTAAAAATTCACTTTGAGATGTACAGTGCCAGAGGAGCTAAAGGAGAATCAGAAAGTGGAGGTATCTAGGGATCCTGTATAATATCGGGTAACACTTTGATGGCCAAAGATAACCATGGCATGTTTTAGTTCTAAAGAGCCAATTCATCCCCCATTATTCCATTGCTAGGTCTTCATGTAGAGGATCTGGAGAGCTAGGAGAGCTGCTATTGCTACTTATGGACAAGATAGGCAGATTTATTTTGTTGCTATTGTTTTCCTATGAGACAGGATTTCATGTAACCCTTGGGTGGCCTTCAACTCTGTAGTGGAGTTGTTTAGGTTCTCTTGAACTCCTTGCTTCCACTTCTTATGTGTTAGGAGCACATGTGCCTATTGCTGATCCCATATTTGAATTAGGTTTGTACATCTTAAGAGTCATTCGTCCTCTTTCTTGTCTTCAGGGCATGATACGTGGTGTTATTTTTACCCAGGGAATAGAACAGCTTGTTCAACTAATTACAAATCATATTGGGTGCCACCTTCATTACAAAACAGTGGGTCCTGGTGGGTTTGATTCCCACAAAGCAGCTGAAATTCCAGTATTATCAAAGTTATCTTATATGCATTCCCCCATTGTCTAAAAATGATTAGGCTTATAGACCTTACTTGTTTTGTTCCCAGTGTGTTTCTAGCATCTAATCAATGGCTACTATATGCTAAACAGTCAATATATGTTAGTTATAGAAATAAAAATGACAAAATAGACATTATTCTTGGTCCTTACATCCAAGGGTTCTGGGGAATCTATGTTCTTGGGTCTTAAAAAATGCCTGTTGTACATGACATACTCCTAATTTTATTTGTTGAATACTTACCCCAATCCTTTACTTCCTTTGCCAACTCAATGTTTTCATTCTAATTACTTCCTCAGAGGGAAATGAGGGTGACTGATGGACATATCAATTTCCTTTTTGAATCTCTCTTTCCTCATCAAACATATACATTAAGTATAATATAATAAGGTACAATTGCACCTCAAATATGAACAATTTGAAAATCAGGGAGATGGCTCATTTGGTAAAGTTCTTGCCCTGTGAGCATGAAGAACTAAGTCTGGACACTGAAATCTACATGAAGCCAGGCACAGCATACAATACCTATAAACCCTGCACCATCTGGCAGAGACAGATAGACCCCTAAAGTTCATTGCCAAACCAGTTTACCCTGAACTCCAGGCTTAGTAAGAGACCCTGTCTCAAAAAGTAAAGATGTGGATTGATACCTTACATCAATTTCTGGCCACCACATGCTCAACATGTGCATGCATACACGTGCACACCCAAATTTGCAAGTACTCATACAACCCCTACACAATGAGAAAATTGAATAAAGAATTTACAAAACAGAGTGGAATAAAATGTATGCAAAGGGCTTAGTCAGACTCAGCTTTGAGACTCAGATCAAAAAGAAAGTGTGACCATTATGTATCAAATGAGGCACGGGGGCTAAAGTTGCCCTGTCCTTCATGGGTATTAAAACTCATTTTCTAAAAAATACACATTGGGCCACACTTTCTCTGCCTAGGATATGAATGAGTGATGCCAGAAGCTAAGTTAAAAGCCGAACCGTGGACACAGTCTCTGGGATAAACCTGTGAAGGATGCCCTAGGATCTTGAAACAAGATATGGTTACCACGATACAAAATTCCAAGTCATGGACACAGGACTAGGAGAGCTAGTTAACAGGCTGAATGCTATACAGTTGAAGGAAAATTACCAGTGAAGATGAAATTTAAAATCCCAGTTCTAAAACTATTCACAAAATATACCAACATTACAAAATATAAAACCAACAACCAGGTGAGCAATTTACTCCAGTAGGAGGGGAAACAACATTCTCATACACACAGCAAAAATAACTTTAAACTGAATGTGATTATCACATTTTGAAGATAAATGATGAAATTGTGTCCAAAATATAGAATAGAAATTATTCTAAAAATCATGCAAAGAGGAAATAAAAACAGGTGGAAATTTTAAAAAGAACACAATTAGTATTGCCAAAATGAAAAGCAGTCAATTATTTAAAAACAGAAACAAAAACAGCAATCTAGTGGAGGAGTAAAAACAATAAACAGGTAATTATCTAATGACGTGGTGAATGCAGCTATGGAGATCAGCAGATGCCATGCTGAACACCGTCTTCACACACATGGCTCTGATCTGGTTCGGGCTTGGGAAAGAAACCAAATCTGAGAAGTAGATGGAGTTGCATGGAGTCTTGAGAGAAAAAAGTTAGAAGACAATTACTGCCAGAGATAGAGAAAAAACGAAAGAAAAAAAAGGAGATGTCTACAGGGTATTGTCATTGGGACAAGGATGAGCACAAGCAGGGTGGATGAGGAGTGGGGCTATGGACAAGACAAACTGTGAGGGTCCTGTGATGCTATCCATGTCTGGATGCCCAGATTGAAATGTGATACATCCAGCTTTACTTTTGAGATGAGTCACTTTTAATGTTTTTGTAGAGAATAGATTAGAAGGTTCAACAAGATTGGGGCCCAGGTTAAAAAGGCAGGAGGCTGCCTGGCTGCCTGTGTGAAAAGCAATGATATGAGGAACTCTTTCCTTCTCCATCTTTTAATTCCAAGCCTTCCGCCTAGAACATTGAGTTGTATCTGAAGAAGACAATTTATTCACCTTGGAAATCAAACCATTTCTAAAACTGACAATGATGAGATTACTCATAGATCTAGAGCCAAAAGCACTGTGTCTACAGACAGATCAACCAGAAGCCCTATCAACATAAACACTGTGGGCTTTTCAGTGAGAGAGATGGATGAGATCTTGCTCTAAATGACTCATTTTAGTCTCACAGTCCTAGAGATGACCTGGCCATTGGGAGAAGACTTGAGTCATACTTGTCATGACAGGATCTGAACAGGGTCCAGAACTTCTATGCAACTGGACAAACGGCATGCCAAAGGATCAGAGGAGAGTTCCATTCTTACGATCACACCATAGTAAAGAAGTCAGTAGAAGGAAAACAAGTTCTAATTAGAGAAAATGGGAAGATTTCCATTTTCAAGAGTGAAATATAACAAAAAGATAAATATGTATAGTGATAGATCCTAGACAGCTCGTGGTCTTCCTGTGAACAGCATGAGGCCTTCTTCATGCCCCTAACTATTAACATTGGCATAAATGTAAAATATTAGTAATAGTAATTACACTCTGCATATGTTTAATGTCTATCAATATGGCTACAACTCTTATATTCCCTTAAGCTTCTTCCCATTAGAAGCAGTAAATTAAATATATATGTATATTTATATTTATATATATATATATCAAACAAATTAAATGCTGCTAACAGCTTTTCTAATTTGTAAACACTTGAATAAACATGAGCTTTATCAAATGCTTAATTAATCTGAAATGCCAACTTAAAAAGTGAAGTAATGAACAATAAGCATCGTTCCACCTCAGGATGTCATTTCATCTGTGTGCTTTCTACAGGTGCACCTTGCATGGGAAATCAGTCTACTCTCATGGATTGAGATTAATTTGGAATTGGTCGAAAATAGTTAGCTTTTTGCATAAACCATTTAATAAAAAAGGAAGATTTTTTTAAACTTTTAGTAAGAAAGTTATCTTCAAGTCAATGAAAACAGAGCCTAGATTTTATGTATTTGCTTTTTTATTCTTTGCATCAGAATCAAAATCAACCATTTTGTTACAATTTGATCAGCAGAAGCATTCTTGTATAAGACCGTAAGTGTAGTGTTTTAAACTTGGGTTTTCACATTAACCTTGCTTGTAATCTGCAATCTAAGATATTCTGTAATTACTGCTTTCCAGTTCTATTTTTCAAGTACTGGGTATTAAGCCCGTGGTTTTACTCAGGCTAAACCAGTGTTTTACATCTAAGCTATATCCTTACCCACAACTTGTGGTTTTCTTTTAGAAACAGGGTCTCCGAAAGTTGCCAGGGTGTACATAAACTTGCAATCTCCCTGCCCTTGTTTTCAGAGTAGCTGGGGTTACAGGCTTTATACCAAAATACCTGGCTTTCCCCAAAACTCACAGGGATAATATTTGTGATCCATAGAAGCTAAGTGTAGCATCTGACAAGCTAACCCTTAAGTTATTCTCTCTGTACATGCATTAGACATTCAAAAGCACCCCAATAACTACTGTGCAAATGAAGAGCAGTGAGACATGAGGACTGCTCTAAAAGGAGACAAGGGACAACATCTCCTGTATGACATTCATTTGGTGAGTGAAGGTGAAAATAAGAGAAACTACTAATAACACCCATGGAACTCTTCAACTACAAAACACATTTCATGAAGAAGTCTCTAAGGTGCATTAGTCAAGGAGTCTTATATGTGCAAGGCTTCGTGTGTGTGTGTGTGTGTGTGTGTGTGTGTGTGTGTGTGTGTGTGTGTGTTTGTGTGTGTGTGTGTGTGTTTGTGTGTGTGTGTGTGTGTGTGTGTGTGAGAGAGAGAGAGAGAGAGAGAGAGAGAGAGAGAGAGTGCTAAGTGCATAGTGGATCAAGAAAGAGCTCCTCTAAATCTACCCTGCTACAGACTGCGACACTGAGGCACAAAGAGAGGAGTAAGATACTGAAAGTTACAGTGATTCATGACAGAGGTGGACAGGGCATCTCTATGCCCCCACTTCTGAGTCCTTGGTTGCACTTTCTATAACATTCTGTGAGCTACAGTATGCTAATACCCCTGAAAACAATGTATCTTGCATCCCAGCACCCTTCTTGCTAGGGCAGTAACTCTTCTTCCTGTTAGTGGTTCTTCACAGGTCAATCTTCCCAGCTACTGGGGAGAATGTCATACAGGAGAGAATCCAAAGTCTCACTGAATTGAGGCAGATTACATCTATTGCTGTTCCTTTATCTCATAGCCAGCTTCTCTATTATAGAAGGAAATTAAGTTGGTCTGGCATGATTCACTCTCCACAAAACCCTGTTTGCTACTCAGAACTCTTTTCCTGTCTAGGTGATTGCAGTACAATTTTTTAAATATTTTTTTTAACTATCTTTTTGGTAGTTACACTAAGCTGGCCAGACTGTAACTAGTAGATACTTGGCTTTGCACACACCCACTGTGTTAAAACAGGCTCTAGATGTACTCTGTTATTTTTAGACCCTTGCTATGATATTTTCTAAATTTATATAAATTAGTAATAGATTGTCCTGGAAAACTAAATACCAACCTTGAAGCAAAGAGAAATATCACTAGATCCTACTGATTCTACTATATCGAATTTTACCCAGCATCTTTCCCAACTGTTTTCTCTCTCTTTTTTCGTACTATCTTTACTCTGTAGGGAACACTCTTGATCGTATGTTGTAGATAAACTGGTTCTTAAAGACATAAGTAAAAAGAATAAAAATAAGATAAAGTCTTTGAAGCACTTGCTTGTGTTCTTCCTCATTTGTTGATCATTCCCTTTCTTTTTTTTTTTTTTTTTTTTTTTTTTTGGTTTTTCGAGACAAGGTTTCTCTGTGTAGCTTTGCGCCTTTCCTGGAACTCACTTGGTAGCCCAGGATGGCCTCGAACTCACAGAGATCCACCTGACTCTGCCTCTCGAGTGCTGGGATTAAAGGCGTGCGCCACCACCGCCCGGCCTTATCTTTCCCTTTCTTAATAGCTAAGGTTTTTCTTGATTTTGTTTTATATCATAGAAAGGGGCAGCCCTCATTACCTCTTCTTCCTTACCTTTTTTAATTCCTATGTGTTATGATTTATTTGTTTTATTTTTTTCTTGTTTTGAGGCAGGGTCTTTGCATTTGGCCAAGACTGGCCTAGATCTCCTGATCCTCCTGCCTCAGTCTCCTGAGTATTTTGATTATAGGTATACCACAACTGCCATGCCTGGCTTACATAGAAAGAGCCTTACCTCTATTTAACAAAGGATAGCATCATCATATCATTCTTGTCTTTAGTGAGGCTACTGGGTTAAGATTCTGGCCATGTTACCCTAGAGTTACAGGGAAAGAAGTGAATGACATTCATTCTTTTATATTCCTTTATGCAACAATTGAAACTGACCACTTATTGGTATATAGAGGTAAGTTTTAAGTTTAAAGGCTTTTATATGACAATTACTGAGGAGATGTAAACATACATCTATTGATCAGAGATAGGGTACTAATGATATACCAAAGAAACAAATCCAACCAAGATTAGCTTGTTGAACCAATGAGTCATGGAGCATGGATGAGGTGTTACTTACAAAAGCATCAGTGACTAAGACAGTTACCTCATTGAAAACCCTACCTCACCACGGGTAACAAGTCACACAAGTTGTATCACTGGAGTTGCTTGAACATCTTGCAGACAGCTCCACCAAAGGATTTCTCCTTATCACTGGCAATTGCTTTCTGCACAGACAGTTTTCAGAAAGGTTCCATGTATTAAAATTCTTTTGTTAATGTACGAGTTCACAGACAATATGTTTACAGGACTTAAAATACAGTGTTTTAACCTTAGGTTTCACACTGATCCTGCTTGTAATATACAGTCTAATATTCTTCTGTAGTTACTGTGTCCCAGATCTCTTTTTCAAGTATTGAGCATTAAACCCACAGTCTTGCTTATGATAAGCATATGCTCTACCACTAAGCTATAGCTGCATCCCACATACTGTTCTTTCTCCTTCCTCCCTCTGGGGAAGAATGCTTCAGAACAAAGAAAATAAATTTACTATGACATGGATAAGGCTGCTGCCCTCATAGAACTCACTTTTTATGGGTGATTCTGGTAAATGCACATATGTAAACATGGTTTTACCCAGTTATAATTTTATGAAATTACCAGGACAGAATAATTAGCCAAGAGTGCTATCAAATGAGTGAATTTCAAGGAATAGACACACACACACACACACACACACACGCACACATGCACACATCCCCAGACACCTAGGTTTTCCTGCCTGAGCATCCTCACTGGGTTTTTTCTCAGTCTCTAGGGACCAGCCACTCTGCAGGCATGCACATGCAGAAGGCTCTGTGAGGCACACAGGCACAACTGTTTATCCATGCCCTCTTAAAGCTAGCAAAGAAGCCAAAGTTTGAAGAGTTTGTTACATTTGCCCACTTTTTCTTCTTTCGTATAAGCTGAAGTATAATCTAAAGATTTATCTTCAAGAAGGAGGACTCGGGATGAGTTGGATTAGGTAGCTTAGGGTTTTAAACTTTTCTTTGATCTTTCAGGTGACTGTGTTTCTAAAACAGTGCTGCTGATAGTGTTGGATAAGTCGCCTTGGTTGGCCTACAGACCAAATGGAGTCTACTTAAAAGCCATATATTTTACATATAGCCATGTATGCCTGAAGCTTTATACAATTGATGTGACTATTTCATTATTTTGATACTGTAAAACTTTTCCCCACAATGAAAGTAATGCTGCAACCTATACAGCTTAGGGATTGATCTAAATGGAGCAATAAAGAATAAAGAAATGACAGACACACATACAGAAAGTCTGGGATTGGAAGGGTCTTAAGCTCTGATAGAAATGCACCAAGAGCAGCCCAAAAATTCAGGGCACTTATTTAATAAATCTGAATCCAGAAGGCAGGTTTATCCTCATACAGCTGAATGAGGAGGAGGCAGGTTTAGCTATCTCTGTAGAAAGTCTTTATAGAGGAGCAATGTGAGGCTGTAAACATCTGGAGGGAGGAAGCTGTGGCACTTTCTACTTTCTGCACGCACTGTGAACATACACACAGGACCCAGGGGAGAGCTTTGCCATTTCCCCAAGTCTGACCTGTGGAAGGCTTAGCCATTCCCACAGGATGGAGGCATTGGGGTCCTTGACATGGTCATGTTCATCATGTCAAGGACACACATTTACTCAGGACTCCATTTGCTCCCATAATCCACCACCTGCAAAAGCTTCCACTAGTCTTGGTTTATTTGTTTGTTTTCTGACCCTCCTGGCAAAGATTTAAATACACACAAAAATGCTAACTATAGAAAAAATAATATATTGCAGATTTCTAGAATGTATTCATCCCACATGACAAACTTTAAACTACTAAAAAAGCAACATTTTCATGTCCCTGTAGCCCCTGACAAGCAACACTGGTTCTAAAACTCTACTTTAAGGGCTTGTGTAGGTGGCATCATTTGGTTTGGCCCTTCTGTGACTAGTTTATTTCGCCTAGAAAAATGAATACCTGCTTCCCCCTGTTATCTCATAAACTTTCCCTTTGCTCTCAGCCTAATATTCCACTCTACACATTTGCCCTGACGTCTTCTTCTACTCAAACATATGGTAGATATTGCAGATGTTTTTGTTTGTTTGTTTATAAATCTTGACTATTGTGACAATATAATGATGCAATGAACATGAGAGTGCAGCTACCTCTATGAGATCTGGATTTCTTTGTTAATGTACCCAGAAGCAGGATTTCTGGGTTGCAGGGTTGTGGCAGTTGTATATGTAATTTTTGAATAAAAAAAAACTAAATTACTGTTTTCCCACAGTGTCTGCACCATTTAACAGTCCTGGAAGTGGTTTTCGAGCCATTTTTAATTTTTCCATATCTCACTAAAATCTCAGCTTCATTTTTGTTTATTAATACTAGTCACCCTAACAGGTATGATGTAGTATTTCATGGCATAGATAATTCCTTTGTATGACAGACTGGCATGTCATTCAGAACTGGACTATCATTGTCTCATAGAAGAGTATCCTCAAACAAGCTTAAACAGAGACAATAATAAAATGTGACAGTCATTCAAAATTTTTGTAAGCGCAGAAAAAAAGAACAGTTACTCTGCCATTTAAAGAATTTCAGACATACTTTGTCTTGCTCAAGTGAATAATCCCTGCTTCCATCTGAATTGCAGATCTGGCCCCTGGCCAGTTTTGCCATACTAGACAAGAATGAGTTACATAGAATTTAATCTGTTTTGTGACAGCATCCAGTTATAGAAAATCCATACAACTTACAACCTCCCCAAATTATCCAGCCAGAAGCAACTCTTCTGACTGCTTCTCTCTGAATCCCTCTTATAGAGACAAACCAAGGGCCCATTCATTGGGTTGGGAAAGGGGTATGCTCTAAACTTGCTTCTCCACAGGTGTTTCTGGTAGTCTTTGGTAGTAGCATCCTTACCTGAAGCTCACTTGATGCTAATAACATTCGAACTCTAGTTGTGACAACTATAGACCATTTCTACACACCACTAATAGACCTACACAATAGTGGGTGGGTGATAACTGGTTGAGAACCAATGTGGTTACTGGACCAAGATTTTAAACCTGATGTCAGTCCTACTGTCACCACCTTGATAAATACTGTCAGTCATTGAAAACTCTGAACAGAAGGAACCTCCTGTTCTGAAGCTTTCTATCAATTTTCTTTGTCTTCCTTATTTCCTTTAAAAAAAAATTCTCAAGTTCATTGTGAAATTACCATTTCAGTCATTTATGTTATTTGAATCCTTTGTGCAGCATTTGAAGAAATTTTGTTACAGCTTTCAGTAAATACCTACCACTTGTAAAAGAGAACAGCCAACATGTAGTTATACTTTTTTTTTTAATAAAATCTGTTTTGCATGGATTTCAAGCCCTCCAGGCACCCTGGTATCTGTTGTTGTTTTCTTATTTACACTCACTAGAGAATCTCAAAAACCAGGGATGTTTCCAGAGACTGCTGTGAGAAGTTAGTCTTGTGTTTATTAATTTTTTGTGCATATGCCCATAGGCCTTGGGGCAAAGAGTTCATTTAAACAAATATAAATGATACATAAATAACCACATTGCCTAGAACTCTTCTCTATGATTAGTCCCAAAGAACAGCAGGACCATTTTGTGATCCCACCTGCATGCTGTTAGGAAAGTATGGAGTTGTACTCACTGTCAAGAGTACTTATGATATTTTACCACAATGGAATGGAATAAATCACATTTATTCACTTGGACAGTGATTCTAATCACCTTCTGTCTCCCTTGAATTCTGCTGTTTGTTGAATCATTAAGATTCTTTTGCTATAAGCCAAAGAAATCCATCCTGTCTAGGTTAAGATTGAAGTTCTTATTAGAAAAAACAACAACAACAACAACAACAACAAAAAGGTAGGATCAGGAGCTTTAAATGGCCTTTGTGATGGATTCTGTTTCTTCCAGCATCTTCTAGGGTCTTCCAGGATCTTCCTGGGAAAGAGATGGATGCAAGCCTTTTTAATGTTTGGGTCACTTTGCTCAGGCAGACTTTTGTAAGATAAAGTACAACTTGCAATGTCCAAGAGGTCGTATGACAACTCTTAGAACAGAGAAGGAAAAGTAGCTTGTTCAAATCTCTGTGAGCCTACATCTCATCAAACATAGCCAATTATTATGTTATGAAGAAAATGATCTATCCAGTGATGTACTTGTCCTATGCCCTGTAGTCTTTAAGTATACTGGGGGGGGGGGGTGGATTCTGGTCAGTGGATATTAGCTATTTAAAATGCTTCAATGAAAATATGTGATTGATGGTGGGATAACCATTTGATAGGACAGAGAGGGATAGGAAATTCTATTTAAAAAACACTTATAGCACATTCACTGAAAGATATTAAATTATTGTAATGGGAGGGGGAAAAAGGTTCTTCAGTGTTAGGCATGTCAGATGCCCTGGAGTCTTTGATTGTACTGGAGTATATGGTAAAGAGGGATAAAAAATGTAAATCAGGTGACTTAGAAATCAAGATATAATCTTTGAATTGACGTATGAAAAACCAGAAGGCCCTATCTTATGTGACTAGGCTTCATTCAGTTGGATGAAGGCCTGGACAGAGTAGAACACTGACTTTACTTCATATATCTTTTTGGCCAGGTGGATGTCAAATTTTCTATAGTAAGTCTATCAATCCATCCACTCATCCATCCACCCATATATATACATGCATGCATACAAATAAGGATGCTAATAATTCTCTTGATAATCTCTATAATATACTATGTAAGGAAAGGGGATATTTTATGATTATTAAAATTTTTATTTTAATTATTGATAACCAGTTAGTGAAAAAAAATACAGCAATCACTGCCACCCCACCAAGTTTATACAAGTACAAAACGATTATTATAAAAAAATACAAAATAAAGGAAAAAGTCTAGAAATTGTCTCTTATCTTGTCTAATATAATTCTCCTCTCTCCTTCTTTTCCCTTCCATCTTTTTTATTCTCTTTCCCTACACAACCATGTATGGTGGTATTTTATTTGTACTGAAATGAGATTTTCATTGTATGTTAATAAATAAAGTTGCCTGGGGGTCAGAGCTATTAGAGCCATAGCAAGAGCGTGGTGGTGGTGGTGGTGGTGGCGCTGGCGCTGGCAAGAGGTGGCGGTGGCGGCGGCGGCGGCGGCAGTGGCGGTGGCGCATGCCTTTAATCCCGGCACTTGGTAGAAGAGCTAGGTAGATCTCTGTGTGTTCAGGGTTACAGCCAGCATTGGAGACATACACCTTTAAGACCTGGAGGGCGGTACTTACAGGCAGTGACGAGGCAATCATGTGTTTGGGTTTGCAACCAATGTGAAGGCAGAACAGAAAGACTATTTAAAGACAGACACACAGGAAGTAGCTCTCTTTCGGGAAGCTAGGAGCACTGAAGGAGGTAAGATTTTAGCTCTGAGCTCTGACCTCTCGGCTTTCTCTTTTACATTGGTTCTGTTTCTTATTTTAATAAGACGGTTGGTTACATTTACAACCATGCCCTTTACATGACATTTTAGTCAGTATTGGATCACATGTGCGATGGAGTCCTGTAAGTGTATATAACAGACTTCATTGCAATAAGCACTTCCCTGACAATGCTCACCGACTCTATACCATTTACCTATTGCTCATCATTTCAGTCATTTCTGATTGTAATGCAGTCAGCAATATCCTCATATGTACTGGCATACAAGGAAAGAAGTCCTGGGTAAAAATACTGTTGATCCAAAATGTCAATTCATATATATATATATATATATATATATATATATATATATATATATATGCATGTATGTATGTATATATAATTTGTGGAGCCATTAACTTGCCATTATTGTTTGATAAGTTGGTGAGTAGATATTAGCTTTCCAAAATGGAATTTTGAAGACAAAAATTACAAAAGGGCCATGGTTTTTATGATGGCTGCTGCTTACATTGGAAAATCCCCATCAAGATTGAAGAAATTTAGGACTAGATATACTAGTACCAGCCACTGGATGGATGATACAATTGCCATTTAAAAGGCTGGCACATGGCTTTCTTTTTTCTCAGAAGCAATAGCCTTAGTGTCTCCTGTTTTTACACCAACCCGTTTTGAATCACTGTCTTTGGCTAACACTTCTTTTTCTCCAATCCCCTGTACCACATATACATCATGAACTTGAACACAATGCCAACTCACCTCTCAAAAGGAGATGCATTTAAAGTCAAATCATTAATTTTGGAGGAGTTATTTTCTAGTGATTAAATTTTAAGTATTTAAAATACTTCAAATGAAAATAGATTTAGAATGAGTAGACATCATTTAATCCAAGAGTACATACTTATGTGTGCATATGTATATGTTAATGTATATATGTATATGTGTGTGTGTGTGTGTGTGTATTGTTACACAGGGGTGAGACTTTATCTTTCATTTCTCTGTATAACAGGGAAATTCAAAGACATTTAATCTATATTCTCTATTTTTCACATGAATAAATTTGCCAATCTCTAGCAAGTGCCAAATGCAAATTTATTATAATTTTAAATTGGCTCTATAATGGGCTCAGTGACAAAACATATGATTTAATATTCTTCATTATGGTATTGTTTATGTTCTATTGGAAAGTTTCTTTATTACTATTTAACCACATTAAATTTCCCTAAGGAGTGTGATTATCCATTAATGCTTTAAAGAAATGCATCACCCTGGACTGGTTAAAGATCTGAGTGTCATTTTTGACAGAAAACAAATGATATCTGAGAAAGGGAGGGGAATATCTGTTCTTCTGTGACTTGAGTGTAACAGCACGTAGGGACAGTGGTAAAGGTGACAAGGGCTGGATTTTGGGGGCTTAACAAAAAAATCATGCTACACCTTGAAGCAAAAGATAAAATTATACTTAAGATTTTCTTGTTCACTAACCTAAGAGAAGATGATAAACTTCCATAGAGTATCTGTCTCCATCATAAGCATCACTAGCCTTCACTAAAGCAGGACCCCTAGTCATTTCTTATTAAACTTTGTTCTCATATCTAAAGAATCAGTTTCAGGTACAGAGGCAATGAAGTCCTGAAGATTTATGTTGAATTGGTAAAGAGACATTGTAAAAAGTCATTACTAAAGTTGAAGTGGGAATTTATTTAGATATTTTTTGAGATACTTTTTTGGCACAGCTTTAAAAAACAGAAGCAAAGGAAATCACTCGTTTTAAATCATTCATTTCTGGAACTAAACATTCAATAATTCTCCTCAAGTAGAATACATTCCCTTGGCTTTATCCATTTTACTTCATTATTTTTCAGCATAATTCAACCAGCATTTTTATAAGTTTAGAAGCTATGTCAGAATCTAAGCCCTTGAGGATCTTGCCAATAAATCATTACAGACTTCTTATTCATGCCCCAGTTATCCATGATGAACAAAGAGCACTTACCAGACATCACAATTCAGACATTCACTCAACATGTATCTACTGGGTTTCTGCATGGTGTGGAGCCCTTGGGAAACAATAAATGGACAATAATTTCCTTCTTAGAGAAAATATATCCTGTAGTAAAGTTGCCTTTTTCTCCAGACTAGTTTATCATCACTTATCTTTTTCCCAGGCTCATGTCTCTTTGGTCTTATGTCCTCCAACTTATGACCAAAATTCAGATTTTTGTCTTGACATTGACCTTTGCTGCCTGTATTTCCCTTCTGTGAAATATTACCAGCCCTCCATCCCTTACTTATCTCCTCAGACAACTGCTGCCATCCATCTTTTCTTATGCAACTCTTTTTTGACTCAGAGTCTAGAAGTTTCTTTTGTTATTTTTTTCCTCACTGTAAATTGTGATTATGTAAACATTAATGGGATGATTTTTATAATATCTTCCTCTCTGCTCACAATCTTTATGAAAGATTGATGAGGCTTTGTAGGATTTTCTTGTAGGCGACCGTTTCATTGTTGTAACCAAGTATATTCCAGGGAAAGCGAATAAAATATTTACAGAGTAGTTGACAAACTAAGAATGGAAGCAATCGCCAATGACTGTACAACATGACTGCAAGCCAAGATGTAAAACAACAACACTAAAAGATGAAAACAGAAAGCATACCTCATTCAGGTGAGGTACGGTTGATGAATCTGTAAACAGTAAAAAATCAGGAGAATTCAGGCAGTGATGACAAAGTGCTATGGGACAATGCAGAGGCAAAGGCATGGGAGTGGAGTGCTGCAAGATGTGGGGAATTTGGATTTGCAGCAATTAAGACACATTCCAAATTCTTTAAGGTATGCTACAGAACTCAGGCACAAAGAAGACAGGCTCAAAGTAGATAGAAGAACACAAAAAGACGGTCTGCAGAGGATGACAAAAGGGTGGGACTGAGTGGGCCAGGTTGCTAAGTAGTGCAAGCAGAGAAAAAGGGGATAAATTTGAAGAGTTTCATGGCAGAATTAGGATCAGCTGCCACATTTAACATGCTAAGTAGTATCAAGGGACATATTTTTTAGAAGGAGAAAATAATGTCAAGATTCCTCTTTGCTATGAATATAATTTTTATGGAATAAAAGGGCATATACATGAACAATCAGATATATATTGAATAGTAACCACAAGGAACTGTAAACAATTATGTACAAGGACCATTTTGTTTTAGACACGCACAGCATGAGCGAGCTTGACTAGTGCTCTGGGAGTTTTACTACTGTTCTCACACCTAGAGACTGAACTGGGATTCAGATGTCCCTGTCTTCAAAACACTGGGTATGGCTCAGTAACTGTGCTGTCATGTAGAGGTTATCTACTGTGTAATATAATATTAACTTAATATTAATCTAATATGGTTAATTATTACATGTCACATATACTTATACAATATACTAATCATCATTATTATATAAACATAATGTAAATTAATAAAATACTGATATATAACATATCACACAATATATGAATACTTTATTATTGATATTTAATCCTTATTATAATATATTGGTTAATATATTGTTTTATATATAATCTGATATTAGTTATATAAGGTAATTAACCTCCATACTAGAAAAGCAAATGACAATGGAGCACATTAGAAAAAGATTTCAAGTAAATAAAGTTTAAGGCTTTATGCAGGCAATTCTTACAAGTCTTCTTCGCCCAGTACTGACTTTCAGCCCTCTGTCTAGGTACACCCCTCTTCTCTTCCTAGGCACTAGCACCATTCACAGGCAATACAAGTTCTATCCTAGCTCTAGTATCAGACTCTATATTCATTCAAAACTCTTCCCTTGTATCCTAGGTTAAGAGATGACTTAATTCATGTTAAAGTTCTAGTACTTCTTAATGAGCTTCCTCAAAAAAAAAAAAAAAAAAAAGAAAATTTGTGTCCTAACATTAACCTTCCTGTAGCATTTAATAATTCAATAATTATTTAGCAATGATCTCATTTATCAAATTTTAATACTTACAGACACAAAAACGTACATACTAGGAAAATGAAAATATCCAGGCTTTCCTTCACTAAAGACAATAGTGGCTAGAACCTTCTTTCCAATCAGAATTGATTCCAAACTTAATAAGCCACCACAGGGAACAAGCAATTCTGGTTATCTTGGTAATGTATGTGAAACTTCTAGAAAGGTGATGATGAACTGGTGAGTTGTAGATACTGGCAAATAGAGATGACTAGGTGTATGGACAGGAGAAATCCCAGCATCCCAAGAAATCCAAACCACATAGACAAACACTCATCCCAGACATAAAGATAAAGATATACCTGGCTTGAATGAGTCCAGGGTATTGGCCCTCACTTTAATCAAGAATTCCTGGGACACAAGTTATTTGCAAGGTCTTGGATCTGCAGTAGCTTAAATAGCCTTCTTGAATCTGGGTGATCAGAGGAGAAAATAGAGATGGATGAGCTCTCCATGGGAGCAGGTGGTTTAATCGGCTGTGGTTGTGTTTCCTGGTGCCACCTGGACTTAAATGTCCCGTGCTGAACACCAGTGAAAAATGGCCTTTTCATTTCACTTAGGATTCTCTCCTGATCCTTAATGTCTTCCATAATTAAGGAGTAACTACCAAGGCGTGGGGCATTTCCAGGGGATTAATGGCCAGCTGGGAGAGTTGATGGCCCGGAGCTGAGTGGGGACTCATTAACCTCAGCTGGTCATTAATTCCTCAGGCACTGCCTGGGGTTGGGGGTCCTGAGGGCGAGCACTTCATTTGACTGTATTTCAGGAAAAGAAAAAAAGTAAACTTGAAAATACACAAGGCTCAGCTCATCTTCTGTGGCAATGCAGAATGCAGTCTCTGGATTTCATATGACATTATCTTCTCCAGTCTTCTTTCTCAAGAAGAACCCCTGCTTTGAGTATTAAAGAGAGCAAAAGTAAATCTGATCGCTCCCAGATGTGACTAGTAATGTCAGAAGCCTAGAATATGCTAAATGACAAGGTTAAAAGGGTAATGTTTCATGCCAACCAAACCTCCTCCTTGTTCAAACATACACAAATAAAGGCAAGGAGGACTCCGATAGTCTATTAGAGCCTTCTTCACTAGTTTTTCCTCTCTCTCTCTCTCCTGATTATAACATACAAACAAGTAAAAGGTGGCTAATAACACCAACTTCTTCTGAGTGGGTGGATATAGGCCATCCTTTATGTATCTAGGACAAGAGTTCTTGGAATAAGCCATTGAAGAATTAACTGGACATACGCCATGAAAGTTTCCAATCTGCCTGCCCTGTAATATAGAACTCATCTTTTCTGCAGTGTTCCTAGGGAAAAGCAAGCAAATAAACAAACTTTGCTTGTGTGGATAAGAATGTCAGGGGTGCTCACTGTAACAATGTGTGGAAGAGCAAATGCTCCAGCCTGCCTAAATGTTCCTACACATATGCAAAGCTCCTTAAATCAACTATAGCAGGTAAATATGAAGGGGAGACAAGGATTATATGATACAATGACAATGAAAATGACACACCATCAAATCTGGCTTTTGTTACTGCATAGAAATAAGTCAGAGAGCAGGCTAGGCCTGGAGGTTAAAAAAAGAGGGATGCACATGACAATAAACCAATAGATACATATGTAACTCAGAGAGGAGAACAGTGGCTATTTCTAGAACAGTAACATTGTGAAGACATCAACCTTATCTATGTTTCTATTTTTACTTTTTGTCCAAACACTTTGTTATCATTTAGTACTTCTATTTTTATTTTAATTAATATAAAAATGAGGGAACATTACAAAATGCCCATATTTTGTATGTCGCTGGATATTTTAGGCATTTATGTGGTAGATGAGAGGTGAAGAATGCACATTTTCTAATTGAATTCCTAGAAACAAACTTGCAGAAGACCCCCAGCCCCTTCTAGCCTAGGATTCCCAAGAACTGTGTGTCTTGAGATAGGGGAAATAAAAGTCTTCTATACAAAAATTGCATGAGAACAATGGAAGCTACTGAAAGAGTGACCATTATCCAATCAGTATATGGTGGGGACAAGAAGACAGGTTAATGTCCCAAATGGTTTAGCAGTAGCCATAGAGCTGTGATTCTTTGGGTTCAGATGAATGTAATAGCAGGTACTTAATGTGTCTGTTCTTGAGGATTAGTGATCATTTTAAAATCCATGGAAATACTTCAGATACAGACATATCAGAATGCCGAATTCAGAGTCAAAATGACTTTTCCTGGCCCTGCTATTTGTTAGCTATTTAACCATGACAAACTGTTCAAATGTGCTGGTCTTCAATTTTCTCCTTCATAGAAATAGAAGTCTAATAATAAGAGTACTAGATTCACAGATTGATGAAAGGACTACATAAGATAATTTATATACAGCAGTGGTTTGTAATCATTTAATATGCAATATCCATTATTTAGTAAGTGTGCTGGTACAGGTAACTGGGATGGGAAGTTGAGATCAGTCACCATGCCATCACTTGCAAGTGTTAACTCTGTAATTTAAGTGACTCTGTGGGAGCAACTTTCATTATTGGTTAAATGTGTGGAAGAACAAATTGAAACAAAATATCTCAAAGTATAAAAAATATTGCAAAATGAGTATCTTTTTATTCCAATCAATAGTGGGTTGTTGTTGTTTACAATGACATTTGGAGTGGTGTGGTAGAATTCTTTGCTCTGGTTAGTTATTTTCTTCATATATTGAGGTCAAATCCCATTGTATTCCATACCGACAATTTTGTCCCAAAGGTAATGGAGAAGCCAACACATGCTTACAAATTCAATGGCCCAGAAAAACAAACAAACAAACAAAAAAACAGCCATGGCAGTGAAAATTCCTCTTTCAATATTGCCTGAGTCAGTCACTGGACTCCGGGAATTATTGCATATGATCATCAGCTCCAAGTTTGCTGTTTTAAGTTGGAGTGAAGCCATTGATTTGAGGTGATGCTAAAAAGGAGTTCATAATGTGAGTCCATCCTGTCATCCCAGTCACTACATGTGAGCACTTTGCCTTCTCTTCCTTGAGGCTTTTGTGTTGTCCACAGAGATGGCTCAGGTCAGTCAGCCTTACCTTCCTTAAGGCTTTATTAGTTTTGTAAGTAAACATTGGTTCTCATTTTTTTTAAAGGGAAGAGAGATTATACTGGCAACACTAATGTAACTATAGATGGTCCATTCTTTAAGTGTGGATAGTGTGTGGAAAGGTCAGAAGAAGGCATCAGACCTAGAATTAGGATGGTTGTTTGTCCCCATATGGAACTAAAGCTAGGTCCCCAAGAGCAACAAGTGATCTTAATGACTGAGCCAGATCTCCAACCCAAGAAATCCCATTGAATCACAATAAATAGTAGCAGGCAGGGGCCATCATGGGGAAAAAAATCTCTGGTTTTCTTTCTTCGTTTTATGACATCAGAAAGAGTCTCAATTTGTAAAATTTGGTCAACTTAAATTATTTGTTTAAACACAAACCTCCAACAGAATAACAGTGCTGAGACGAAATTCCGTGGCCTTGTTTTGTTGCACTGTGTGCATTTGTTTTCAATTACTTTCAATGATCCAAGAAGTTGTACCAAGTTTAACTTTTGTAGTAATGGCATAGTAATCACATTTTAATGGGTTTAGTATATTGTTTAAATGGAGTAATGGAAGGAAAAATACGAAGTAAATAATATTTGGATGAGTGATGTTTTGAGGCTGTAATAATTTAATTCATCTGAGACATCTAAATGGATCAGCCCTTCTAAGGACAGCAAGATCCTTCTGGAATGCCAGGCCTTTGTTTTAGGCCCAGCCCAGGAATTTGCTAGGGAAAAAGAACAGCATTTTTGGATGAATGTTTTAAAACCAACAACAAAGGGCTGGAAAGACACCTAAGAGGTTAAAAGATCTGACTGCTTTTCCAAGGGACATGATTTCAAGCACCCACATGGCAGTTCGCAACCATTTGTAACTCCAGTCCCAAGGGATCTGGCCTCTGAGGGACGAGGTACATATGTGGCACACAGACAAACATGCAGGGAAAACATCCATACACATAAAATAAAATTAAAATTGAGCCAGAAATAAAAGAGGACAAGTTAGAAGTGGTGGTCCATCCCTGAAATCCCAACAACTGGAAGGCTAAAGCAGGAAGAGTGCTGTGAAGTGAGAAGAACCTGGGCAACCAAGTGATTACAGGACCAGGCAGGCCTATGTTCAAGAACTAGATAGTCAAGACAGTAACAAACAAAAGTGGCAGGAAGAGGAGTAAGAGGAAGCTTTGACTCTGTCAAGAGTTGCAAGAAGTCAGGCAGATGGCTAGTGTTTTTTCTATGAGCAGCCCATGCATGTCCAGAGAATTTAGATGGACCACATTTGGGGAGTGGGGTGGGACTAGGACTAGCAGTAAGCATCCTTTAACCTTAGGAGGCACCAATTTGGATCTCTGTCAAGACCAGAGTGCTCAAAGCATGGTCCCAGGACATGAAGCCCCTACTACCTTCTACCCTGTAGAAATACAGCTTGTGGGGCCCCATCCAGAGCTCCTAAGTTGGAAGTTCTTGAGCTTCACCCTGAAGCCCTTTCATTTCTAGAGTCCCCAGGTGATTTTTGATGCATACAGAATTTTGTCCACAGTCACACTGGCAATTAGACATAATCAGAGCTCTGATTCCTCAGGGTGCGCGAAGGCAGGCTCAGTCTCAATTTGATGAGGTTTGCTCACCTCAGGGCCTAAGCACTGCTAGTTATCAAAATCGTTTTTCAAATGCAAGAAACTCTCCTTTTTGTAACTCTCCATATTTAATATCTGCAGAGAAATTACTTAATGTCACCACATCAGCTTTCTAAAATAAATGCTGAACACTTTCTAAAACCCTGGAAAACAGGTACATTGAGTCTCTGGGCTAGTCACTTTTCCATTGCTCTGGAAACATATCAGAAACAATCAACCTAAAAAGAGGGAGTTTAAATTTGGCCTGTGATCTCAACTAAAAGTGTCACAGTTCATAGTCTTTTGGTCCCACTGCTCTCTGTACATCATAAGGAGGTCTGGGGAAAAGAGTACCCATTAACTCATGGTGATTGGTTAGAAAAGAGAAACAACGTGGAATGGGGCAGGTTTGAAAAGTCCTATCATCTATCTCCATTAGAGGGCTATGCCCAGTGACACCATTTCCTTCTCTTAGGTGCCACCATATCCTAGGGGTTCCATCATCTTCTCATGGTGCCTAAGCTGATGGTTAAGGGGGCTGTCAGAACACTCCAAATCTAAACTATAACAATATTTCTGGATTTTTAATTCAATCTTTTTTTTCTCAAAATGAGCAAATCTAGACTACAGATCAAAGCAGCTCACAGTACAAACGGCTGAAGCAAGCTCCTGAAATTCTTTATGCCTAGGACCTCACACTGTGCAGTTGGCATATAACCTGGGATAACCTAGGTGGGATGTTCCTTTCCTCCATTCTCAGAGCACAGAACAAAAAAAAAGAAAGAAAGAAAGAAATTGCACAACAAATAGGGAGGGCTTGTCTGGACAGAGCAAGAGGCCATTTCAAGAGCTCTTACAGGCCTATTTAAAACATTTCTTCAAAGGAGTTCCTGCAACAATTATTACAGCTCATTTGCCTGCAAATGTGCTCTCCGTTGTTAATCAGTCAGTCATTAACCCCAGTAATATCAATGTATTGTCACCATGCATTTCAAAGAGGCAAAGGAAGATGGGCAGAGGGAACTGCTAATTTGAAAGGCCCATTACATTATTTATTCTCCCAAGGTAAGCCCTCAAAACAAAGAGTTTTGATCTCAGCACTCTATCCAATGGTCCTTTATTTAGGTTCATGCCCAAGGTTCCCTCTGATTGCCAAGGAAATGATCTCGCAGACCAAATAACACAGTTGGAAAAATTGGAGGATTAGGACAGAGATGAAATTCAGGCGAAGGTCTATAGTTAAGGGGTCTGAAAGAGCAATTGTTCTCGCCTTCTTCACAAGCAGAAAACCAGGGCCTCAGATAGAGAAGCCAGGAGAGGCCAAAGGGGACCATTAATTATCTAGTGGAGAAACTCGTAATGTCCTTAGACTGCAGTTTTTCTCCTAAAGGTGGTCATTTAGAAATCCTTGTGGACACAAGGCTTCCTGCTTGTCCTTACATTCATTTTCTAAGTCCCATGCATCCTGTACATACCCTGTGGTCCTCTGGTGCCTGACTCTCTACAAAATTTCATGAAGTAAGCAGAGGCTCTTAAATGATGGGATTACTGTGAGTTTTTTAAGGAGAGCTCCATAAGTTTCACCAACTGTATTTATAGTATTAGGATATAGACTTGGGGGATGTAGCTCAGTTTTAGATCCATGGCCTCTGAAGGACAAAGGCCAAGGCCTGTTCCCCAGCACCGTATAAACTGAAGATAGTGTAGCATGGCTCTAATCTCTAATCCCAGTTCCCAGGAAGTACAGACAGGAGGGTCAGAAGTTCAGGGTCATCTTTGGCCACATAGCAAGCTTGAGGTCAGTATGAACTATGAGAGACCTTTTCTTTTAAATAAAATCACTAGAAAAACTGTTCCAAGTTAGAGTTTGAATGCCTATATATAAAATGAAATTACATTGGTTCTTATATGTAAGGCATTGAACCACACAGGAAGCCCATTTTATAGAGGAAACATCAGGTGTCAGAAATATCAATCTAACAAATAAACACCAAGTATAAACTTACAAATAAATGAGCTACATATATTCATTAAATTCTACGTACATGAAAATATTTCAAGGTAACACATAAACAGTATTTTAATAGTATAATTGAGAGATATTAGTAAATCTTAACTGTTTGGAGTTATATTATGTGTCTAATAATTGATCCCTAGACTAAGTTCAGATTTTTTTCCCCCCAGAATCAGGTTTTTAAGGGTATTTGTCTATGTCACACATAAGGCATCAACAGAGAAATCTTCAAATGTGAGGCAAGTTTCCCTTCCTAAGACAGTGGCTGCTTAGATTCTAAACAGGTAAGGATCTCCTCAAAGTGTATCTAGGGGAGAGGGTCCATAGGGGGAGAGGGACTGGGAGGAGAGGAGGGAGGGGAATCTGTAGTCAGGGTGTAATATATGAGCGATAAATAAATAAATAAATAAATAAATAAATAAACAAACAAACAAGCAAGCAAAATAAAGGTCTCCCCACAAGGAGATGCTTTGATAAGAATTAACACCCCCCCCCAGAACAACATGAAAGCACATTGGAAGAAGCATGCACATCTGCTTAATAAAGAATCATTATTATAGAGGACTAGACTCTCATGTAACCCCTCCAACCTCATTTTGCATACTCCCTTCTTCTGTTATGGCAATTTA
This sequence comes from Peromyscus maniculatus bairdii, assembly GCF_049852395.1. Classification (NCBI taxonomy): domain Eukaryota; kingdom Metazoa; phylum Chordata; class Mammalia; order Rodentia; family Cricetidae; genus Peromyscus; species Peromyscus maniculatus. The sequence continues at coordinate 22,284,642 of NC_134859.1, forward strand.
CATACAGGAAGCTATCAATTTCATTAATTAGGCTTTAAAACAGCTATTTAAATAAGGATGAAACTTTTTTTCCCCTCAGATAAAGCAATGCAACTAAATTATGCCTGTTGTCATAGATTGCCTAGCTGCTACTTTGCTAGAAGGCTTCAAAGTAGAACTTTGATGTGAAAAGAGTCTTAGGGAATATGCATATGAGAAATGATCTTGAAAAGGAAACTTTAATGCCATGTCTTAGAAAAGTAGAAAAATACAATGAGCCCGAGCCCCACCTCATTAGACGACAGGCAAAGGAATCAAAGAGGATTTATACATTCGTATGAAATTGATAGCCATAAAAATATATCTTTATTTGGGTCTCAAAATTTTAGATACTCATTGTTTCCAAACATTGAGCTAGACAGAAAATACACCGGCTAGCCACACATGCTCAGAATAGCAAAGGAAAGCTCCTGGGATGATTCCTGTGGGAGGTCCTGAGATCTTAAAACACATCCCACACATTTACGGGATAGGCTGATGCTACTTGATGATGTAATGACTGAACATAAGCAAATGGTTTTGTGGGTGGCAGTGGGGACTAGCCTGGTGACACAGAGCTGTGCTGAAGCTTACAGCAGACTGAGGCATTAATTCAAAGACCCCCCTCCTCTCAAGCAGAGTCAGGATTCCTCGTGTTTTAGTGTAGAAAGGGATTTCAGGATGAGTCATTCTGAAGTTGGAGTTTATGGAATGAGAGAGGAGAGAGAGAGAGAGAGAGAGAGAGAGAGAGAGAGAGAGAGAGAGAGAGAGAGAGAGAGAGAGAGAGAGAGAGAGAGAGTTGGTTTATTAGAGGACAGAGTCAAGTTTAAATGTCGTTCCTAAGGATGGCCCCACCGTTTCTTTTTTGTTTTGTTTTGTTTGTTGTTGTTTTTTGTTTGTTTGTTTTTTTAATTGTTTGACTGGATCTCTTGGCCTGGGGACACTCTATGATTCAACTATGCTTGCTCACCCAAGAACTCCAGGGACCCTCCTGTCTCCACCTCCCTAGATCCAGGATTACAAGCAGCCACCATGCCAGGATTTCCACATTGGTTCTAGTAACTGGAATTTTCTTTGGACCACCATCCAGCTCCCAAATAAAGACATGGAGATTTATTATTAATTATGAATGCTCAGCCTTAGCTTAGGCTTGCCCTTCTAGCTCTTTTAACTTAATTTAACCTGTTTCTATTCATCTATGTTTTGCCTCGGGGCTTTTTACCTTTTTTAATCATTTTGCATGTCCTATTTTCCTGATTCCTCCATGTCTGGCTGACTAGCCCCTGGTGTCTTCCTGTCATCCTTTTCTTTCTCCCCTGAGTCTAAATTCCTCCTACTGCTTATTCTCCCTGACTGGAAGTGTCACCTATACCCCTCCCTCACTATTGGCCATTCAGCTTTTTATTAGGCCAGTCAGGTGCCTTAGGAGGCAAGGTGAAACAGAGACACCTCTTTACATAATAAAACAAGCACAATATATCTTTACATAGTTAAACAAATATTCTGCAACATAAATAAATGCATCTTTGCATAGGTTAACATTCAGCAACAGGTTCTAGGTACCAAAGACTTGTTCTCATGCTTGCCCAGTGGACCTTATGGACTAAGCTCATGTCTCAGCCTATGAGAGAATTTAATATTGATTTGAGTTCAGGGTTTAACAGAAAAAAAAAACAATCAAAGCAAAAAAAAACAAAAAAACAAAACAAACAAACAAACAAACAAAAAACACATGCTGAAGTGAAAGATAATATGTACCCAAGAACATGCACATGGGATTCTCAAGGAGTCTGTTTTGTGTTTTCACAATAGCCATATGTGTTTGTAGCTTCTGTAGTTACATCTCAAAGAGGCCTAAAGACCCTAAATGAGATCATAGGGTGGATCCTGATGGCTAGTAGATAGGGCTACCTGATGAGGTGAAGCCCTGATTCACAAGGCTTGTATGGAAAGTTAAGATGCTTGTACTATAAACCAATGTTAACATTTGTGAAGAGTCCCCCAAAACTTCAGATTTTACTCTGGGAAAGGACTATGACCATGCGCAATTAAGCCTTAAAGCATGATGTACTGTTATTTTAATATTCTTATTTAAAATATCTCTCTATGAAAGGAGTATCATCTAGATGCAGGCACCCTTCATACTAAGCGTGGCTAACTATGCCGGGAATTCCTTACCCACAGCTGATAAGAGACTTCAGTCAATCAAAAAAATCTAGGTAAACGGCTCTTTTCTCTTCCCATTTCTCCTTAATTCTGCTTCTCTTTTAGAATAAAACCATTTGATTCTGATGGTTCTCATGGGTTGAAGACTTAAATGGAAGATCAAAAAAACAAATAAACAAACCCCCAAAAAAATGTTAAGACAATATAGGCACAACAAACCCAAAGCACTTGGAAAGAAAGAAAAGCAGAAGGAAACATGCTCACACCAAATGTACTGGTTCTGAAACCCAAGCCCTGCACAGGAAGCCTCATCACAAAGGTAAGTCCCAGGAAGGCTCAAGGGAAGGGAAGTGAACTGGCAGCTTTGGATGCACTGGCATACCTGTCCACTTATTGGTGAAACAAAAGTCTATGTGGAGAGTCGATACTGGTTTGGATTCTTTTGTTTCATCTGCTTTCAGTTCAGCAGCACCACAGGGCAAGTGTGGTACCATGAATTAATGATGAATGAATTGGTTTCCATAAGAGGTCATTTTTTCCCTATTTTAATTGTGTGTGTGTGTGTGTGTGTGTGTGTGTGTGTGTGTGTGTGTGTGTGTGTGTGTAAGGCAAAAGAATAAAAATTTTCACAGTTAGCTCATTACTCTTTGCAGGAAGCACTCTAACAAAGGTATTGTCAGAGGAATATATATACACATGTTTTTTTTTTTTTCCTGAGCTGCATACTTTAGTCTTGATGAGGTCTTACAATTGTCATCAAAAGGCTGCCATAGATTGCTGCTGCAAAGCGGTGCCTGATAAACACCTTCCATCGCCACCAGGGAAGCAGCAGAGGTAATCTTTGAAAAATAAATAAATAAATTCTAAAAGAGCTCAGGATGACTTGATAAGGATAAGGCACTCTTAAATGAGAAAGCCTTTCCTGGGAACTGAGACTAAGACACCACACAGTTCCCATCAAATTAAAATGCTAATCGGAGGGTGGCGGGCTGCTGTATCTTAGATCAAGTTTTAGTTTTCTTTGGTTTTACTTTCTGTCAGGGTTATTCTATCATAATGTATCAGGAAAAGCATTGCACTCACATCAAATCAAATCCTTAATGGAAAGGGTGGCAGCCTAAAGGACTCTTGATCAACTGCTAATTTTGTTTTATTCTTCTTCCTCTTTCAGCTAGTCTCTGAAATGAATAACTCTGCATTCGAAAGAGGTTTTTGAGAAAAGCTGGGCACTAAAACAGATTAAGATGAACCGAAGACACGGAGAACCATTATGTCCACAGAATAAACAGTTTTAGTCCTTTAATGTTATAATAAATGCATTCTGTTATGACGTGTACAGCTTTCACGATAAAAGGACTCCTATTAAACATGTCCGTGTCTCTGCTAGAGATCCTGACACCTGAAGGGCAGCCAGGAGGTGACCGTCCCACTTCCCATTCTCAACTTGATATTTTGAAAAGCAGACAACTGTTAAAAACATCCCTCTGATCAAAATGGAGAGGGAGTAAATTTAGGGTGGCTGAGAAATGTCCAATTTGCCGCTTTAGGGATCAAAGCAATCAATTTATTTGGAGGATGGGGAAAGAGCTTGAACAGCAGATTCTGCTGCGCTGCTTTTGATGGCTAGAGCTCTGGGCAAAAGAGGTTTGCCAGTGAGGCTGTGCTCAATCCTAGGGGATCTGAGCTAAGACTGGAAATTTAGAGCCTCTTGGAGTATGAGGGGATGCAGATCCAGCAGGGATGTGACACAGGGAATCAATTGTCATCTAAGTGTTCTTTTACTATTTCTGATGTAAAACCTTCCTTCTAAGTACAGGAAAACAATACCATCCCCATCAACAACAACAAAAACTACACTTTGATAAGCTAGTGACAAGGTGGATTTGGGTGGTGTTTTATTTACTTTGGAGTCTGGCTTTGCAGGTAATAAGATATCCTTTATGTGACTGTGTGATGTGTGAAGGCATTTATCTTCACAGTCCAGGGGGAAAGAAAGCTAACTAACAAGAGAAGCAGTGCAAACCATTGTTAACACTCCCCTGACAAGCCTTTCAGATCATCACACTCAATTGTTGATGGGGTCCAGAGAGAAACACAGGATTCACTGAGGTAAATATATGATATATATATGCTTCTGTAACATATGACTTGAAAATTCCCCTCTTAATTTCCAATTCATTCTCCAAATAATAACTTGGGTGTGCCCACTATTATGAGCTATTCTTGCAATGAGAACATGTTAGTGAGTGATTTCATTCTGTTGTGATTGAGATGTTGCTCTTACCTTTTAATGTTCCCCAGGCATGGTAAATGCACTCTGAAATAAATCAGCTCTGTCCCCATTTTCCAGGAGTATCAAGAAGACCCACCCATCTCCACACAGTTCTGGTAAGTCAAAATAAAAAATGATATCAAAACAGCAAAACTCCCTTAAAACACATGTTTTGTATTGATTTTGTTTTGTATTGTTGTTTGTTTGTATTTATTTTTAAAATAGGATTTCAGCCATTTAGCCATAGCAGGCCTTGAACTCTAAATCTGCCTGCCTCCAGATTCTGTGATTACAGATGTATACCACTAAACCTGTTTTAACTCATTGCTGGGATGGAGCCCAGAGCATTGCATCTGGTAAACAAGCCCTCTGCCACCTTACCTGTTGTGGCATGGTTTTTGTTGTTGTTGTTGTTTGTATATTCGTTTTGTTTTGTTGTTGTTTTTCAGAGAAATGAAATGAATGGAAATCAAGAACAACAAACTATTTCCAGAGTAAATGATACCTGAATTATAAAATGTCACTTGGGTTCATCATTCACAATTTGGGTATGAACACAACATGTGTGCAGGAGCAAGACAGAACTTAAAAGGTGGACATTCCTGATGGGAACACTAATGATCTATTAAGCTCTCAAATGCAGGAATTCACAATTACAATGATAGGTAACACTGCTGCTAAGTGCTCTGTGTTCCTGGATAAGATGCATTCTGTAGGGAGTGAAGCAAGGGCCATTTCAGGAAGGGATGCAGACCTCTGTCAATATTTAAGTCCATCCACACCCTGCCTGTGATCACTCCTCCTTTTGGCCATCTGGCTCCTGCTGATTCTATTCTCCAGAATCTCATTGAAGCTCCCCTCTCTGTCCCTCATGAAATGCCTGTCTGCTCCTCTGCTAGAAAAGCTGCCCCAGAATCTTGATTAACCTGTGCAGTCAATGAGCCTCCATGATTTTCTTCCCACTTAGCTGAGGTTCACAGTCAGTAAGTCAGTTTATTTCTGCAGTTTTTCTCCTGATCTACTGTATCCATTTTTCCATGTGTGATGTGTATAAATTTATCTATCCATCTAAGTTTTGTGATGAAGCACCGAACTGCCTGCCTGATTTTAAATGTTCTTGTACAAAATATCCTAAACCACTTTGATCCAAGCATTTGGTGGGGGAAGAGCTGTAGAAAAAGAAAAAGCTTTTGAAATACAGGTTTTGATCAATTTTATATTATCTCTTTTCTGGTCTCTAATGTCTGTTTCAAGTGCTGATGCCTTAACACACTAAGCTTTACAGTGGCTTATGACTGATAATGAAGACCTTCTCAGTACTATTTCTCCCAAATTTCAAACTGAGATTTAAATATATAGTAATTATAACTGATATCACATGTGAATACTAGATTAGAACACAGCACACACCAGCCATCCCCAATTCTTTTGTTAATGCTAAATTCCCAACCAACAGAAGCTCAAAAATGCATTAGTAGATTCTAGAAATAGTAGTTCTTGTTTATGCTCTGTGGATTTCTCCTAGATTCCCTTTATAGGAAACCCTAAAGAGATGATGCTAACATCAAATGAAATTGCTACTTTATGTCCTACAGATTTAGATTATCTGGCTCTGTAGCTTTAGCAAATTTGAATATTTCTAAGGAAGGCTATTTAATAGAAAATAACTTTTGATAGGTATATAATACTCAAACTTTAATCACTCTAGTGTTTCAATTTACAGATAAGTTCAAGGATAACTTTTATTTTCACCACAGAAAAACCAGTAATTTTAAATACAAAGCATACAGGAAACTTTCATCTCCAGTCAGATTGGCAAGGCAGTGCACAGGATGCATACCCGACTGAAATGTGTTTCAAAGAAAGTAGGAGAATCTTCCTGATACAACTCAAACAAAGCATAGAAGGAACATCTCCTCAGCCATTCATCTAGGTCTTGTGGGGAGTGTATGATAGTGTCTCTGCCCTTCAGAAACAGAAACTTTGCAGATGACAAAGTAGTTAGCAGAACTAACAGCTCTTACAGAAGACCAGGCTTGGATTCGTAGCACCAATAGGACAGTTCACAACCATCTGTAACTCAAGTTCAAGGGGATCTGGTGTCCCCTTTTGGACTCTGTTGACAATGCAAACATGTGGTGAACATACAGACAGACAGACAAAACACTCATATACTGAAAATTAAAAATAACTAAAGCCTTAAGAAAAACACAACAAACATAGAAACAAACTGCAGATGTGAAATTTGAAATAATGTGCAGGTTCTTAATACAGCAAGATGATGTAAGGCAAGAACCACTGATTATCAAAGCAACCTAAAGTTTCTTTATACAAGGGGGACATAGATGCTGCTCTAGAAATCAACAGTGCTCTGGTTTCATCCAGAGGCCTTTATTTTTCCTGGGGGTAGGAAAGGCAAAGGCAGAGGTTTACTTGGAATTGGAAAAAAAAAAAAAAAAGGAAGGGTGAGATGAATTGATTGGAAGGATTTATCAAGAATTCTCCAGGAATGTTAAGTATGGTTGCTCTGATCTAGCACATTATACCTCTGCTGTCTGGAGTGTTTCTAAGGATGGCAATGGAGATGTACTTAGTCACAGCTGAAGATGCTGCCATGAGGTAACCAAGCACTTGTAGTTAGGAAGAGAAGTCCTTGCAGAATGCAGCTACAGAAAGTTCTGCCTAAGACCGGTTCTGAGTCCAAAACAGAAGTCTAAAGGAGAAACTGCTGGGCCACACCCAGGGCATGGGGGTAAATACCAAGGGGTCTTTGTGTAAATTTTTCCTTTGCTCCTGTCCCTATCTCCCACCCTTACCTCTCCAACATTTTCAAATTTATTACCACCGGAAACTGCCCTAGATGCTTTGGCCAACCATATTTCACTGCCATTTCTACTCAACAGACCACACAATTTCTGAGGATATCATTAACCCAGCCTTCAATGCGCACAACATGCCGAGAAAGTGAAATAGCAAATGTATTTGTAAGACCTCTATTCCCCTACACAGTAATGGCTTAACACTTTGGCATTAATTCCATTTGTCAAGCTGTAAGATAAATACATGCACATCAGACACTTTCCCAGCATTTATTCAAAGGCCAGACAGTGAAGACCACTATTTAAATGGGAAATGTGTTCATTTGTTTTTGAAAACAAAGCAGAGCCTCACAATTCACGTCAATCTTCTTAAAGAGGCAGAGCAATTTTCAGAACAACTCACTGCAGGCTAGACTTAATCTCTCTCTGAGAATTCTGACATCCTGCGGGCAGGTAAGATGGCTCAGCAGGTAAATGTGCTTCCCACCTTGAGTTGCATCCCTGGAACCCATATGACAGAATGCACAAACCCACTCCCACCAATTTGTTCTCTCTGGCCTGTGGATAAGCTAGCTCCCTGGTATATTCACATGTGCGCGCGCGCGCACACACACACACACACACACACACACACACACACACACACACACTTAATTGAATTAAAAATAATTCTGAAATCTGAAACTAGATAAATACATCATATTCTCTGGTAATCAAAGGTTAAAAATACAAATAATGCCTTACAAGTGACATTTTTTTTTTTTTTTGAGATTGCTGTATTGAGAACTTCCTCTAATTTAAATCCATAGTTTCTAACCTTAGGCAAACAACATCAGTTCTTCCATCTAGCAAAGCTTTTTACATGCAATGATATTCACGCATGGAGAAGTGATCACATCTTGATAGAGATTTCCAGAGCTCTCCTTATGTCTTGTGCCTAAATTGGTCTCCGTTTATATTGCGGTACCAGGTTGATTCTCTTCTTTCAAATGATTATAAATGTATTTTCTCTAGATTTCCAAGTGACCTAAAGCACTAGGCTCTAAGGCAGGGTCTTATTTGGGATTTCCCTTGAACTAGTGTATTACACTTTAAAAAGAATCAAAATGGGTCAGAAAGGTATAGAGATGTTGAAACTGTGTCAAAGCCTAAGTATTTTGTACATATAAATATAGCCAGGCCTAGGAGAACAGCTCAGTGGGAAAGTGCTTGCCTAGCATTCATGGAATGGAAGGATCAAGGTAAAACAAATGAAAATAGAGCATTAATGGTTTAGGGCAACTGGAATGCAGTCAAATGGCTACTGCCATCCAAATCTCAGCCATATCCTCAGCTGAACCATGGAGCTGGGCTGTAGATACATTTACCTCTTGATGAGATCTGACCTCTGATATATTGTAATTTCTGCGGGCATTCTCCACAACAGACCCCTTCTCCTAAACCACCAAGAAAGAAAGTGTCTTGATTTTATATTCGCAGTTTTGAAAGGACTGTTAATTCATTCATGTTATCTCAAGAGAAAGAAGAGAACAACAATGTAGGTAAGAGATACAAGTGTCCTCTTGCATGATTACAAGCTAGAAATAATCTGGTAAGCATCCTTACTTTGGTGCCTGAGGGCCAACAATCAGTCTGTTTTCTTTCTCCATTTAAACACTGGTGTTCTAAAGAGATTACACACTAGACGATATTGTTATATACCAGAACTGAAAAAATAAACTGTCAGAGCTAAAACAATCTAATATATTTAAAGCATTATGCTGTCAACTCTAAATCAAGATTTATTTCTAAAGTTGCAATACAAAATCAATATTGGAACAAACATCTAAATTGAAAACTGGAGGAGCCTAAGAATTTACATTCTGTAAAGGATTTTTATTTAAATGTATGTTTCATATTTATAGCTGATAAAATTCTCATTCTAAAACCCTGAAATTCATAATTATATATAGTATTCATGAAGTAAAATGGTCAATTCACATAATCCATCAGCAGTATTGTAATATAACAACTCAAGGCAAAATAAGGATAAAAAATATAAAATCCAATGAACATCATGTTTTAAAATCCTCAGACCTGACATATTTTAATCTTCATTACAACATGCAGTTTTTCTGGAAGTAGATCTTGTATTCTATGTATCAGTGTAGCCTGAAGTGCTAGATTTGTAATCTGAACACACAAAACGTTGGGGGTAGGAGGACTGTGATTCCAGGTTGTATCAGGAAACCAAACCAAACAAACAACAAGCAGGTACATGGAGCCCTGAGATACAGACCTGTGGGTCAGAATGTCTGTTTTGGACCAAAGTGTGCAAAGTCAATGTGTGTCCTGTACAGACTGATATACCCACTGTTATCAAAAGCACTATTAGATCACTTCAAACAAATCAGAGAGAAAAAAATCCCTTCCTGGTTTTTCTTCTAGGTATAAAATATTAGAAAAGATGTAACTCAAGTATAGATATGCACATTCTAAAAGATATGGAATTTAGAGACCAGAATATATTTGAATTTAACCCTAAAGTCACCAGCTACTGTTCCACTTGCTCATTTTGTGGGTGGTATGTGCTAGTTTGAGATCAAAACAACCATCTACTACATTCCAAAGGGGAGAATATGTCTGAAGACTTACTATGAAGTACAAGACCTGAAACTTAAAGCAAACTTTCCCCCACTGGATTTAGGGGGAGGAAGGGGAATATATTTCAGATATGTAAAAGCAGTTCCTGATGGAGAGGTTATTAAACACCACAGTAGGCAGGTAATAATACCTAAATGTCTGAGATGGGGTAAATGACCTGCTTACCAAAACCCAGACTGTGGAGTTTGGGACAGGATAATGTCTCAAATTCCCCTGCAGCCACAGGAGTTCACAATTTTATTATCGAAGGATGCGAAAACATTTTAGCACATGCTGGGCTTCGGCAATTCCACTGGAGCCCGAATGGACTTTGAGATGCAAAGACCTTTTTTAAGCCCTACTCCAAGAACATTTAATATTTGAAATTATTTGAGATGAAAGCATAATACCCAATTGTTACGACTTTCTGAGTGACTCTCTTACTTGCCTAATTACGGCAAGCAAGGTTGTCAATAGTAAAACATTTTCAAGAGATTAACTTTGCCCAGTAAGAGTTCCTGTGGCAGCCTGAAAATCCTTTAAAGTGTTCTACACATTTTGCAACCCTGAGTGGGCAGCCACTCATTTTTGTATTTACAGACAAAATGATATTTGGATAAAGCAAAGGTCAGACTTAAAAAGAACAAAACAAGGCAGAATGACATTCTAAATTTCCAGAATGTAGTCCCTAAGTCAGTAGCCACTATGCAATGAGGCAAGAAGAAAGAAAAATAAGTTTTTCTTCACCCTCTTCTTTTTAAGGTTTTCTAAAACTCAATTTCTCAGATAGGTTTTAAAGTGATGAGAAACACTTCTCAAAAAAAAAAAAAAAAAAAAAAAAAGGCACGCTTTCTGTAATTTTTTTCCCTAATAATGTTGCTCCTTTCAAAGCAGAAAGAAGTCCTTTTCTGCTTTAGTTAACTCCATGTTTAGTATGAAGCCCTTTCGGTGGTGAATATTGGTAGTTTTTAATTAGAAATTCTTGTTCTAGGAATGTGGATGGTGTGCTTCTTATTAATCAGAAACATGACAAAGGGAATGTTCTCACTCTGCACACAGGTACTACAATGCTCAATCTGACTGATCATCAGACTAAACGGAATGAACTCTAAAATTATGGTTTACAAAATGAAAGAAAAAATGTGTCTCCCTTTCTCTGTCTGTCTCTCTCTGCCTTTGTCTAACACACACACACACACACACACACACACACACACACACACACACACATACACACACACACACACACACATACACACACACAACTTTGGGATAATCCCAATTATATTGATTTAAAAATCCCTGACACTAGTGGTTACTTCCAGATTATAAACACACAGCACACCTAAAGAAGAGGTCGTCATAGTCTTCTTCTTCTTCTTCTTCTTCTTCTTCTTCTTCTTCTTCTTCTTCTTCTTCTTCTTCTTCTTCTTCTTCTTCTTCTTCTTCTCTTCCTCCTCCTCCTCTTCTCCTTCTTATTTATTTTCCTCTTCCTCTTCCTTCTTCCTCTTTGTCCTATTTCTTCTTCTTCCTCTTCCTCTTTCCTTTTATCTGACATACAGATCATATATCCCATGTACAACCAAAACCATACAAATTCTTCCTGTAAAATAGATACCAAATTTCCTCAAGGAATGTTTACACGTTTAGTATCTTATAACTTAAAGATAACAATATGGATTTTATGACACTTGAGTCCTGACAATATCAATGTTATTTTACATAGTAAAGGAACAATAAAGAAAGCAACAGTTATCTACCTAATTTATATGTATATATGTGCAAAATTATTATTGACAAAATCAGAAAGAAACACTCAGAATTATCAAAATCTTCTTTAGTCGTATGTCTATAGCACATACTTATAAAGAGCTGATTCTACTCTTTCCACCCCAGGAAACACCTCAGCTGCCCATGGTTCACTATATATAGAGGTAACCTAGAAATTATTAAGGCCACTCCACGTAGTTAAAAGGATATTTATTTAATGGTGTAACTTACAAATTAAGAGATATGTAGGTCTCGGGGTCTGGGGAAGGTGTATCGTAGTCCAGTGGTGTTCTCTGGAGCTCTGCTTGGTACACCTCCACCGTTCAGGGTCCCGGAACAGAGAAAGTGCTCGCCCATCCAGATCTCGGGTCTCCAGGAGCCTCCCCTGGCTCCGCCTCATAGGCGTGACAGAGTCTCAATGGGGGTTGGAACTTCCAGATCAAAGCTGGAATGGCTACCCACTACAGTAACCCACATTTTCATTCTTTTTTTTATTAAGAAATTTTTTATTTTTTTTTTACATACCAACCACAGATCCCCCTCTCATCCTTCCTCCTGCTCCCCTTTCTAGCCTTCATCCCCAACCCAACCACCCCGTTCCCTCCTCTGCAAAGGTAAGACCTCCTATGGGAAGTAAGCAAAGCCTTATGCACTGTTGAAGCAGGTCCAAGCCCCTCCCACTGCATCAAGGCTGTACAAGGTGTCCCACCGTAGATAATGGGCTCCAAAAAGCCAGCTCATGCACCAAGGATGGATCCTGATCCCACTGCCAGGGGCCCCTTAAATAGTCAAAGAGTAGGAAGAGAGATTCTATGATCTAGGAGCATCAAGATCATGATGGGGAAATCTACACATTTGTGTTCTTGAAGTGTCTGTATCATTATTTATGAGCCTTTCTATGTTGGGGGTAGATTATCCCATAAAACTCACTCCCATGGATACTATGGAAGTGGTCCAATGTAATCATTCTGCCATCAGATTGCTGTCCACTCTAGTGAAATGTGCTATATTGGAGACTTGAAGGTACTGGTAGATTTGCTACCTAGATATAGTTGCATCCCAGCCAGTCTTTGTTAGTGGAAGTCCAAGCTGATGAGGCCATGTATAATTTCCATTCTTGTCAACATGACAAAAAATATCTTCCTATCTTTTGTGCATTTGGAGATGTCTATCTACATATCCTTCCCTCAGATATCTTTCTCATTAGTTTTTCAGTCATAAGTCATAATTCTTATAACTCTCTGACCATTCAGCCAAATTATTGTCTGCCATATATAAATCAGTATACAATTGCACACCTGGCTATTTCTCCTCTGAAGCAAATGTGTGACTATACACACCACACAAAGTTCTTCCAACTGTAGATAAATATTTCTATAACCACTGTCCTTCATGCATGTCCCACAAAGTGGCTACAATGCTTCAGTTGCCTATTTTCTGGCATGACAGCTACATAGTATGTAGACCCACTTATATAACAGGCCCTAGTTTTTTCTTCCTGGATCAATTAATAATAGGGTATACACCATGAGTCCACAGGTACAGCTTAGGAAGGAGACACTATAGCAATTAAACTCAATACATTTAAGGCACTTCTTCCTGTAAATTATTTGTGCCTTCAAATAGGCCTAATCAGGTCTGATTGTGTCTATATTACTATTGTTTGATGATGGATTACTACTTTCCATGTACAGATTTATAGCTTGGTGATCAGATAACTACATCCATAATGTGAATCTCAGGTCATATGGCAACTTCATGGATCACTGTCAAGCATTCAGCTTCCACTACAGCACAATTACAGGCCAAGAGCTGTTTCTCAGAGGGAGGAGAGTTGTTCATGGATGATGCCAGGGTCTTGTTCAACATTTCAAAGGGCTTTCATTATAAGTCATGCATGGGGGTTGGATCAGGGCTCCACATAGCGTCTTTGAATTGCACTGACACCTCAACTTCCATTTAGTCTGTTACATCAGAAGGCCCAAGCAGCAGAAAAGCCTGCATAGTGGCTGGAACCTGTTAAAGAGCCTTTTCCTGTTGCGAATGAAAAATGCCCTCCGTAGAGAGGCTCAGGCATTTCAATGGCCTTGTGGGAGGAAATATGTTTATGGAGGCAGGCTTTGAGAGATTTATAGTTTTACCCTATTTCCAGTTCTCTCCCTCTCCCTCCTCCCATCCCCCACTCCATGCCTATGGTTGAGGATGTGATCTCTGCTCTCAGAGCTTACTGCTCTTGCTGCTCTGTTTCACCGTGATGGGCTTGATATCCTTCTCAAGCCATGAGCCCAAATAAACTCTTCCTTCTAAGAGTTGCCTTGGTTACTGTATTTTTATCACAGCGAAAGAAAGGCACTCAGACTGAACTTAGTGCCAGAGAGTTGGCTGTTGCTGTGAAGACCCTGATCATGTAGTATGGGGAAAGAATGTGGAAGATTTGGTAACATTGAACTAGGAAAGTGGTTTGATGCTGTAAGCAGAGTACAATGGTCCATTCTAACGGGAACCTAAAAAGACAGTAGTACTGAGAGTTATGTATACTATGGGGACCCAGATCAAGACATTACACAGGGAAGTAAGGACTTGAACAGCAAATGGTCTAGTAGCCATTTCTCTAACTTTTTGTCAAAGAACCTTTGTGCCTATTTCTCTTGTCTTAAGAACTTGTCTGAGGCTAAATTTTAAAAGTAGTGAACTATTGTGTTTTTTTTTTTGAGGGGGAGAAGGAGGTTCAATAAGTCATAATAATAAACCTGTGGCATATATTGTGACTGATAACAGTTATGTAGATCTACAATGAAAATAAGCAAGTAGGGGAGAAAGAAACATGAAATGTACAATTTGGAGAGAAAAATAGTACTAAGAAGCTTAATGTTATAGCTAAAGTAGGTGCTAAAAGAAAGGCTGTAATTGCTAAAGAGATTAGCCCTGAGAGGGCAAGAGCCAGTGAGAGTGAGAGATCACTGAATGAGACTGTAAAAGGGATGCCAGGGTTGCACTGGAGACACCAAGATTTTAGAAATGCTGGAGACATGAGACATCTTCCAAGAAGAGCTTCATACATACATGGAGCTATAGGATTTGATGATTGCCCTGAGGAATATCAACCTTATTTCCTCACTATGACATCATTCCTTCTTTTTGGAATGGTAATGTATATTTTGTCATGGTTTGTTTGAAGTACATACTTTGCTCTTTAGTTCTGTAGAACATTATAGTTTAGAGTATCTCGAATCTTGTAAAAGACCATAGACTTTTAAACATTATTGAGATTGTGAAAGACTATAACTACTCTTGAAGCTGGACTAAATGCATTGTTGCATTATGATATGACTGTTGCTAGAGTTTTCCTGCCTTGCCCACAGTCAGGACAAATCTCTGTCACCCGCCAGTCCCACAGCCGCTCAGACCTGACCAAGTAAACACAGAAACTTATATTCCTTGCAAACTCTATGGCTGTGGCAGGCTTCTTGCTAACTGTTCTTATATCTTAAATTAATCCATTTCCATAAATCTATACCTTGCCACGTGGCCAGTGGCTTACTGGCGTCTTCACATGCTTCTTGTCACGGTGGCGGCTGGCAGTGTCTCTCTCTGTCTTCCTGTCCCCTCCTTTCTCCTCTCTGTTAGTCCTGCCTATACTTCCTGCCTGGCCACTGACCAGTCAGTGTTTTATTTATTGACCAATCAGAGTAATTTTACATACAGACCATCCCACAGCATATGACCATGAGATATGGGGGCCAGGGAGTGGAATGTGATGATTTAAATGAGAAAGGTCCCCTACATAGACTCTGGTATTTAAACACTTGGCCACTAGTTGGTGGAGTTGTTTGGGGAGGTTTAGGGAATGCAGACTTTTTGGAGGAAGTACTTTACTGGAGACAGCTTTTGAGAGATTTATAGCCTTGGATTACACCCAGTTCTTTCTCTCCAATTCAAGCTTACAGTTAAAAATGTGATCTCTAGCTCCCTAACTAGCCACCACTCCCTGTTGCTTTCACTCCCTGCCATGATGGACTCTCATCCTTTTGGAATAGTGAACTGAAATAAACTCTTCCTTTCATAAGTTGCTTTGGTCGTGGTGTTTTATCACAGCAACAGAAAAATCACATAAACACCTCTTCTGGGCCCATTCAAATTTAGAAAAGTTCAAGGTCACATGGGGTATGGATCATAGTAACATACCAAAGGAAGGAATGTGCTGCCTTCAAAATCCAAATAGACCCACAAAGTGCTGTGTTTCTTTCTTGGTGGAGCAAGAGGTGGAATGTAACAACTCTGTCTTCATTTTGAAGGACCATATCTATGTGCACACATCTACATAGACACTTCCTTTACTGAAGTAGAATACCCCTAAATTTTTTTGATGTGAAAATGTTTTACCAAGTTCAGAATGGTTCCTACCTCCTCCTCACTCTTAAAAATCAGTATGATGTCCCAAATGGAACAGACAACTGTGAGATCATATAAAAGAGACACGTAAGCCAGCTGAAAGCAAATTGTTTATGCTGGCTGGGCCTTACGGACAGATGTGGAACAAAAAATCAATTGATAGGTCAAAAGCTTCACATCAAATACCAGCAGATATGTTAATGTTCTCAAGAAAGTAAACCATATATTACACAGCAACTTCATCTGGAACTACTGTTCAACTAAGGTTATGATAATCAACTGTCACTTTTTCCATGATCCGTTTGTCTTCCACCCAGGCTAAATAGGAGAGTTAAATAAGATGTGGTAGGACCACCACCAATGAATCTTTCAAGTCTTGATGGAGCCACTGATCTCTACAATTTCTCCAGGGACAGAATATTCTTTTGTTTCATCTTTTTCCCAGGTAGAGGCAGTTCTATTGGTTTCCACTTAGCTTTCCTAATGCTAAAGAGCCCTTCCCTCAATTCCCAAATTAGGTAATCAAGATGGGGATCTGCCAAATTCTAAATATGTATGTTCCATTGTGAATTTTGAGGATGTTGAAATACTCATGGGATGAGCTCAGGGACCCATTAGACCCACCATAGTTTTCTTTTTACATTGATCACTTGACTTCTATCAGCCCTTATCTTGACCTGAGGGACATGGTACAATTTGAGTTCTTTGAGAATTCATGTCAGCTCAGAACTAGTTTTTAGGAGGCCTTAGAAGGTCTGATAATTTTCTGGTCCCCAATGGATAATTATCCCATAAAAACAAAACAAACAAACAAAAACAATAAAAAACATAGGTCCACTTGAGAAAGGATGGAAGAAAGATTAACAATAAAATTGTTTTGGAGTGTAGCGAGGGCTTTCTCAAGGGTCTGGGCCACTAAATTGACTTAAGTCTAGAAATTGGCTGGAGTACCTGATTCTTTGTTATTGTGATTCAAGGTAGCCCTTCATTTATTTGCTCTGGAACTTCTCTGTTCATAAAGATCAAGGAAGAATTTAGTTGACCTCCTACTTCTTTATTTCTGGGAACACCATGACTAATTAGTCAATGCCACAGGTCAACATGAGTCATAGCATTATGATCATTTCCTATGCATCTGCTGTCCATTACAGTAAGTTCACTTACCTTCCTTTGATGACTGAGTGATGTCATATGGCCCTTACCACTCCAGTATCCCACTAGATCCATTGCGTTTAAGTTAGCCAATTGAGTTTCTGTGAATCTAGCAACAACAATTTAAGGAAGGAAGAATTCATCTTGGTTTATATTTGCACAGGATACAGTCTATAATACCAAAAATATATGGTAATAGGAGCAGGGGGTGGTGGTGGCCATGTGTCTATACTCAGAAAACAGAGAGTTATGCATTCTTATGCTCAACTTGCTTTTTCCTACTAAATGATTCTAGACCATGGATGGTACCATGTACATTTTTTATAGTTATTTGTATCTCAATTAATTTAATTTAGATACTCCCTCACAGATGTGCCAAGAAGCTTTTCCCTTCCATTGATTCCAGGATTTAATCAAGTTGACAACCAAGTATAATGATGACATTCTTCATCAACTTGAAGCCAAGTAGTATCAGGCATCTCTAGCCCATTCAAATCAAGTTATCTTTTGACCAATATTTCAGCAAACTAATCAAGCAAACTGGTGGTTTGAATAATAATGGCCATCAAAAGAGTCATGTATTTGAATGCATAGTCATTACAGAGAGACACTATTTGAAAAGGATTAGGAGGTATGGCTTTGTTAGAGGAATTGTGTCACTAAGGTTAGGCTTTAAAGATTCAAAAAGCCCATGCTGGGCCCAGGGTCTCTCTCTGTCTAAGGATCAGGATATAGAACTCTCAGAAACTTCTCCAGCACCATGTCTGCCTATGTGCTGCCATGATCTCTGCCATGATGATAATGACTAACCTCTGAAATTGTAAGCAAGCAAACAATTAAATGTTTTATTTGAATTGAATTGTCTTGGCCATCATGTCTCTTCACAGTAATAGAACAGTGAACAAAACAAACTCTTAGCACCTCTTTTGTAATTTTGTGAGATTCAACATTAAGCCCAGAATCTCTGATCATGTCTATAAATTAAGTCTGTCCTAGTTGTAATTTCCTACCATCTTTATATCATACATTTAAAATTAATTGCTGCTTCATCAGATCTCTGATTATATGAGTTAGAAAACTCTAGAACTTTTAAGAAAGTTCTCTGTATCTCACCTCTAGGAGCCTGCAGAAAGTGAAACCTGTTTATAGGTCTATAGCAAAGATGAGTATTAGCGGTGAATGCTGAGGAACGTTAGCATTGTCTTACTTGGTGTTTTCTTCAGAGAATGTCACTCTCACTGCCATTTCCACAGATGATGCAGCGTTAATTCCTTCAGGCAAACAGGATAGGGCAATATTGTAGGAGTGTCGAGACACTAAGGGTAAGGAGAGTGATTCCTCTGGGCAAGAATCCCATATGATTTCATTGTCTATATTCAAAATCTCACCAGAGCTTTCCCACACATCTCTATCTCTGTGTAGAGTATCCCACTCTTTTCTAATCAAACTGCTGATAGCCTTTGAGGCTGAGGCTTACATGTGGGCTATAAGTTAACCAATCACATGATGAGGGCTCATGTTTGATTTTTAGTAACTTAAGCTCTATGACTCCATGAACATAAATCCTTTCTCAGGGCATACTTAGAAAAATTTAAAGACTTAAGTACATCTGGATCTTGAAAATCCCATCTCAGAGATCTTGCTTTTCTTTGTAACTTTGTGAAATGATGTTAGAAGCAAGCAACTTGCATCATTTTCACTAATTTTCCAGAAATGTTCAAGTGTTATATAGAGTCAACAAATCCTTCCTTCCTACAAGTGGTGAATCAAGGTGTCAAATGTATTTATCATACAAAAATTTAAAAAATACTTCATTGCAATTCATTATTAGGTATGTCCATATAAAAAGAGAATCTTTAGAAAGTTTAGGTATGGGCAATATAGACAGTGAACTCCAGAAATCACTAAACCATTAGATGCTGTGGGATGGTCTGTATGTCAAATGTGCTGCTCTGATTTGTCAATAAATAAAACACTGATTGGCCAGTAGCCAGGCAGGAAGTATAGGTGGGACTAACAGAGAGGAAAACTGAGAGAACAGGAAGGCAGAGGAGACATTGCCAGCCGCTGCCATGACAAGCAGCATGTGAAGATGACAGTAAGCTACAAGTCATATGGCAAGGTATAGATTTATAGAATTGGATTAATTTAAGATATAAGAACTAGATAACTAGAAACATGAGCCACTAGGCCAAACAGTTTAAATAATATAAGTGTCTGTGTGTTTATTTTATAAGTGGGCTGTTGGACTGCTGGGGCTTGGTGGGACCTGGAGAGGAAACTTTCCAGCTACAGAAAACTGTCCTTGCAATTCTGTTTCTCAAGAAACACTTATGGTGCCAAAATCTGTGTTAAGCAGGATTCCCTCTTTATAACAGTGTGGTGGTATTGTGTTCCCCAAAACATTGTGCACTCTAATAAACTTATCTGGGGTCAGAGAACAGAACAGCCACAATATTAAACATTGAGGTTAGGCAGTGGTAGCACACCCTTTAATCCTAGCATTCCAGAGGCAGAGATCCACCTGGGTCTCTGTGAGTTCAAGGCCACACTGGAAACAGCCAAGCATGGTGACTCAGGCCTTTAATCCCAGGAAGTAACAGCAGGAGGCTGAAAGCTATTTAAGGCATGAGGACAAGGAACTATGGTTAGGCTTTTAGGCTTTTTTTTTAGGCTTTTTTTTTGAGCAACAGTTTAGCTGAGATTCATTCTGGATGAGGACTCAGAGGCATCCAGTCTGAGGAAACAGAATCAGCTGAGGAATTGGCAAGGTGAGGTGGCTGTGACTTATTCTGCTTTTCTGATCTTCCAGCATTCACCCCAATATCTGGCTCCAGGTTTGTTTTTATTAAGACCATTTAAGATTCATGCTACATAACTCTGTGTGTGTGTGTGTGTATGTGTGTGTGTGTGTGTGTGTACATGCACATGTATGTGTGTCGTGTATGTTCACATATGTTTACAGGTGCATACAACTATGTGTGATTATGCACAGGCCAGAGGATGTTTTCAGTTGTTCTGTGATATCACTCTTTGCCTTATTCTCTTGAGACTGTTCTCTCAGTAAACCTGGATCTCAGTCATTAGCCAGAAAGCCCTGGAGATCTCAGTCTCTACTCTTTATAGTACTGGGATAATATATGAACATGTGGCCACACCCAGAATTTTAACTGGTGCTAGGGATTTGAACTCAAGACCATATGCTTGGATAGCGAATGCCACTATATGATGAGCTATTGCCTCAGTCCGGGGTAGAGTTATCATCAGGAAAAAACCTAATAGAACGAGTATGTGTGTCATGGATGTTATAATATGATATTTAGTCATTATTAAAGGAATTTATTAGATTGGCTTACATGATAGGAGCTAGGAAGTTCCATACTATCTATCTGTATGCTG
Source organism: Peromyscus maniculatus bairdii (assembly GCF_049852395.1). Classification (NCBI taxonomy): domain Eukaryota; kingdom Metazoa; phylum Chordata; class Mammalia; order Rodentia; family Cricetidae; genus Peromyscus; species Peromyscus maniculatus. The sequence continues at coordinate 22,305,252 of NC_134859.1, forward strand.
TACCAGCAGAGACTAAATCTGGTAGCTTCTCCATTCAGGAAGTTCAGTTCCTCAGCAGTCTAATGGTGTAAGCTTGAGGGATCCCTGGAGAGTTGCCAATTGTGAGTGCCACTGGGAGGCCAAAGAGTCTTGGGTCTGATTTTAGCACAGAACTGAAGCTGTGGCATTAGATAGACTTGCTTGGGTAGGAGAAGCTACTTTTCACTGTTTCAGTGCTAGGCTGTGAGATGCAAGAGACTCATAAAAGATGCTGAATTTACATGCTGTGGATGAAGCTTGTTAGCTTTTCCCTACTACGACACAATACTTTATATAAAGAACTTAGAGAATGAGAGACTGATTTTGACTGCTGCTTTTAAATGGGTCAGGGTCTCTTGTTTCTGGGTTGTGATGAAACAGAATTTCATGTGAGAAAGATATGAAGGAGCAAAGCTTTTCAGCCCATGGTGACCAGGAAGCGGCAAGAGAGAGTGCCTATGCCAACAGGCTTGTTCCTTTTGTTTCATCTCTGCCTCTAGACTATTGAATGGTGCTGGCTACATTCAGGGTGGAATTTCCACCTTAATCTCTAGAAGCCCCCACAGACACAACAGAGCTGTGCTTCTCTTATTATCTTAGGTACCTCTAAATCCAATCAAGTTAACAATCGAGAATAATAGTCATAGTGATACAATGATGTAAAGTTTGCAACTTACTGTCAAAACTCGGATTGCTTGAAGGCTAATAGAGCACTCAGGCTTATTCTGAAAGAGAGGGCTCATGCACAAATGAAAATATATATAAAGAAAATGGGTTTAAAGGAAATTAGTGTGGCTGCAGGAAACTGAAGGAGCTTGCAATGGGTTGTTGCAGGGAGGACGAAGTAAGCCAACATTTTCATGATGTGACCAACTTGACCTGTGATTATACTTTGAGAATACCACTCTGCTGATACATGGACAATATATTTGAAGAGAAGATAGATGAGCAAGAAGGGTAGTGAGTAGATGGGGGCATCAGTTCATGTTGGCACAAATAAAGCATAATAGATGAGATAGAGAACAGTTGATGAAGTTCTAGATAACCTGCAGACGGCAAAGAGGGAAACGCTGCTATGGGCTATACACTAATAGGTAATAGATGGTCTGGATACTGGATAAGCAAATGGGTACTGTGGGTTAAGCTCTGTCATTTTCAGACTTCATCTGCATTAAGTATTCAAGGGGAAGTGAAGAGAATGGATGGTATATCTCAGATTAAACTGTTATAGGTTTTTGTGATTTGTAAGACACACTTACATGTACAAAATCCATTTTTTTTAAAAAAATCACCAGCTATATAAAGGCCTTCTCTCTCCCATTCCATCATTCCTTTATTCTTGCTTCCAAAAGATGATAATCGCTTAACCTGTGTTTTTTAAGGATGGAATGGCCTTCTCTCCTCCCCTCTCCTCCCCTTTCCCCTCCCCTTCCCTCCTCTCCCCTCCCCTTCCCTCTCCTCCCCTCCCCCCTTCTCCTCTCCTCTTCTTTCTTCTCTCCTCTTCTTCTCTACTCCTTTCCTCTTCTTTTCTCATTCATTTCCCTCCCTATATCTCAAATTCTTCTCTTCTCTCTTACCCCACCTCCCCTTCAATGTGCCGACAAACCCTCGTTCTCATGTATGGACTCACCTTGCAGCCCATACTGTCTTAACTTACCTGCCATCCTTCTGCCTTTAAGGTGCCATGGTTGTAGATATGTGCCATCACGGCCAATTTGACTTTTTCATTTGTATGTAACAAGTTCATATCGTGGTTTTAGCTACGATTTTTAAATTTTAGATGTTTGTCAATCATTCTCTATATTGGAAAATAAAGCTTTATCTTTTATATTATTTTACTTTAGTTTGAGATGTAGCCCTGGCAGAAATGCAACTTTCCATATGACATAAGGCTGGCTTCAAACATGGGATTTTCTTGCTTAAGACTTTCAAGTGCTAGGAATACAAGCATTTGCTGACATGTCCTAAAGGACATTCTCTGCTTTTTCAATTTGATTTTTTATTTTTGAGATAATGTCTAACGTAGCTCAGGATGTCCTTCAACTTGTTGTATAGCTGAAATGACTTGGAGGTGCTGTGATTTTTAAAAATATTTCTATGTTATTTATTTATTTTGCATGTGGGTGTGTGGCATATGCGTGTTTGGTGGGTGTACAAATTTTAGTCTGTGTGTATGAGTTTAAATGTGTGTGTATAGGGGTGCATGTGTGTGGAGGCCAGATGTCTAGTTAACTGTCTCCCTCAGTTGCTCCTCATCTTATTTTATGAGACAAGGTCTCTCAATAAGCCTGGAGCTCCCTGACTCAGCTAGACTAGCAGGACAAGAAGTTCCAGGAATTTGCCAGTCTTTTTCAGCTCTGGGGTTGTAGACTCACACTTTTATAGGATTACTGTAGTCCTGAACTCAGGTGTTCATGATTGATGGTAAATACTTGACTGAAAGAGCTGTGTTCTCAGTGCCTAACTTCTAACATCTAAGCCTCTTGCCTCCATTTTCCAAGTCAACTGGCATTGTAAGAGTGTACCACAGTGCCTGCAGAACAAACTTTGGACTCTCTCTCTCTCTCTCTCTCTCTCTCTCTCTCTCTCTCTCTCTCTCTCTCTCTCTCTCTCTCTCTGTGTGTGTGTGTGTGTGTGTGTCCATCTGTGTGTGTGCCTTTCTCTGTGTCTCTGTCTCTGTTTCTCTCTGTGTGTGCCTCTCTGTGTCTCTGTCTCTTTATCTCTCTGTCTGTCTCTCTGTCTCTGTGTGTGTCTCTGTCTCTGTCTGTCTGACTCTCTCTCTCCCGCTCTCTCTCTCTCTCTCTCTCTCTCTCTCTCTCTCTCTCTCTCTGTGTGTGTGTGTGTGTGTGTGTCCATCTCTGTGTGTGTGCCTTTCTCTGTGTCTCTGTCTCTGTTTCTCCCTGTGTGTGCCTCTCTGTGTTTCTGTCTCTCTCTATCTCTCTCTCTGTCTGTCTCTCTGTCTCTGTCTGTCTGAAGCCCCACCTTTGTGTGTGTGTGTGTGTGTGTGTGTGTGTGTGTGTGTGTGTGTGCCTGCTGACCTGTGCCAGTATGTCTAAGATTGAAAGGCCATCTCCAATACACGAATGGGTACCAATTTCCAACAAGCAGACAACAAAACTTACGTAAAGAAGAGTATATTTCCATGCCAAGCCTAAGGAGTCTATGTCACTTTCAACATTTCATTTGCCAGGACTCAAACAAATGCCCCAACTCCGGTGAACACCATCTAAAAATTATAATCTAGTTGCCTAGGCATGCATAGAAACTTCTATAGCTGGTATAATGCTATTGAAGAAAAGTCTAATTGTTCCAGTCATTGTAATTCGACATAATTGGCCATGGGGTTACATCATTGTAGCATTACAGTAAATTAGGTAATATTCTATCAAATTGAAAACACACACCTGCTATGACTTTGAAAGAGAAATGTCACCTCTATTCCATTCTCTGCCACAGTTCTCAATTTATCAGATTCATCCAGAGAAACTAAATTCTTCAAATTGCCATAAAATCTGTGGCAATAATTATGAAAATGATAATAGTAACTATAATGACATTTATTATGTTCTAAGTCAGTATCTGATACTATGCTGAACTCTTATGTGTCTTTCCTACTGTGATTTATACAATAAAACAAGAAAGATATAATATTGGTATCCCCATTTCAAAGATGAGCCACAGAGCTACAAGAATGATATCATGGTCTTATGTTTGAGACACACTGGTCTCAACCTTCAGTCTATGACATTCAAAAAGGTAATGTTCTTTGTGCTATGCCATGCTGTTTTATACTATGTCATAGAACTTAGTCCTACAGAAACATCCAGGGTCTGATGTGTTTTATCAGTATTCTTTCCCCTATTTAATGATTATATATATATATATATATATATATATATATATATATATATATATACATATATATATATTTGACTCATTAGAAGCTGTTGAACTTTTTCAGTATTGCTGAATCTTTCTTTTTAGAAAAATCTTGGATATTTGCTCTGCATGGTCAAACTGCTAAAATTCATAAGTGGCATAAATAATTTGACAATAGCAAGCCTGTTGTGTTTAATGTACGTTCTTTGCTATAATTCTGGCTCAACAATTGTCCTCCCTGGTAAATCTGCCAAGCTGAAACAATAAAGGGTTTTAGCTGCAAAGTGAAGTTTTCTGGAATTACAATATTCCTTTTGACCTCTGAGATGACTAAATGCTATTTAATTTCTTCCTTTTATTCACAACAGCGAAAAGGACTTGGAATCATGCAGGGACAAAGGTAGCATTTCCTTTCACAGCCCTAGCCAGACATTAATACTCCCAGGAGAAGGGTGGGGGTGCTTTCGGTTTGGTGTGGGAAGGCTTTATTTACTGTAATACTACAGATGTCCTTCTTCTTCTCGGGTATCGCAAGAACTATGATGTAACACTGGAGTCAATTATTTCAAATTATAGTGCCTGGAACAATTAGACTCCTGCTTCCCTCGTAGTGAAACTGAAAATTGAATGGAGGCTGAAATGGAACTAGTTTATAGCTGGCTGAAGGTAGCTATACAGGAGCAGCAGGACGGCTGCCTCTTTCAAGAGCTGGGGCTTTTAGGTACTGTTACTGCTAATTACTTTAGGTGAGGAACACTATGGCTGTCAAACTTCACAATCAACTCCGGCTTTGAACTAGCTCAAACAGAAATGCTTGAGTAGTCAGGAAGCATTTCTTTCACTTGCCATTTCATAGAGGTGCTAAATGCAAGAATGTAGTCAGAGTCATTGTGCTTTGTCCCCTCTGCAGGCTGATTCAACAGCATTTGATCTGATGGGAAGGTTTTTAACTTCCCTTCTATACATAGCCCCAGCATGATCAATGCTGAAATGCATCTGCAATTGGGCCTATTCTACATCTCATTTGCCTAAAGAGTTTATAGAATGAGATCACAAGCGGCATGATCTATAAATGAGCTTCTGACAAGGAGGAAATGTCAGCCAGAGATGCTGATTCTAAGAAGTGATACCTGAAGATGACTCATAAGGGTTTCAGACCCCAGGCCTGTATCATCAGCAAAGCGGGAGGCCTGAGCAACAGGAAGAAAGCTAACTCCTGCTCCCTTCTCAGCAGGCAGCTCTCTATTTTATGGTAGCATTTATTAGTCCTTCTTCTATTTGCTCCTTAGGTGCATCCTACCTACACGTGTCCTTGTTCCTAACTCAGTAATAAGTTTATTTCAATTTATTCATTTACACCATTGATAGATTACAATGCATCACTACCCCCTTTAAGAGGAGACTTTATGTTTTCAGAAGAGACCAGTGTAAAGTGAAGATCTATACTGAATTTCCCTTTAAACCAAAGCACAGGGGTAGCATATGAGATTGTCTTGACATCTATAAGACCAATGCAATGTAAGCGGTCCCTTTCTTTTCCTGTGGGTAAAATAAACTTGTGCATTCAATGAAGTTGAGAGACCAAGGCAATAAGACTGGAAGTCTTACCTCAGCTGGTGTTTCCCCTTAAAAACACAATACAGGAGATAGTCGTAGGAGTTAACAAACACTGAAGCAGCTTGTTAAACAAGCAAACAAATACAGGAACTTAAACAAATCCCTGGGTTGTTGACAATCAGAAGAGAACCACTGTTGGCGCATGTAGACAAGCACTCCCGAATATTGTGTGAGTAAGAATGACTATGAAGTCAATCTGCCTGGATTTCTATACTCATTTCCACCAATTATTATGGGAAAATAACTTGGAGCAGCTTCATTTTCCTCTTCTGAAGTGGCGGGTGTTAATAGAACCTGCCTCTTCTTTTCTTAGGAAAATTAAATAGATGAATAATTGTCAAATACATAGAACATTGCTTAAGCCTTTAAGGATGCCTGCTAAATAACTAAAAATGGCTGAATGGTAATTGGGTTGAGTTCATATAATCATTGTAAAAGATGATTGTTGATGAGATATAATGGGAAATATATTTGGTCACTGTATCCCACCACTATGGCAAAGCTAAACCAATTTAGCCTTTCAATATTTCCTTCATGATAGGAAATAATTCACAATGAACACCTTTCCTAAAACCTTAATGATTTAGGGTGGGATTCTTAGGGGGTCTCAGGACAAGGCAACTTCTAGAATGAATTTTGTCTTAGAATTTTCAGCCCCACTTACTACATACTGGAAATGGGTAGTGAGATTAAAAGTTATGATGTAATTATATTCAAATTCAATCAAATAGTCCCATAAACATTGATAAACAAGCTTGTTTAACCTCTGGGCTTCAGAACACCTGAAAATCCTAGGAAGTGCTAGGTGGTACCTGGAAAAGGCCAGAAGCCCCTCACATCCTTTATACCCATCCTTCATACCCTGCTCTATGCATCTTTTCACTGAGTTGTTCATCTGTATCTTTTGCAACATCCTACAAAATAAACAAGTGAATGTAATTTCTGTGTCCTGATGTTCACTCAAACAAACTGACCAAATCCAATGTAATGAAAGAAAAGGTCATGAAAACAGTTCTGCAGCCAGTCAGTTAAAGTTATAGATAATTACCTACTGCTTGTGAAAGGGGTTAAATGCGGGTAGTTGGGAAACTGAATTGTCAATCTATGTGATCGAATACAACCTCTTGGTAGATGGCACCAGAATCAAATTAAATTATGCAGCACCCAGATGAGGTGGCATGAGAAACTGATGGCTGAGGATGGGGAAAAACTTTTATACATTTGATTAAAAAAATCTGCGTTGAACACAGTGATATAGGAAGAAATCAAACAAAATCACCTTATTTTCCCATGCAGCAAACACGTGAAACTCAATTAATCAGTGCATTATCTATAAAAAGCATTGTGTCCCATATGTCTGGATGTTCCATTTGCAGAGTACATTGAGAGAGGAGGCAAGCATTGGATTGAGACGTGGTGCCATCCATATCTAGAAATTGATTTATTTGAGAATACATTGATTTAGATTAGATACTTGAAAGAAATATATGTATAGTTGGGCATTTGTGAATATGTGCAGAATGAAGAGCATTAAAAATGCTCCAATATCCAAAGATGTTAGCTCCAAAGAGGGTTTAAGAGGGTGGGTTTGTTGAATGACATGACCATCTGCACTATGACCGAACATGGCTACAATGACATGTGACTCCTTTGTGGAAACCCTTATGCAATGAAATGAAAAGAGTAGTTAGATTTTCTTTGAAGAGTTTTCTCATAGCAAGAGATAAAAGCAGACATCTATTTTCTTTGATGTTTTTATCCTAAATTTTTGTATTTGATTTTCCTATAAGCATTATAGAAAATTTTCTTTTCCTGTAATTCTTTTCAGAGAAAGAGAGATTATAGAAATGGTTTGTCCCTTGTAGCTATCTCAAGAACTAAGAACAGATTTCTTATGGTGGGCTAGGAGCTTTGAATTTTCCTGCCTAAGTTTTAATCCATTATGCAAAATAATGTATCCACTTTAAACCAAATGTTCTGCACTTCAGTGCTTCGCTTGTTGTTTACATCTCAGAAGGGCAAAGAGAAGGGTGTTCAACCTCAGATAAGCAGCACACATCTATGGACTACGATGATATCATTCAATGTCATGTTTATACCTAGTTAGAAATAAGTGAACATCTGTGAATTAAAAAATAGAACTGTAGTAGTGGCCAGCAGGGAATAAAACACTTTATTGAGCTTTGTTATGTAGATGGGAATGTGCTTTGTAGAAAATGCTTTATTTGCAAATAAAACAACTAATTACTAGCACTAGAAATACAGGCACAGAGTAGATTCTGAAAAAAAAATTCAAGAAAGGGTTATTTTGATGTGGTATTGGCTAATGCTGCTATCTTTCTCCAAATCTATATTGATCACTCCTATATGTTTGTTCTTAATTACTAGGAATAAGACCCATATAGCTCTCAGTAAACAAGCAAACAAAAAAGTAAATAAATTCTGCCAAACAACAATCTGTTGACAACATAGGCATGGGAAGTGTTCTGTTATCACTCCTAAGGCTTTTTCCTCAATTACTTGTCTTTGATATGATTCATTCATTCATTCATTCACCCACTCATTTGTTTATTCAATAAGGAAGAACATTATATCAAATATGAATTTTAATGGCATATTGAGGAGCACTCAGTAGGCAGAGATCCCTCTGGATCTCTGTGAGTTCAAAGCCATCCTGGACTACATGAGATTGACTCAGTCTAGGAGAGAAAACTATGCCAGGCAGTGGTGGCACACACTTTTAATCCCAGTACTAGGAAGCACACACACCTTTAATCCCAGGAAGTGATATGGTGGGTGGAGAAAAGTTCATAAGGTATGAGGAAACAGGAACTAGAGCCTTTTCAGCTGAGGAAGCTCATTCAGCTAGAGGCCTATGGACTGAGGCCCTTTCAGGCTGAAGAGTTGATGAGGTGAGAGGTAGTGGCTGTGGCTGCTCTGCCTCTCTGATCTTTAAGTTTTCACTTCAATATTAGGCTCTGGGGGTTTTGTTTGTTTGTTTGGTATTTTGGGTTTTATGAGACAGGGTTTTTCCATGTAGTTTTGGTGCCTGCCCTAGATCTTGCTCTGTTGACCAGGCTGACCTTGAATTCAAAGATCCACCTGGCTCTGCCTCCTGAGTGCTGGGATTAAAGGCGTGCGCCACCAACATCTGGCCAGATTTTTTATTATAAGACTATTTTAGAGATTCTTGTTACAAACAATAAATGCCATGACCAAGAGCTATTGAAAAAAGTAGCATGATAGGAGAAAGGTTTAGTGCAGGGAGAAAAGAAGAGAGAATAGGAGTCATTAGGAAAGTTTCCCAGTGATAAGAAATGGAGTAGACTCCAACATCCAGTGGTCTGAAGGATGAAGAAGAGAAAAAGGCAATGCCTGAGATAAGGAAACCAAGAAGTCTGAAATGAATGGGAGGAGATGTGCTCAGAGAAAGTGGATCGTGGTCAAATAAGCGGCCTTGTTAATTACTTAGGCTTTCTTGTGTGGCTTCTCTGTGGGAGTCATTGCAAGGATTTATAAAATAGAACTCCATCATCTGGTCTACAGACTAATTTAAGGTTCCAACTGCCATATGAAAGTGGACCACTAGGGAAGGAGGAAAAAACAGGGAAATCAGCCCCAAGGTAAGTGGAAGGCCTGCACCAAAGTGAGTTTGTGTTACTGTTATAATTTTTTTTTAATTAAAATTTCCCAAAGCTGGTGAATGACCAAACAAACTGTTTCATTCATATAATACTATTTTGCCAAGCAATATGAAGGAAGAGATTATTGGTAAACACAACAGTAGCTATTATGGTTTGCATCATAAATATTCTCAATAGACCTGTGTGCTATAGTCCTGGTCACCAGTCTGTGATATAAGTGGTAAGAGATGGAACTTAGGTGGGGCCTAATGATAAAATAAGAGGTATGGTTTAAGGGACTATTGGGGTCCTCTTTCTACTTTTTGCTTATGACAGTGATAGGGTGAGCAGCTTTGCACACATATGTGTTCTCTGCCGTATTGGATTACCTCAGGCCCCAAACATTAAAATCAACCAACCATGGAATGAAAGCTTTGAAACAATAAGCCCAAGCAAATCTGCCCTCTTTTTCAGTTGATCGTTTCCAGTATTTTGTCATAGCAATTGAATGCTTGACACAGGGATTGATCTGAAATAAATTATGTATGAGAAGGAATGCAAACTCTGAAAGCTCCAGTCCAAATACATAGTTCCATGACAATCTCTAAAATAAAAGCTTACAAAATTTAAGAGCAGAAAGTGCTTGCCAAGGTAAGGTCAGGGCTGATGGAACTGTTATATATCTTTACTATAGTAGTGCTCTTGTGACTCTGTCAAAAATCAGAGAATTATATGCCAGAAAGGTGATTTATTTTCCCCATAGCAATCTCACGAAAGTGATTAGAGAGGTTAGAAAAACTGTGTTGGGGATCAGTAGTTTTGCAAGGATAGTGTATACAAAGGTATGTTCTTTGTTATCTCTTCTGAGTTTTCAGTAGAAAATAAAAAAATGGTAAGAAGAATATATATATATATATATATATATATAGTAAGTGATATATATGGTAAGTGATATATATATATCTCACTTAAAGCATTATATGATATTTGTTGTGTTTTGATTTATTTTCATTATTATCCTAGTGCAGTTAAGGTCAACTTCTTTTGCTCATGATTTTTTCTGATGCACTATGATGTTCTTTGCCATTATTTTGAAGAAGTCTTCGATAACTTCCCTGGTGTCTATTATTCTAATTCATTTATATCTCTACTAGTATATTTAGTGCCTCAAATCTAAACTGAACCCCATGAGAAACTCTGCTAGACTCTACTAAGAAATGATATTTCAAGATCACAACCTGTGTGCTGAAGTTTGAAGTTCAACATTACTTCATCATCCAATAAGAATGACAACACTGTTCATAATTTTAGGTTTCTGTTCCCTATTTACTGTAACTGCTTTTATGTGATAGTTCTTGAGATTCAAAACTAATCAATCTGATGCCTCTGACTCCTCAGAATTTTTCTTTTAAGTATATGTGTTTTATAGAGAATTACTTGGTGGTTTGAGAAGTACAGCTGATTAAGGGCATAGGGACATATGGGGATACATTTAGTGTCCTTGGACAAGTTAAGTTTAAGAACCCTTTCAGTAATATAGACAGGTTCTTGATTAAGTGACTCCAAATTCAGTTGCAAGAATTCAACTTGGATTTGGGGAGCTGTGAACACAATGATGGCATTCAAATAAGTGAGAATAGTGGAAGTGTGAACACAAAAATGATGGCACCACAGATTGAAGCTGCAGGCGAGGCAGATGGAAAGCTGCCACAATTATCTGTGCTAAAAGGGGACAAGTTTAATGGCTGATGGTCTTGCCCTCCGTGTGATATGTGATCTTATTGTAGATACCATTGCCCTTAGTGACATAGGACTTTGATTTTTTTAACATCTTCTTTTTTCTTGCTTCCACTGTTGAATATACCATACACTGGTGATGAGTTTATAGTACATTCTACCTTAATAGTGATTGGATTTTGTCTTCTTCATATAGTTCTTAACCATATCCCTACTTGATTCCTTTGTAGGACCTTTTGCCCCAAATCAAGATAACTGTATCCGTCTTTAAGGCTAATGCACAATTTAACCCTATACCTAAATTCCTACCCTATTTTCCAATTTTCTCCTCATATGCCTTCGGCTTACAACATTAATTGTTGCCCTCCAGTCAAATTCCCTGTCTACATACCTTTTACTGCATAATCTGTGAACTTTCCTTGACACAATTTTGCCCACCCGACTTCCTTTTTCCAACTTGCACGTGTCTCTATTAGACTAGTGGTTACCTAGAGAGAGTTCCCAGTCTCTGCAAATACTTATTTGATGATTATTTTGTGTTTAATGCCCTGACTTATCTAGGTGAATTAGTGCAAGAGAAGCTAGAAGATACTAATATTCCAAAAAGAAAACTCATACAAAAATTGTCTGAGAAAAGAACATTAGTATTTCATTTAGAGTTTGGATGGAATAAATATTACAACAAAGAGATGTTAGCAAGATGAAATGCTGTATAAGAAGATAAAGTACTTAGAATTGAGACATTACAGAATTAGTAACTAACAAGTTAATCTATGCCATGGTCAAATTACTTAACTTTTCTCTGATCTACTGTTTTTGTTTGTCAAATAAGAATTGTGTCACTTTCTCTACTTATATCCAAGGTGTCTGGTCAGGATTGTCTTTGAGTTTTTCAGTTATATAACAAATATTTACCATGGTACCATGTTCAGAACTAAAAGAAGTTTACTGGTGAATAGAAAAAGCCTTGGTCTTAATTTTTTGTTAATAACCCAGAGTGACACAGATAATAATAAAGAAACTGGCTAAATGAATAGGATACATTCATTGCCCATTAACAAAGTGTAAGGTAATAACTGCAGGCTCACAAATGTGGTGTCACAAAAATTTTCTGTGTCTATTTCCGCAACAGATATGTGTTATTAATCATCAATATGTCCAAAGAATTTTAATTCCTGAAGGAGTGCATGGGGAGGGGATGGACTGTCTCAAGCTACTTTAAACTTTTATTTAATTGGCACCAGCAAGTCAATTAATTAATGGATAATGGAAAATAGAACAACCGTGGGGACCGGTATTCAAAGTATCTGGTCAGCACATTTTTTCCCAAGAGAAAACTCCCTACTTAAATAAAGATCAGGAATTGGCTTGGTGAATATGTAAAGAGAGAAAATTGCTAAGAGCTGTGAAGCTGAGGCGAGGCATGCTAACAATAGTGTATATTCAACCAAACAAGGAGGCTCTCCTAAGTAAACTGAAAGCATATGCCTTCCGAAAGTATTGTGCAGCATAGACGCAAGTTCTGCCACCCCTCTTCACAATGCACCACCCCTTCATGCAGTGCACCCAAATATCAGTTTTGAGGATTATTGAATTAAAAATGTGAACTTTGGAGTCATGTGGATCTAGTAATAAAGATCTCATATCCTCAGTATGTTCATAATTCTCTGTCAATTTTACAAACAGTATGCAAGAAAGTATGAATCAGGGAAAGTCTTATTTGTAAAGTAAGAAAGACCTATATGTGATTCTCTGACATAACATTTACTGTTATGTGACCATAGGCAAATTATTTCCTTTGCTTTTGCCTTACTTTCTTGTCTACAGAACATAGGTTCCCACAGTTCCTTTGCATGACACGGTTACCAGTTCTATAAACAGAGTGCCTATTAGGTACTTGGAAAAGTACTACAAAAGTAAGAACTTGATGACAATTCACTGCTATGTATTCAACCAGCAGTAAAACTATTACCATCATCCCCATTGCTGATGTCTGAAAAACTCCAGTATTATAGAAAATACTCAATTCCCAATGTACTCTTTGGGGAGGATGTAGCTATAATGTCTTGATGTGGCATTACCAAGTGTCATAAGCCTGGGAAGTCTTTGTAATGGTCATTCAAACATACTCTTCCATGTGTACAGAGATTATTCCATAGTGCTTACCACATGCTGACTTGGACGCAGGCACTATAGGTGGCTGGGAATTTAGAGAGCTTTTGAGAGTAGCTCTCCTATCTTATAGGTCAAAGTCTTCTAGGGTTCAAATCAGTCCAAGAAGTCATTCTTGGTAAAGCCTTCTTCAGATATCATTTGTTCAAGTCCACTGTTCTGTTCATGTTATGCCGCCACCATGAGGTCCTCACGACAGCTGAAGAAAAGCTGGCACCATGCTCTTTGATCTCGAGGACTGTGATTTAAATATCCTTATTCCCTCAATATAGTACTCAGCCTCAGGCACTTTGTAGTAGGAACAGAAAATGATGTGATCAGAGACGTAAGTGTTTCCTAACTCTCAAGATAATGTATAAAGGAAAGAAGAAGAAATAAAATACAAATTTCCACTTTGTTTTTGGATATATTTTACATGTATTTATAACTTTACGAATGTATTTATTTTTGCAAGAGGGTAGTGATACACATGCCATAGCAGGTATGCAGAAGTCAGAGAATACTTTGCAGGAGTCATTTTTCTCCTACCATGTGGTGTCCAGGGACTAAATTCAGGTGGTCACGCTTTGCTCACTGGGCCATCTCAGCAGCCCCAAGTTTTCTTTAGTTATTAGATGAAGACTAAGAAATGTGAATGAGCAAAGAGCCAAGTGTTCAAAAGAGCAAGAATCACATAAGTACCATGACTTTCCTGAATTGCACAACGGGAAGTGGACAAAATGGTGGTCATTTGCATTTCCATCTAAGGAAATATGGAGAGCTGTGCTGATTTAATTCAGTATTAATAACAGAAGTTGTTTGATATGCCAGCAACTCCTAAATGCTCCCAAAGAATCCCAAATGTACATCATCCATCTCCTCTGACAAGGGGGATTATCGCAGTCTGTACTGAGATAAAGAAAAGAACATAAAACACTGTTTTCTATGAACAGTTTTTGTTTTTGTTTTGTTTCTTTTTTAAGACTTTTCTTGATAAATCTTCTGCATGTTGGTTCTTTCTGTTCCAATTAAAATAGATGCCCGAATTCACTTTGTGGATATAATAACTAGGATTTCTTTCAGGGCGCCCATTCCTAATTAAAAGCAGCATTTACAGAGAAAGGCTTTTACATACTTATGTATTACCTTATTCAATCCAAGCAAATTGCTTTCCTGTGTAAACTTCTGAATAGTTTCATTCCTTCAAACACTAAAAGTCATTCTAATGTAGATTTTGCATTAATTTTGGGGAAAGAAAATGGAGCAAAGTCTAATTGGAATTACTATTTCTAAAATTAATTCTTGATTTTTTTAAAAATAGATACAAACAGACTCGTATTTATAAATGTCTCTCTGTGTATCTCGATCTCCGTGAGCTGAATGAATGCTCGACACTTGTGATTCTGAAATTTACAGTTTTCCTTCTTAGCCTTTGTCTTGCTACAAAAAAGGGGGCTTAGGATTATGCAGGAGACAGGGTGAAATGAATAATATACCACAGGCTATTTACATATGCCAGCCAACTTAGTCCTAAGCGGTCCTGATATTTATCCTTTGCCTCGTTTTTAAAGATGAGAAAGTTGAGGCAGAGTGAGTCTCTGAGATCTGACTGGGGTCTTTGGCTTATATGGTCACAGGAAGGATTCAAACACAGGCAGCCATAGCAGAAGAATCATCTCCTGCCTGCTCTACCACCATGGCAACACCATGGGCTCAGAGAGAGAAGCTGTCTTTTCAAAGGCAGACAAAGGAGCATTGAGGATCTGACTGTGTTTCTTTCTGCCTATTTTACATGGGGAAGACTTCTTGGCCTTTCAGTTCTGGAGATATTTTTTTCGTCCTATCACATGGGACAATCATGTCAACAGAACTGGGTCTAAAAGGGAGGTCAAAGTTAATGTAACCTCTGTCAATAGGTCCATCTGCTTTTCCTTACTTTTACTCACGAGAGTTCACTAAACTCCACTCTTCATTAGCCTTCCTCCCACTCCTTGATGTAGTCCCAGGCTGGCTAATGGCTCTGAGTGACAGTGCTGTAATGGACATTAACAGAGCTGGGGTTTTGTGTGTGTGTGTGTGTGTATTGCATGGGGCTTGATCTACCCTGGGTCTTATTAGAGTCAGTTTGCCTCAGGCCTTCACAGTCAGTATTTCCTAGTAAACTGGTTCAAAAACTAAGCATAACTTAGAGTGGATGTAATTATACTTGTTTTATTTTCTTAAAAAAAAAAAGTAAACTGGCAGTGTTTTTTAGAAAATGCTGCAGCTGTGAGTGACTGAGAGATGATCCTGTTGGATTCGGCCCAGATTGCTGTGGAGAGAATATCCCAAAGTGCCCGTTGATTATGGAGGAAGGAAAAGAGTCACTCTGTAACTGTTCTACTGGTCTGATTCTTGGCATTCCTCTTCTGTCTTACTATGGCATATTATCTAGCCATAATGGAAGATTGAAGCTTTTTCAAAGCCATGTTTCCCCTGCTTGCTTACACAGCCCTTCATGGGATTTTTAACAAACCCAAACAGAAATCCAGAAACCAGCATTTGTGACAGTCCCTGACATAAGCCATCAATCTAGTGAGCAGTTTCTACTGATCTTGCCAGTATCTTCTGACAGCTCCTGCTAACATACATCAGAGTTGAAGTTTTGATGAGTTTCACCAAAATCGTTTGAAAAAGAAAATACACAACAGTGTGCAATTAGCACCGCCCAATGCCACAGAAATAGAAAGCTTCTTAATCAACAGGTTTTGAATTGTGTTATAGGTGATGAAAATAATCAAGCACGGTGCTAAAAATAGAAATTAGACCAGTGAAATGTGTAATTCACACAACAGAGAAAGGCAAAGAGAAATCTAAGGCTCAGGTTTTCCATGGGTCAATGTCTTAGATTAAAATATCAGATTAACTGACTTTGTAGGCAAGTCCTGACATCGCCTCTTATTTCTCTAGCTACAAGTAGGTGTGAACTTGGTACTATGCATCTTATATGTTGGCATTCACCATTCTTTCTAATGCCTCAAAACTACCAGAATCCTCACACTATTGTTCATCAAATTTTGAAGATGGATTTTAACTAAAAAAGAAATACATGTCTCTTGCTCCCCATTAATGTTCCTGCAGGGCAGTTTTTAAGCAACCTCACAGAGGTTAGCCATTGGTCCAGTTTCAATATTGTCAAAATTAATGTTTGGCTAAGAAATCTGTATAAAAGCCAGGTGGTGTTGGTCCATGCCTTTAATCCCAGCACTCAGGAGGCAGGGGCAGGTGGATCTCTGTGAGCTCAAGGCCAACTTGGTCTACAGAATGAGTTGAAGGACAGGATTCAAAGCTACAGAGAAATCCTGTCTCAAAAAAATATTGTGTAATCATTTGAATGTGTTTGGCCTTTTGAAATGATACAAAATGAGGCATGTGGTAGAGCTCTACAGCCACATAAGTCAGAGATACAGTGAACTCAAGTGAAGCCTTACCACAAAGCACATTTGAAGCTCACCTATTCTATGAGAGATCCTGAAGATAATAATAATAATAATAATAATAATAATAATAATTTAAAATAATAGGTTTCATAAATGGTGTTCAATTAAGGGAAAACCGTGAAGTCCATGTAATGCCATGTCTTTAGTTAATCAACTTTTCAGGTATGAGGAAAGAAAAGAAGAAAACCAAAAGATAACTTATTAAAGAGTCATAAGATTATTTATGAATCTGTGTTGTCCTGGGACTCCTGAAGGGTGAACTATAATTAAGCATCCTAAAACTTCCTCTGGTTTTCAGAGCACAGATCTTACCTTATAACTGATTAATCTATAGTTAGTCGTTTACATATTTACTTTTGGTCTTATTTTTTTAGAGACATCATGGATGTTTGTGGCTGGCAGAAAACCACTTGCCTATGGCATCCTCTCTTATTTTAGAGGCTCATGTCCCTTCAGCAGCTCCAAGCTCACCCTCCCCTCATCCATCTGTGTACCCTAAGCTGGATTTGTGAGAGGGTCAGTTACATGCTAGGAGGACTTTTATTCTTCTTAAAAATAAATATCCCTGTTTTTATACATTTTAAGCTTTGCTATCCTATCTGTAGTCCATTTCATGACTTCCAGGGTTTTGACCTCCTAAACAGTTCCCAAACTCTCCTAGAAACTTTAGAAGTTGGCAAAATTTTTGTTTTAGGGACTGGTAAGTTAAGGCTTACCACCTGGGGGGGACACAGAGTGTCTTCTAATTACAGAACATTGCAGTTGTAACACATAGGTGGCCACAGACAAAGTGGGCAGGAATGATGTGGCTGTTCTCCTACACAGCTTTACTTATGAAACAGGTAGTGGGTGCGGGTATGATCTGGCCCACAGGCCTTACTTTGTGGACTGCTGCTAATAGCCATGCTTTCTTCCTCTCGCTGCCTCGCCCACTGATTGATTAAAATCATTTAGAGAGTACATCCTGTCAAGGGCTAGTCCTTCTCGAGCCATAGTGGCTCCAACCTTTCTTCCTCACTTCTGCTGGTTGTAAATGTGCAGTCTTGTGCCAGACACTCAACAAATCAGTAAACGTGCCAATGAGTGAGCAAAATAAAATCCTGTAAGACATTTAATCACAATTCCAAACCCTGCTGAAAGTCCCTGCTGCCCATTCACCATGTGCCCCAGGACTTGTAACTGGCTCACCAAGTTTTGTCATTTAACTTGTCCACTCTCCTTCAAAATTAGGCATTACTTAGCTTCCATTTGTAGGAAAAACTTTGTTTTGTTTTTTACGTTACAGCCAGGAAAGTCCTCAGAAGTATGATTAGAATCTCTACCCCCCTTATCCCTGGACCCTTGGTAGAATTGCAATCCAATTATTTGTGGCGTTTTATCATAATCTTTATTCTGCAATGGTGCTGCTTAGTAAAAGCCCTGGGATCTCTATGAACTGAAAGGAAAAGACTATACAACGGTTTCCTTTAGATGAACATGTTAAATTTCCATTCCGATACATTCACTAAAGCAGTTTTATCCAATTTCTACAGAGGTTCCCATGTAGACACACACAGAAACTAATCATGACTTTTCACTTGCTATGAGGAAATAAGAATACTGGAAGTTTTAGTGCATTGTATGAAGCTTCCAAATGACTAGGGCTCATCAGAACCAGATCAAATCAACTCCCTTTGCCTTCTAGCCAAGGCTTTTCTCAAACAACTTACTAGACTCCCATATAACTCTAATTTGTGTTTTTAGTCTTAGAATCTTTTCTTACACTGATGCTTAACCAAGAGAAAGCAGAAAAGAGGACAGCCCATGATGAGGGTAGCTCCATCACTGAGTTTTTAAAGCCTTATATATAGCCCATACCAATGCGCACTCACTGATGTGTTCCCACAGGGAGAAGCTATGTAGATATGAGCAATAAGCACCAGAGATTAGGCCTTACACAGAAGATCTAAGAAAAGGAGGGCTTGAGTCACACTCCTATATGGTTTTTAACCCAATTGGTCAGGCATGCAGCCCAGCTGTGCTTCTGAGAATTGGAAGCTGGTGGTCTCATCATGGGACACACAGACACGGGGAGCCTAAATGTGGTTTTAATTGTTAAGCAAATGATGAGGCTCCAAAGAGCAATAATATTGTCATTTGATTAAATGCCCTCATGGGTATAAAACTGGGATTTATCTAGAGGAAAGAAGAAGGCACAGGACAAAGCATATTAAGCCCTTCTTAGCATCTACTAGATTTGGTTATCAGGTCTAATAAGTAGTGCTGGGTGCTCATTTAAATATAAAAATGGAGCCTTATTTCTTTATTAATAATATCATAATTACTCTTTGGTATGTTCAAATTCATTATGTTTGATGGAACTTTTCCACAGTCAAGGACATCTCCTTGTCGTGAGCATTTTTAATTTTCTCAGCACATAAAAGCCCAGCCAGAAATGGGCCTTAATCCCTCATGAGCCTCCCTGGATGCCTTGGGGAGGTGGCTGGGTTCTCACTAAATAATATTTACTCATTATACCTCTTCTCACCAGTAACAATTGACTTTGATGTTTTGTAAAGTCAAATCTTTGACTACAATTTACTTTAGTTAAATCTATCTGTTTTTAAGCTATTCTTTTATTTCTCTTTAAAATTCAGGTTTCTGGGTAACAAAGCAGAGATTGTTCTCAGAAGCTGTACTCAGCACATTGCAAATGACATATAATTAATAAAATTTGCACACACCATTTTAAAAGGCCATCAGTCTTACTCTCTCTGGCGAATGCTAGAATGTATTTGACCAGCTTACACACCAGTTATATTGTTTGAATGATTTATTTCTTAAAAATTATTTAAAATATCATATATGATGTATTATTGTAAAATTAAGTCACCTGTATTTTTCAATTCACCTGGATGATTTTTTGGGGGTATGGGTGGGAGAAGGGGTGAGTTTCTATGAATTTCTATGCTATCTATGTATCATTGATATTATCAAATGATGTCAGATTTAATTAGTAAAAGGGAGATTTTACAAACATTGACCTTGGTTCAGGGGGACTGGGGAAAAAAAAACAAACCTGAAGATAAGGAGAAAACAATTGATGGATGGAACATTATTCTATTTGAGAAAACTAAAAAATGATAAAGCTCTAAAATTTGAATGCATGACCTATAAAACAAGATCAAGTTAAACACTGTCAGACTAGTTTTAAAAATAAAATCCCTGACTGTGTGAAGGCAGCAGAACAGTCTAGTTCTAAGAAGTAAAGAAGGGTAGTTAGGAACACCTCAGTGAAACTGGCTTTGTTACTGCAAGGAAAAGGGAAAGGAGATTGAAAGATGAGGGAATATAGAATGCAAGGGTCTGAACTGATGATGGCATTGGATGGGAGATCAAGTGTTAGCAAGGACATAAACCAGCTTAATTATACATTAACAGGAAAAATGGTTCCCTACCTATGTTACACAAAAGAATGGAGACTCCTCCTTCAGGGAACATAAGATTATTTTAACCTAAGATTTATAAAGTATGCAATCTACTATGTGTCTTAAACATTGTACTACATGGGATAGAGAAGTAATTACGTAATGAATATACAGCTGTTCAAATAAACTTGAATACAACAAGGAACCATACACACTGATGTGAACATATTTTCTGTGAGTGTATGGTCACAGATTCAATGAATATTTTTCTGAGATTTGAGAGAAAAGAATGGGAAGAGTACTGATAATTCTGTGGATTTTTGTACTTACAGGAAATCCTACCACAATTTCCCTGAGCTGTAATTTGCCTTTGTGCACTCTGATGTTAATAAAGAAGGGAGATTATTAAGAATATCATGAAGAAATCCTAAGGATATAACCCACAAGAAGAGGGCAAGTGATTGTCATCTACCAATCCTGGAGAGAAAAGAAAACAAAATAAACTTATTATTTCACTGGTGAATCTTAAAAGAAAGGCCAAATGGGATTGGAGGTTGAGCCAATATGAGTTAGGCAGTAATGACAGCAGTGCTGCATTATGTTAAAAAAAATGTGATCACATTTCTTAAAGATCTTACACCTCATGACTCGTCAGAAATGGGGTAGGTATTAAACTGCTCAGTAAGGAGAGGGTTGAGCTTTAGCAAATGTCATCTGGTCATTCATTTACCTAATATTTACTGAGCATTTTCTATTTGCCAGGGCCTCTGCCAGAAGCGGGAGATATAATGACTGAGGCTCTGTTTTCCTGCAACTTCTGTGGCATTGAGAAATGGCTGGTAATGAAATAATCATCATCAGTCTAGAGAACTACAAAGTGAGGGACTGGAAGCCCTGGAAAGAATGCACCTGTCTGAGTATTTTCCTAATGTAAGACAAACCAGTTTATAGAGCCAGAGGAGGCCTTCTTGGTAAAGCGGTTTTCATGCTTATCTGTGAAGGGCCAGCCATGTCTACCTGTGTAAAGGAAGGGGCAGAGGGACAATGGGGGGTGGGGGGGTGGGGAGGGAGCATGGGGAAAGATAAAGGAGAGCAATACACCTCTGCTGACAAAGTAGCTTTTTGTCTTAGCTCTCCAAATCGTCACACAAATATATTTGATCTCCTATTCTTAAAACAAGCCCAAACAGAACAAGTTCTTATCTGTTTATTATTTTCAATAATTTTTATTTATTTTGGGGTGTGTGTGTGTGTGTGTGTGCATGCGTGCGTGTGCTATGTTGTGTTTGTGTGCATGACCTACTCATAACTCTGATCTATTTCCAGTTTAATTCTACTTTAAATTTGTCTTCAACTAACACAAGCTCTACTTGGTGCAAAACCATCTCTCTCACCTGAACTTCACAGACCCCTTCATAGGGCTAGCACCATGGTGACAGAGACGACACCCAACACAGGCTGAGAGAAGAATGGCTTCACAAATGAGTGTAGGAGCCATGGGGGCTGCCTATCTACTTTCATGTCAAATTTGAAACTTTTTTTTAAATGACAAACTTATAAGAAAGACAACTTGGCATGAATACTTTTTAAGCAAATTAGAGACCTGGGCTTTAAAGGGCAAGTTTGTAGTCTAATAATTTGTTCCAAGGAAATCACCAAAGTATGGTATGTGGGTATTGATTGTTGCACACAGAGAAATACACAAAACAAGAAAGAAGTGTGTCTTGAAATCTTGATGAGAACACAAATATAACTTTCAAAAACTAAGAACTGGGTTTCCATCCTATTCTTAAAGTCGAGAGCAATTTATAAAAATGATAGTGAGGCCTGAAGAAAAATAAATGTTAATTTATCTTCCTTGTTAATTATTGATTATGAAGATATGATATGCCTTTCTTTCTCTCCTATACCTTGCTGCTTTTTCCCCTTCTTGTTAACAAGGCAGTTTATGCTCAAATTGGTAGAGGAAGATATCCCAGAAGACTAGAACATAGTTCTCCCCTGTCTGTCCACAGAGGCTGTATTGCTATTGATTTGGGAATGTGTGGAACAGTGTGCTTTTTCTCTAACCATTGCTGCCTCTCTCCAGTTGACTTTAGTAAACAAGTCAATATTTAACCATTTAGGTATCTCCCCACAAACAGTTATCTCATGAGATAACATACTTCTGAATTCCCAAATGTGTCTTAAGAATGTTACTAGTGTGCACTTGTTGAGTTGCTTATTAGGAATTGCAATTTTGCTGTATTCAAGTAGGATCTAATGATGGTGAACCCATAATCTTTCCAGTAGGAAACACTGATAGTGCTTTTGGTAGGGGGAAAAATTACTTGGAGACAAAAGAATTTATGTGTGCCTATGCCCATATGTAATATACATAGAATCTGAGAATGCACATCAATACATCTCTGCATTTCACTATTTTTTAAGGATCAGGGAAGATGGCTTAGTAAGTAAACATGATTGATTCCAAGCTTGTGATTGGCTTCTATCACTAAAGATAACTGATAGACTATACACAGAGATTTTAATACTCTAAAAAATAAACTTATACCAACCCGGTTAAATAGCCTTTTGATTATGATCTCTATATAAACAAATACCTTGCAAACGTGATACTAAACATGATATTCTATTATCTGCTTTTTATCCACAGCTCTCTTCCATGCTAACACATAAATGTGAAAGCTATCTTTTTAAAAATTATTTCTTATTATTAAATCACATGTTCAAACTTGCTACTAACTGGTTGCACAACCAGAGTATAATATTTAACATCTCAATAGCTCAGCTAACTACTTCATCTGAAAGATGGGGCAACTCTAACACCTGTGTTATTAAGATGTAAAGAAAATTAAGTAACATAGGTGATATGTGGTATTTGATATGGAGCCAACATACAGTTAAAACGAAGCAGGGATAAGAACAATACTAGTAATAATACTTGTACTGTTATTAATTTCATTACTTTCTCATGAGCAGATGGTTTAATTTCCATCAATGCAAGAAATGCTGCAGTAGACATACCTATATATATATATAATTTTGGAGTTATACCTTTCCCTCTTTATGACTAGTTTCTAGCTGTTGAATGAACAGATAAAAGGAACTATTCCTGTAAAATATTGAGACATGTTGCGAGATGGTACACCTGAAAGGCTGCTTCAATCCATACATGCTGTGGGATGGTCTATATATCAAATTGCTCTGATTGGTCAATAAATAAAACACTGATTGGCCAGTGGCCAGGCAGAAAGTAGGTGGGACAAGGAGAGAGAAGAATTCTGGGAAGCAGAAGGCTGAGGCAGAGAGACATTGCCAGCCGCCACCATGACAAGCAGCATGTGAAGACTCCGGTAAGCTACAAGCCACGTGGCAAGGTATAGATTTATAGGAATGGATTAATTTAAGATATAAGAACAGTTAGCAAGAAGCCCGCCACGGCCATACAGTTTGTAAGCAGTATAAGTCTCTGTGTTTACTTGGTTGGGTCTGAGTGGCTGTGGGACTGGCGGGTGACAAAGATTTGTCCTGACTGTGGGCAAAGCAGGAAAACTCTAGCTACAAATGGCACCCAACGTGTTGGCAAGAGTTTCTAACTAAAACCTGAGAAAAGATTCTAAATTGGAGCTAAAAACAGCTTCCTAATTGTCTCTCTCAAATGAGCGGCAGCCTGCCGGTTTGAGCTACTGGCGGGTTCCTAGCGTGTGAGCTCGGTCTGCAGTATGGCGGGAATGAGGCCTCTGCAAGTGGCACATTAAGCTGCGTGGTGGATTTAGTCTTTGCTAGTACAAAACAAAAAAAGAGGTTTCTGGGCTACATGCTGCTTGGATAAAAGCATAGACCCACAATGGCTTCCAGAGCTGGCAGAAAATGTACCACCGCCATGTTGGGAAGCTGAAGTGGGCGGAGCCAGCAGCCACAGCGCTGTTTCAGGCTTAAAAGGCTACAGTTTAAAGCAATAGGCTCAAGGTAATATAAAAAAATAAGCCACATAAAGATGGCTATCACACAGAGAATCTGGATTATGTTCTCTTTGATATTCATAACTGAAGAAAAACATTTGATTGCAAAAGCTGTTGTGTTATGCCAAAATGTATATTTTAAAGGTACTTTGACTTCAAAATTTGGATGTAAGGATATGTTGCTTTGGAAAGGAGGCTCTGTTTTTGTTTCTACAGAAAGCCAGAGGCTATGGATTTGTTCCAGATTAAGATGCATCAGGTTTGACCAGCCAAGACCACCTGAAAGGTCTCTGATGACGCCATGGCCCAGAGGATCCAACATCCAGAATCGTTTCAAGGCAACTGGTTCAGACGATACAGCCTCATGGACTACTCCATGATCCTAAAATTTTCTTTGTGTCCCCATAAGATACAGCGCCCCCCTCCAGCAGGAAGTAGTAAGAGAAGCTACGCCCAAATTCCCAAATATACCAAGCTGGCTTTGGAGATGTGTAAAAATTAAAGCCTTCCTTTTTAAAAAAAGAAAAGGGGAAGTGCTGTGGGATGGTCTGTATATCAAATTGCTCTGATTGGTTAATAAATAAAACACTGATTGGCCAGTGGCCAGGCAGAAAGTAGGTGGGACAAGGAGAGAGAAGAATTCTGGGAAGCAGAAGGCTGAGGCAGAGAGACACTGCCAGCTGCCGCCATGACAAGCAGCATGTGAAGACTCCAGTAAGCCACAAGCCACGTGGCAAGGTATAGATTTATAGAAATGGATTAATTTAAGATATAAGAACAGTTAGCAAGAAGCCTGCCATGGCCATACAGTTTGTAAGCAGTATAAGTCTCTGTGTTTACTTGGTTGAGTCTGAGCGGCTGTGGGACTAGAGGTTGACAAAGATTTGTCCTGACTGTGGGCAAAGCAGGAAAGCTCTAGCTACACATACACCTACATCTAAGAACAATTTCACACACACCCTAACATCTTAAATCTTTAGATGATTATGAGTGAGCTTGGCTAAAATTATACCCCTGATTTCCAAATGAATATTCTTGTGGTCCATTTTCCTTATTTTACAAATATTTAAAACAGTAATAAAAAGAAAAGAAAATGGTGTTTGGGGACTATAAAGAAAGAATTTTCCAACTGTGAGTCCTATTGATGTTGATTAAGAGGGTGTCTGAGGAAGAGTTAAATAATACTTTTGGGGTCAGCAGCCCTAGTTACTAAGAAGAAAATTCTGGAAAAAAGCCAAGTATGTTTAATTTCCCACAATATATCACCTCAGCCATATGTGAGAATGATAATGCTCTCTTTAATGGAGAAACACTTACTGAAAAAGGGGGGAGTCTGGGGAGTAATGATACATATTTCTTATTTTTCAATTAGCTTTTGTTAATAGGTGCATGGGACACATAAAAATAACTAATTAATTGAAACACCATTGTCTCACAAAATAAGGACCCACAATCTAAAATGGAACATTATTCCTGGTTATAATTGTGATATCACATGTTTGTGTGCAAGGTGATAATCCCACTCTTATCCTTGATCATAGCTGGGTAGACAGATAGGTAAGAAAATTCTTAATATCAACTGGTCTTGGTAATAACATAAAAGCATATGATTATATGAAATACTATTCTAAAAGAACAAACTAAATAATAATGTTTCTAAAATATTCACTATGGGAGAATCTTTTTCTTTTTACTTTGTTTCTTCATCAATACCCATTCTTTCTTTCTTTTTTTTTTTTTTTTTTTTTTTTTTTTTTTTTTTTTTTTTTGGTATGTTCCCTTGTATATCACTAGAGGCACAAAGTTTGTAGACTTGGTCCTTCATTGATATGGCAAATATTTTCATCTAAATACCACCTCCATTGGAGTGGGGTGATAACTTCAAAAGCAGTATCCATGGCAGTAAGACTTGACTCAACAAAGAACAATACCGTGAATTATGGGATCAAATATCTCAGGGAACACGTGCTCCACATTAAAATTCAGCTCTGTAAGGGTGCTACAAAAACAACATTCTTGGGGAAAAAATCACAAGGCACTTCAAATTATGTGAAACGTTTGGTTTGCAAGGACAAGTTTCTTTCCTTTTTTAATCCCCTGTAAAATTTCCTAGAAACACAATTTATGTCCTAACATGCTTAAGGGCTAGGGTTGTCCCAGGCAACAGCAGCTTTTGTTCAGCATTTCTGGCTTTAGATGGATTCATGGACCGTTTGCAATCAGTGTTGAAATGCAGGCTTCAGTAAAAACTGTGAGAAGCTGAGAAACGTTACATGCATAATTCATAATTCCCTCATCACTGGATGTATGTGTGTTTGAGGATTCAGGGTTACACTGCTAGCCTACTTCATTGAAAGTATGATTTAGATATAGTCAACAATTCTTTTACTAGTGCTTAAAAAAATCCCATACATTTTCATTAAAATGATTTTTTTGTTTTTATTTTTTTTTCTGGAAGGTGTTCTTAATTTAGCATTCCTAACTTACTACTAGTATCTACAAGACTATAAATTGGTTTGTATGTATCCCTCTAACCTGACTATATTTCTTTTTTCCTCTCTTAATGGTTTCATCCACAGTAGCCCCTTGACTGGTCTCAGAACACTCCCAGCTATTTTCTGAACCAACACATCTAAGACATCCCTGCTATTTCCAGCTCTGATGGGCAAAACAAGATGCCTAGTGGCATCAGTTCTTTTGTCTTTCATTTATTTTGGCCAGGGATTCCTTAAGTGTTTTGCCACATGATTTTCTGCACAGATCACCTCCACCTTGGACAGCATAGAATGAACATCCAGCCTTTAGTAACCATGCTGAGTAGTCTTATGTCAACTTGACACAAACTAGAATCATCTGAAAGGAGGGAACCTAATTGACAAAATGCTTCCATAAGATCATGCTGTAAGGTATTTTCTTAATTATTGGTGAGGAAGGGCCCAGCCAATTGTGGGTGGTGCCATCTCTGGGCTTGTGGTCCTGGATTCTATAAGAATGAGTAAGCCATGGGGAGCAGACTAAGCAATCATGGGGAACAAACCAGTAAGCAGCACCCCTCTATGGCCTCGGCATCAGCTCCTGTCTCCATGTTCTTGCCCTGCCTGAGTTCCTGTTCTGACTTCCTTGATGATGAACAGCAATATGGAAGTGTAAGCCAAATAAACCCTTTCCTCCCCAACTTGAATTTTTGGTCATGGTGTTTCACTGAAACACATTAGAAACCCTAACTAAAGCAGTAACTTAATCACAAAATTGGCAGTCCACCACTACTGCATTCTGTCCATTTGAAGGAAAGCATCAAATCTAGTCTGTACCCTGAGAGAGAAGACAGAAGTGTGGTATGAATAGCAGGAAGAAGGGAACATCAGCGGCTTTACGTTTGCCTTCAAAGAACCACCAGGCTGATCACCTGGGTGCAATATACTCAATGTTGAGTATATTGAGCCAGTGGCACTCAGCAAGGTTGAGTTGGAGGCAGTAAGTTTTATAATAATTGATATCAGTAATGGTAACTCTTACACCATCTTGGGGTTTATATTGCTAGTTTTTCTTTCTGTCCCCAGACTCACAATCACTTCCACATAAAGTCTTGTTCAAATCCTCTCACTCTTTATTCTCTGCTTGATATTACTCTTGGATGACTGCTACGCACTATTTATAATACATTTTAAATTTGATGCAGGCCTCCTTCATGGGGCTTTTCATTGTGTTTAGTATTTAGGTACACACTGAAAGGAGTTTTCAGTCTGGCAGTGAGAATATAAATACTTGAAGGAATAAAATTGAAACCTGGCAATAACTTACGACATCAAATGTATGTTTACTCCAGAATTGTTAAGGTTACAGATACATTTTCATTACTATGATTGGTTGTAGGTGTGGGTGAAAACAACTACTTAACTATGAAAAGTGGCCAAATAAAATAGATGTGATGAACTTCACTTAAGTATCTAATCTGTTCCTCAATGTTTCTGTGTCTACTTGTGTTTTTGTAGAGCTGACTGCATCAAGTAGATAGGAAAGTTTCCTGGAAAGATTCAAAAGATAACTAAAGGAGAGATGTGATTTCGGGGTTTTCTAAGTATTTCACATGTACTCCAGCTCACGTTTCTCCAAGAATGATGCTTCCGATGGTAATTTAAGGAAGAGATATTCTTAACCAACCTATCATCGGTTAGAGACTTAGTGCTATATCAAAGTCATTGAATGCTGAATTTTGGCATATAAACAAACATAAAAATTTCAAGTGAATTATAGATTTACAAATCTCAGGATTTTATGATGTTACCATGAAAGACTTGTAATATCCTAAAATGCTTTAAAATATAACGTTATAAAGATGGTTTCTCTTATTCCATCTTTGACAATGCCTTCAGCTAATACTTAAATGGACTGCAGCTTTTACAATTTAGTTGAGGTGAAGGAAGATTCAAACAAAAGAAACCAGTCAGGCAGCACTATGATGAGATCATTTTTGAACAGTGTACCAAAAATATCAAAATTTTCTCTAATTACCTCAATGAGGGATACTTTTAGGAAAGAGTTGACAGACACACTTGGCACCCCCATTTTCATATGGAACCTCAGATTGTCCTCAAACTTCTCTGGGCAAACACTCAAACGGGTAAGGTACATTACCTCACTGGTCTATGCTTCTATTCTCATCCATGCTCTGCCACTATGCATGGTGTGAGTTCAGCAAGTTATTAAATGTTTTGTCTATACAAAAAGGCAAATGACAGAACATTTCTCTGGATTAAGATGAGAGCTGGATGAATTCCCACATATGGAGGTCAATACTCAACAGAGGGACAGAACAAAATGAAGACATTATACTCTAAATTTTAAAATCTATAAGAATTATCACTGCCTTATTACTCTGTATGCCCTCTTACAAATTAAGGAGAGAAAAAAAATGTTTCCTTGTCCTTTCTATCATGTATCTGTGCCTACCTAATATCATTTACCTATTTTCTATCTCAATGAAATTCAAAAATGATCATTAGATTACCATGAAAATAAGAGCACTGTTTGCTTCCATGAAGAAATAAAAAGATTTCATATGATCTCAATGAAAGCTAAGCTGCATATGTGAATCACATTTTTTTTATAATTCATAACTCATAAAGAATGAACACATGCATTATTTGTTTGGATACAAAGACAATTTAGAGAAATATGAAAATTAAAACTAAATAACCAAGCTAGGTTTCTTTATACTTGTGCCTAGTAACCAGGATTTTCTTTTAAAATTTATTTATATTTATTTTATTTGTATGGGTATTTTGCCTGCATTATGTTAATGTATCATAAGAGCCTCTTGGAACTGGATATGTAGATGGTTGTTAGGTGCCATGCAGGTGCTGGGAACCAAACCTGGTTCTCTGAAACAGCAGCCAGTGCTCATAACTGCTGAGCCATCTCTACTTCCCTAGTTCTTCAGTGTTTTAGGAAACAAATATGATTTTAATCAATACTACTGTACTTTTCCCCTCATTTCCCATTTTTTCCTCTATAGATTAAATGCACGAAATACCAATATAATATTAAATTTTGAGTGCCATTTGTAATAAGATCACAGATTTTATTATATCTGTGAATATAGATTTAACTATTCCTATATTGCCATCAACAAAAATTGGAATAAATGCCAAACACTGAGCCTTGGTCGTTTTTTACACTAAAAATTCTTAAGGATTTCTTTGAGTTCATTTCTAAAGCTATGTAGATAGAACAGCCATGGTCACTTACAAATGTGATTCAATATTAGATCAAAAACCAGCTTAAATGTTCCTTGATTTCTACTGAACACCCCGTGCATTCTATAACAATCTTCATCCACTGTATTTTTTCCTTTCAAAGATGTTTTGAACCACTGTCCCTATTCTACCACCTCATATTCAGATTCTATGAACTATTACAACTATTGCCTGAGTTTTTCCTGTAGCTTATAGCTAGATACGTTTATGCAAACTGCCCCATTTGGAACGGTATCATAACTGCTCTTACAATCTAACTTTAACTCCCAGCCGAAATCTCATCATCTCAATGAAATCTCTACCCAATCTGTTCTTAACGTCGCTTCCACAACTACTGAGGATGAATGACTCTGTTTTTGTTCATTTAATTTCCATTGCTAGCACTAGAGTCAATTGTTGGCATCTGGCTTCTATATTATCTTCTTTGGGAACCTTTAATCTTTGTGACAAAATCCTGTAATTCATTCATGTATTCACCCAGGGCTAGTGCACAGTCTGGTAACAAAATACTGTACCTAGTGGTGGAGAAAGTGAATCAAAACAATTTTATTTTTATGCTGAGGTGTTTGCTCACAGTGGTAGTACAGTGGCTGATTCATGGTAGGAACCAAAAGTAGTAATGGGAAGATTAATGATCAATCTTACTTCTTAAAGCAAGCAGAGCAGAAAAGATTAAAAAAAATAGGGCTTGCTGACTTTCCCCCATCCACACGTATGTATCCATGGATGCTATGTTTTATCTGAGAATAAATAATTATACAGTCCTTACAGGAAAAGCTCTAAGAATAGGATCATTCCATTCCTCTTGATTTTATAATATTTCCAATTTCAAATGAGACATGTTGTCAACTTAGACACAGTTATGAGTGTCAATTTCTGAATATAGGTTTTTCATTGGCAAAACTGTATAGACAAATTATTTCACTTGATTCATTGCAACTACTCTTAAACAGCCATTGGCTTTTTGTAAGATTTCTTAAGATTTGGAATCATTTTTCACTTTACATTTAGATGGAAAAAAAACCTCAACGCATAGAATGTGAAACACTAAAATGCCATGGACATAGAAAATTGCAGAATCAAACATTCTATTTTAAAACAAAGGAAACTTGAGAAGGAGAGTCTCCAAGTTCAAATGATTGGTTTCTACAGTAAGTACCATATTGAAGGGCAGGATAAAGTTTGCGGGAAAAGTGAAGACTGCCAGATGGACAAGATCGGCAAAGCTAACATGTACTTACATATGTGTCTCAGTCCATTCAGGCTGCTGTTCTGAAATACCACCAAGTGGGATGCCTATGAAATAAAAAAGAAGAAATTTGTCATGAGGGCTGGCAAGTCTAAACATATGGTTCTACCAGGATCTGTCTATAGGAAATGTCCTTTCTTATTTATGTATTAATTTATTTCTGCCTGTGCATCACAATGAACAAAAGAAGGTCCGAGGACATTGTTCAGGATATGGTTCTCACCTTTCACCTTTGGGCTTAAGAGATTGAGCCTGATTCATACAGATTGGGGTACAAGCCCTTTTACCCAATGAGTCATCTCACCAGCCCAGGCAAAGAACTTTCCAAGTTGAGACTGCTATCATCTCTCAGTCTCAGCATTGAAAAGGGGAAGGGACATCTTTCCTGGGCCAACTATTTAAGGGCACTCATCCTATTCTTGAAGACTCTACCTATACCATTTAATCAATTTCCCAAAAGTATCACTAGCTAGGATTTGACCAAAAGTATCACTAGCTAGGATTTGACCATAAGAACTTAGAAAAAACAAATTTACACACACACACACACACACACACACACACACACACACACGAGTATGCATGCATTCATGTCATAATCTGAGTGGTTAATATGGGAAATCCTTTTCTTTTAAGTAACAGAGGATGACTTTGAACTTCCTGTCCTCCTGCCTCATTTCTCAGGTGCTCTAATTATAGCGGTGCACCCGTGCATCTGGTCCTCACTTCTCTTTTTTGAAGGCACCCTTATCTCTTGTTGGAGTTGATATGGTTATGCTAAGTGAAGAATATTGTGTCTTTTATGTCAATGCTTCTTCAAACTTCACTGTGCGTGGGAGGCACCTAGGGATCTTGTTAAAATGCAGATTCTGATTCCCAAGTCTGGCTGCAGATAATGTTTCTGCATTTCTAACAAGCTCCCAGGTGATGCTGGATCACAGTTGGCGCAGTTCTGTCCCATGAGCCTTAGTGTAGGAGAAGCACCTTTTGTTTCATATAGCCAAAGAGAAATTTACTGACCTTATTACATATATAATTAAAGTTAAAAACAGAAAGCTGGTATAATTCACCAAGCTCCAAGAAGAAAGAAATGGCAGATACCTGGACAACAAACATTTTGACGTTTGATGACTTATATTGTATGGCTCATACAGAGGGACAAAATAGTAATCATACAAGAGCTCATGAAAATGAAAGAAGATATTGTATTGAAGACATTTGCACATAGGAAGAGTTGAAAGCATCTACTAATGCATTTTTCATTTACTAATATTACTGGTAATATTATTAATCACTGCTATCTCATCATCATCAAAATAGAATATTAAAGACTACAAAAGAAGTCTAACTCATTGTGTTCATTATAAAGGTGAGGAAATTGAAGCCTCAGAAGTGGAAGTGGCATGTCTATGCTCACAAAACAAATCAGTCACAGAACTAAGATCTAAATCTGATCTTTTAAGCATGAGTAATTAATTCACTCATTCATTCATCAAACATTTGAGTGTCAACTATCTACCAGTTGCTATGCCATGAATACCAAATGAGAACAGAAGACTCAGTCTTCAAGCTACATCTAGGAATTGTTTTCTACAACAGAATCATTAAAGTAATTATACTCAAAATTGCCTTAATAATGGAAAAACTGCTATAATGAAGAGGTACCATGAATACAAATGGAAGATGTCATAGAAAAATATAAAATTACAAGTTTGCTGGGAAAAAATGCATAAAAGGAAGATATTTCAAGGAAAAAGACCAGTGTGCATAAAAGCAAAAGGCAGGATGTAGCAGTGTTAGGGCTGAACACATGGGCAGATGTCCTATCATGAAAGACTTGCAAGCATCCAAATGGATAAGATTGTCTGGTAAGCCAGAAAAACAAGTGGGTCACAAGAGACCAGATACTCTGGTAAGTCATCTTTGCCATGTACAATGCTCTAATTTATTCAGTTAGTTTCCAACATTTAGCAATCGGGACATTTCACAGGAATAATAAGCTTTTTAAGTTCCCTTGAAAACTGAGTAGGTCACAACACTCTGGGAATGCTATCCACATAGCAGAGCTCAGCTGGAACTAGATGACAATGACTGCCCTGTAAAATTGTTTATCTGCTTTCGAGGCTTGGCTTCCTCATGAGGCATGCCTAGCTCTTTGAGATTTGTAATTAAGCACGTTGGAGTACTGAAATATTCTTACTTAATGCTCAACTGTACTGCTTGTTCAGCTCCCAGTTTCTTCCCTGCCTCTTTTCTCTATCATTATTTCCTATTCTGTTGTTCCTCACTTTCTCTTTTTGCTTCCTCTACTGTCTTTCCTCCTCCTATCTCTTCTCACTCTACCCTTTTCTGTCTTTCCTTCTTTTTTTTTCCTTATTTCACTAGTTCTTTGTTCTCTTTCTATGTAGCCCATGCTGGCCTCCAACTCAAGGTAGCTCGTCTCCTTTTTAGCTCCCCCAAACCCTGCCATCACCAAGCAGCTAGTAGAATCAAATCTTCTTGTGGAGATATGCTAAGGGAATCAATTTTCTAAATACCACTTTTACCAAGAAAATCTGTCACAGACACCAAGGCATACATTTTGAGGACTTTTGTTAGTTACTGATTAATGTCCATGAGGCCAAAGTCAATAATATGACTGCCTTGGACACAATTTAGCTTACCCTCTCCAAGTAGGAATGATGAATTTCATTATACTATCTTTCACTATAAAAATCATAAATTTCAAATGAAAATATTCAGAGTGAGCCAGTTGTTTATCCATATGAATATTCAAATCTCCACATAAGTACAAACAAAGCTAACAGAAAATAAACCCCTGAGTAAATCTCGTGGATCAAAGGAGCATAGACAAACTCAAAATCTGCATAGGTACAGCAAAGGCAGAGCCACATGAAGAGAGCTCCATATACTAAGTGTCAAAGCACTTTGCAGACTAGACACAAGTGGCCTTCTAAAACTTGAGCACAGTGACTTCCATAAGTCCTTTCACTAAAAATGTCAAAGTTCACTAAGAAAGTTGAAATCAGAAGAGAAGTACTGCTGTTATTTATTTGAATATGCAAAATACATTTTTTTTACTTGATGTTGTGAAAGAGATGAAATTATTGTTTTACATGCTGGAGGTACAATATATATCTATTCAACTCAGGCAGTATAGCAATTACAAAGTATTTTTAATGGTATTTATTCCTGTAGTTGCTGATATAGAATAAGCAAAGATAATATTGATGCTTTTGAGCAACAGGGCAATGTGTTTCTGGAACTAAGTGGTCATGGAGAACTGTCAGTATTTTCTCTATTTTCTAGTTTCTTTGCCTTTTGCTTTCTTTGTGGTTGATCAACTGTTTTCCACTTCCTACTAGTTACATGTATCTTAAAGGACCTTTACGATTATCATCCCATGTTCCTTACTTCCCATTCTTTTCCTTTTCAGTTTTGTTGTGTAGTTCATGCTAAGAACTTTCTATGTATCTCAGGCTAGCTTTGAAATCTCAATCCTCCTGCCTTAGCTTCCTGAGAACTGACCTTGCAGATACAAGCTACTGTACTTGGCTGGCCCTTTCTCTATTCTTCATGACAGTTTTGGTTCATAGTTTAGGCTGTTATTGCTACAGAAAAGAGTGATAACCTTAAGAAGAAATGTATGTTGTTGCCTTAGTTAGGGTTTCTATTGCTGTAATAAAATACCATGACCAAAAGCAATTCAAGGAGTAAAGGGTTTGTTCCAGCCTACAACTCCTCAGGTCACAGTCCATCATCAAACTAAGTCAAGGAGGAATTCAAGCCTGGGACCTAGTGGCAGGAACTGGTGCAGAGATTATGGAGGAGAGCAGCTTGCTGGTTGTTCCCCATGACATGCTCTGTCTGCTTTGCTATAGCATCCTGGACTACCAGCCCAGGGGTGCCACTATCCACAAAGGGCTGCCTCCCAACATCAATCAATAATTAAGAAATTGCCCCATAGAGTTGCTTGTAGGCATTACAGAGGCATTTTCTCAATTCATAGTGTCTCTTCTCAAATGACTCTTGCTTCTTTAAGTTGATATAAAACTAGCTATCAGTAATATTTAATAATCAATTATTAATACTTAGCATACATATATACATATATATATATATATATCCCACAGTATCAATATTCTACAATGCTGTTAAGTCATACTTTACAAAACATGATTCTAACTATAGAAGTATACAAGAATTTTGGTAAACATAATGCATATTATAATCACCACAATCTATATTTAAAATTCTTTTTGAGACCTGATTGAGAGCCTTGAATCTGTTTACAGCTAATCTCTTCCCCACTGCCATCCCAACCAAACATTAGTTCACTCTCAGGATTTCCATTTTCTGGCCACCTCACATAAATTGGCACATGGCATTTGTGGATTTTGTGTCTGGCTTCTCCACATAGTGGTTTTGAGATTCACTTAGTTTATAGCATGAATCTGCAGTTCATTCTTTCTCATGTCATGAATATGCCGGTGGTTGTTTGCCCATTAGCCAGTCCAAGCAACTACCTTAATTTTCTCATTTATCTCACAACATGGAAAAAAATCTTTTGTTGGTTTCACTATAGATATCAGAAGTTACAGCCTTAACATCTCTCTGCTATTGGACAGCATTACAAAGGTCGCATCTTGATTGTATGTTATCTCTATGTTAGACAAATCTTGATGATTATGACTTTGTATTCTGTAGCCTATCATCTATCCAAGCTAGCTAGTTACTAATTAATCAAACATGCTATAATATAAACATGACTCCAACTTTTATCAAACATTTTCAGTGCACAAATACTGATATTTCTAGATGTTCACACATGTAGGAGCAATACAGAGATGCGATTTGGGAAATGAATTACAAATGGAAAATCTTAATGAGAAGAATATGCTTAAAGATATATCCCATTATTTTAGCAGAGGTCCGTAGCACCCATTTTGCTCAGCAAAGCTTTAATGCCTCATGAACACACAGAAAGTTAATCCCATGCTAGTTAAAAATTCCAATTTCATGTGATGGCAAAAAGAAATGTTATACCACTGATGGATTTGTGAAGAGAAAAAAAGCCACAAGGAAATACTACAAAATATGCTGCCATATTTGCTAACAGGCTTTGGGAGATCTTTTATTCTGTTTATAATCAAAATGCTGATATTGGTTGACATAAATTCAGAATGTATAAACAAAGAAGAGAAAAGCAAGAGAAGGGTAGAGGATTAAGTAGAGTATTGTATAATTTATGAACCACTAGAAAATGATAGAATATAAGAAAATAACTGAGGCTCATTAACAATGCACTACTTGGAAAATGCAAACATTCTAAACCCCACTCAAATGTATTTCCATTGTATATTCAATGTACCTAGTTTATAATTAGCTTTTTTTCTAGAAATCCTATATTTTATGAATTTTAAATGTGTAGATAAGATATTTTCTATAAATTATTTTCTTTCTATGTATCTTTTCCTTTCTTTCTTTTTTAACTGCAAAGGAGGCCTTGGGGAAAAGTCTTCAACAAATTCTTGATATTTCTTTGACATGATTTCCAATGAAGTTTCACTTCAATAGTTTTATTTTCTCTGAACTATGCCTAAGTTCTTAACATTTGTAAGTAGTAAAACCTTTGCTTCATTAAACAAAGTCTTCAGAACACAACAAATCTCTATACTGTAGGTCAGGGGCAGGAGTTTTGTCATAACGTTCTCTACTGAATGGCTGGAGAGAGAAATGGAGTCTCAAGGATGCGAGATAATAGCATCATTTCATGGGTGTTTGAAAGTACTTTATTCTCTTTATAGTGCTTTGCTTGAGAATCAAGATTTTTGATTTCTAAAGAGTTCATATTTCTAAAGATATATAAACCATGTGATTTGGGGGGAAATAAGTCTATAGTCTAGAAAACCTCTTCTTAATTTTGACTCTATTTTGATTCCAGAGTCCTTCTTCCTTGCATAACCTATAATAGTATAAGCTTCTTTCTTTTTTAAGATTTATTTTATATTGTATGTCAGAGTATTGTCCCTACAAAACTGTATAATCACCAAGTACATGTCTGATGCTTATGGACATCAAAAAAAAAAGGGTATCAGATACCCTGGAACTAGAATTATAGAAAGTTATCATGTATGACGTGGGTACTGGGAACCAAACCAGATTTATTTTTTGTAAGAGAAGCAGTTAAGAATAGTTCTTATATATTCTGGATATCAGTCCTCTGTCAGATGTGAGGTTGGTGAAGACCTTTTCCCATTCTGTAGGTTGTCACTTTGCCTTTTTGACCGTATCCTTTGCTTTACAAAAGCTTCTCAGTTTCAGGAGGTCCCATTGATTGATTGTTTCTCTCAGTGTCTGTGCTACTGGTGTTATATTTAGGAAGTGATCTCCTATGCCAATGCCTTCAAGACTACTTCCTACTTTCTCTTCTAGCAGGTTCAGAGTAACTGGATTTATGTTGAGGACCTTGATCCACTTGGACTTAAGTTTTGTGCAAGGTGATAGATAGGGATGGATCTATTTGCAGCCTTCTAGAATGACAGAGAAATGGATGAGATCTGCATGCACAGCCTGGACATGAATGGGGTTAATGAAGGGCGAGGGTCGAGGGAAAGAGAGCTTGGGGGAGCAGGAGATCCCAGCTGGATCTAGAACAGAGAGGGAGAACAAGGAATAGGAGACCATGGTAGATAAAGACCACATGAGAATAGGAAGAAGCAAAGTGCTAGAGAGGCCCACAGAAATCCACAAAGATACCCTCACAATAGACTGCTGGCAATGGTTGAGAGACAGACCGAACTGACCTACTCTGGTGATGGGATGGGCAAACACCCAAATTGTCTTGCTAGAAACCCCGTCTAATGACTGAGGGAACTGGATGCAGAGATCCATGGTTAGACCCCGTGTGGAGCTCCGGGAGTCCAGTTAGCGAGAAAAAGGAGGGTTTATATGAGCAAGAATTGTTGAGACCAAGGTTGGATAAAGCACAGGGACAAATAGCCAAACGAATGGAAACACATGAACTATGAACCAATGGCTGAGGGGCCCCCAACTGGATCAGGCCCTCTGAATGGGTGAGACAGTCGATTGGCTTGATCTGTTTGGGAGGCATCCAGGCAGTGGGACCAGGTCCTGTGCTCATAGCATGAGTTGGCTGTTTGAAACCTGGGGCTTATGCAGGGACGCTTGGCTCAATCTGGGAGGAGGGTACTGGACCTGTCTGGACTGAGTCTACCAGGCTGATCTCAGTCCTCGGGGGAAGCTTTGCCCTGGAGGAGGTGGGAATACGGGGTAGGCTGGGGGGAAGGGGAGGGGTGCGGGAGTGGGGAGAACAAAGGAATCCGTGGCTGATATGTAGATCTGAATGGTATTGTAAAATTAAATTAAATTAATTTTTTTTAAAAAGTAAAAAAAAAAAAAAAAAAAAGAATAGTTCTTAACCATTCAGAAATCTCTCCAACCCCAAGGAATAAAATTTTGTGGTTTTTATTGAAACACTCTAGAATTTTTGGTATGAAAATACCTTAGTACTTTCTCCAAATTCTCTAGCAATAACTGGGAAATGATTCCCTGGTAGTAACCTTGGGTACATCATTTCACCACTATATTCTTTTACTCAATTTCTTTGGAGTTAATGCCTTCATATGGGCATTCTGCTGATAGGTAGTGAAAAAGGATGTTCTATTATGTAGCAAACACTGTGGTATTATGAAGCATGTAATGAGGACTAGAGGAAGGAAGTGTCTGACTCAGGACAACTACACTCCAGTGTTAGTACCAACAGAATATTGTAGCTGAGTATAGAGAACATCAAAGACTAATGATAAGATAAGAAATATATGGGGGAAAGGCCAAATAAAATGCCAAGGAGGATCTGGGGACATAGCTTAGTTGATAGACTGTTTGCCTATCATGTACAGAGACCTAGGTTAAATTCCCCAGCACTGTATAATCCAGAAATGGTGGCGGATGCCTGCAGTCCTAGCATTTGGAGGCAAATGCTTTAGAGGCAGAAAGATCAGAAATCCAAGGTCATCCTGAGTCACACAGCAAGTTAGAGGCAATCGTGAGTTACAGCAGACTCTGTAAAAATCTTTACTTCTCTTAAAACAAGGGAAAACAAAACTTAAGAGGAAAAAAAACATTAATAAATAGACCATATTGAAAGGGCGAAGAAGTTAACTCTTCTAGGATGGAGAAGTAAATCATGAGATCAAAAGGTTCTTATGAAGGTTCTGAAGCAGAAACATGTTTAAAAATTCAATCATCATTTTGGTTGTGAGCCTACACTTCAAAAGCAGAGCCATCTCTACTGGCTCACATGGGCTTCCAGAGACTGAAACAACAAGCATGGGGCCTGCATGGAGCCTGCATGATGCCCTCTGTGTGTATGTTATAACTGTTAACTCGGTGTTTTGTGTAACTCCTAACAATGGGAGCGAGTTATCTGACTCTTTGCCTGCTCTTGAGACTCTTTTCCTCCTTCTGGGTTGCTTTGTCCAGCCTCTCAATAGGAAGGGCTTTGCCATATCTTATTGTATCTAGTTTTTCCCCAATTGGCTGTCTTCATTTGGAGGCCTGCTCTTTCCTGAAGAGGAAACAAATAGTGAATGAATCTTGGATAAGTGGAAGTAGTGGTGGTGTGGTGAGAACTGGAGAAAGTAGAGGGAGGAGAAATTGTGATTGGGAGGCATTGTGTGAGAGAAGAATCTATTTTCAATTAAAAGAAAAGTGTAAATCATTCCTACAACCCAAGAAGAACTTTGCATCCACCTTTCTAGAACCCTGGTTCAGCCAGCAGCATTACTCTCTTTCACCACTGCAAACTAGGTGATCAACATCTCTCTTTTTCCAATGCTGAGAACAGTTTGGTTACCAAAGTGAAATGGCAGACCTATGGGTGATAAGCCAGGATCCAGAACACATACGGAAAGCTATGTGATGGGACTCTAAAAGCCAGTGAAGATGGAATAAATGCTTCATTTCAAATGCAGCCTAGGGGAATAATTGGGATGTACCACAGATTTTCAGTGGAGATGTAAGGCCACTGTATAGGAGGACCAATGGAGATATCACATTGGGACTACTCAGTAGTAATGCATTTCATTTGAAGCCTTGTGAATCCTTGATCATAGTGGGAATAGATAGAGACAGAAAAGAATCAAGGGCCAGAGACATGTCCTGCAAGCACTCTGAAGTGTAGAGGTTGGAGAGATGAAAAAGCAGCTGCAAAGGAATTGACAAGGAAATAAGGAATTTTAAGAAAAGTGGGACTGTGTGGCACACTGGAATCTGTAAGGAGCCAGCCAGACATGCATGCTTCATCAACATTTTTTTCTTCAGATTTCCCTGCCACCCGGTGACTCTGAGCCATAGAACAGAGCCACCTATCCCCTTGTAGCTGAAATCTATAAAATAGGCTCTGTTCTTGAGCACTTTTAGTTATCTCTATCCGCCCATCACCTTGCCCTCGTCATGTGATTGCTCATGTTTCTCTCAAGTGCTGACCCCCCTTTTCCCCCACTCTTCTTTCATTCTAACACTAGGCCCAGGATAATCAAGTCTAGTCTCACCAATGTCCATACCCTTAAAATGACTAATCTCCAAAATCTATGTTCCATATAATTACAAGGTAACTCTAACAAAGAGAAAGGGCTTCAGCAGCTGTCTGATTCTTCAAGCCAAGTCATAACTCAAGGTTCTCCAGTCTGTACCTTGCAGTCCTCACTAGTCTAAAGGTTCCCTTTGCTGATCTCGTATATTCTAGCTATATAATCCAGTTCACTCGTGATTATTCAGGGCCTCAGATGTAGCCTCAAGTCTATACATAAGCTGTACTTCTCATGTGGAATGCCCCTCTTCCTTCATACTCATGTACCAGATCTCAGTTTAGATAAGATTTTGCTCAGGAATCCATGGCACTGACTCTCCTTATGTGTGATTTTTGACTATATCTTTCAGCAATGATCACCCACACCCCTCTCTCTCTCTTTTACCTCTCTTTCTCCCCCCCTTACCACTCCTCTTTCTCTCTGTTTTGTTTTCACAGCATTTCACTATGTAGCTGAGGCAAGTCAGACTAGCCTTGACTAGTCTCCTCCTTCTCCTCAAATTTGGAATCATGGTCATGAACCATCAAACCAAGCTTGCCATTTATTAATTGATTTTTAATTAACAGGATTTTTACTGTGTTAGGTTTGGTCCCCAGAACATTGTCAGAAACACTGTGTATATTCAATAATTAATGGCTCAATACATAATCAGCTGGAAATTTCCCTTGCTCATTGCCCTCACCTGAGTAACAGAACTTCTATGTGCTTTCAAGTTTCTTCCCTGTGCTCTATGAGGTCATGCCTGGGAGCCTTGAGGATATGTTTATAACGTGTATACAAAAAGTCTTTTCCCACTCGACTCAAAAGAGGGCACCACAGCTGCCAAGCATCTCATCACAGACTGGCCTTCCCTTCCCTGTGTGGTTCCTGCCTGCAGGCACAGTGGGCGTGTCCTACTTCTGCCATGGAGCGAGACAGCCTGTGCATCCAACAGACATGAGAACTCCTCACACCTTTTAAAACATTGGTAAATACCTTAGAAAGAGCTAAGTGGAATTTCCTTTGCCTCATATCTTTGTATTGTATAAACTGTTCTTGGTGTTTCTATCTAAAACCTCTCTTAAAATGTGGTTTTAAGCCTGGGGAACATACTTTACGCCATTCATTTCCAATTCTTTTATCAAACTGACACATCTAAACACAGAAATAAATCTTATACTCATGATCACCTGCCCTGCCCTTTGATCTCACTGAATGTAAGTTAGATTGTACACATTTAAGTGAACTCCTATAAAACTAATATCAAGTTCAAGGGAGCTTCTTTTCTTGTCTCTGTAACAAAATACTCTTGCAAAAACAAATTCAGCAGAGAAGGGTTTATTCTGGGTTACAATGTCAAGTACTATCTATCATGGCAGGGAAGTCAAATTGGGGACTTGAAGTACATGGTCTCATGACATTCGCAGTCTAAGTAGGAAGCAATGAATGAATGCATGCTTTTTAAACCTTTCTTTCTCCACAGGATCCCAGTCAGGCAATGGTACCATAACATCAGACAGGTCTTCCTCCTCTAATTAAGATAATGCTCCCATAGGCATGCCCAGAACAACATCACTTCAGAGGATCCAGATTCCATCAAGTTGATAGTTAATACTAACCATCACTGCAAGGTTTAACTAGAATACTGTCATTACTCCCTCCCCTGTGTATGTCCTCGTGGGCTACTGTCAAAACAGTGGGGTTCAGAGTTAAACAGACCAATCATTGTCTGGTTGAGGTCTCCGCGTTTTTACAGCATGTATTAGAAGTAATGATTTTATTTTCAATAGCATTTTTGTTACTTAGAAAGATTTCTACTAGTATTCAACTCTAACATAGATCATTTTCTTGTCAGTGTTTCCCACAGTAAGCTATGCATAACACGCACTACTCTTCATCCATATTCTGTCCTCAAGACAGTATTTAATCTGGTTCTCCAAATTTGGAAGCCTATCATATTCTGTTCTTTTTCTTCATCTTTTTAAGATAAAGCAATGCCACTTATTTTTGATGGTCTTACCAGAACTTACTTCATTTTTACTTCATTTTTTTTCTTCTTCAATATGGTGAACCATGTGGAATTACAGGTGTTCACTGCTTTGTATTAGTCTCCTCTCTTTGATTGACAAAACACTACTGAAAAGTATATTGACAGCATGCCTTGTGTTTATGGACTGCTCATATCTACCATAAAGTATGATTTCTTTTTTAATCAAGTGTTTTGGTCTATGTTGTTGTCCTATCATTAAACTGTTCCCACCTACTTCTTTGGAATTTTTGATTATTAAAATCTCCTTCAGGAAAAATCTTATTGAATATTAACATGATCACGTTTAGGCTAATATAGTCTTTAAATTTCAAAATTGTTTTTGCATTAAAATATTATTTACTTAACCATTATAATGTATGTTGCTTATTAGTGTTTTTTTCTTCCATAAATTAACTTGTTCCTATGCTTCATTTCAAATAACCCAAAAGAATTGTCCCCTTTTGTTTATTTTACATGGCCCACTGCAGCTGTTAGAGTACTAAGCACAGAATGTGTGGCTAATGCCTTTCTCTGATGTATAGTCTGAGGAACATTAAAAAAAATATCCAGGATCAATATGCAATTAGGCATCATCATCATCTTTATTAAGCAAAGTACTGAGCTATTAAAAACTATAGAATCTCCTCAGTGCATGGTTCACTTCCCAGACTTACATGCAATTGCTTTTCTTGAAATATTTACTATGGTATGCTAGTCAAGAAAAATCATTCTCACATCTCTCCATGAGTAAATATAATTTGCAGAGGGCTAGCTTTGGCTATTATCATCATATTTCTTCCTATGTCCATTTTCTCATCATTTAAAGTAATGGCTTATCTTAGTCGCCCTGTTGGAAATTTCCTAATTAATGTGATTTTCTTCAGCGGAAATTCTGACTGCTAGAAAAACCATAATAAATACTCTGAGAATATTTAAGTTCTGGTTTAATGAATAAGTTGTGACCTAGTACTGGCTCCTAAAGGCCGTTTTGTTTTATTCCAAACCTCCAAGGCTATTTTTAATTTGGAGATAGAATGTAAAATAAAGGGAATTTCCCTATTCACCCTAAAGTATTTCTGGAGTTGGCAGAATGACCCTCCAGTGAGGAGCCACCAAGGCCTGCCAATCTTATAGTGGGTCTCAAGAGCCCATTGGAGTGC
Source organism: Peromyscus maniculatus bairdii (assembly GCF_049852395.1). Lineage (NCBI taxonomy): Eukaryota > Metazoa > Chordata > Mammalia > Rodentia > Cricetidae > Peromyscus > Peromyscus maniculatus. The sequence continues at coordinate 22,348,915 of NC_134859.1, forward strand.
TGCCTTTAAGCATTGAACATAATATTTATTACCACAGAGTGTCTTCAAACTGCACTTCAAACCTAATACTATATAATGCAAAGTCTCAACTGGAGCTTGGCTCCCGGATATCAGAGCTTCAGAATTTACATTTTTCCATCAGATTGACATTAAGAATAATTCACTGTAACAATCACCTTCCAGATTTGCCTCTTGTTTCTCCCCAGCTCTGGAAAATAATTAGGAGATATTTGTTGTTCATTAATTTATAAGCAACCCTTTATCCTTTCTATTTGCCATAACAAATCGTCTCTTAACATACACAAATTATCCACACTGCTAAGACTTCAGAGTTTCAAGGTAGTATTTGTTTTTCAAGAATCTGAGACTATTTTGAGATTTCTTAGGATAAGCAACTGTATGTATGAGAAAAGATTTTCTGATTAGAAAAGGCAGACATGATATATGGCCACCCATCCATTTTCTTGGCTGTATCCATATGTTAGATCAAATTAATCATCAACAAAATGAAGGTCCACATTGTAGGGGAAATATTGGTACTAAGTACTAATTCAAGAAGCACAAAATATTAGCTACTCTTTAGCAGTGTTTTTTGTTTGTTTATTTGCTTATTTTGGATTTTGTTTTTACAATTGAGTGTATCAGTGTGTCTACATGAACACATATATGTGTGTAGTTTCTTTCTTTTAAGCATGCAATGGAATTTCATAGTTCATCCCACATCTCTCAGAATGTGAGCCAGAGAGGAAACTCATTATCAAATACTAGTGTTTTACACTACTTACTATGGGGTTATGACTTTAGCCTGTGATTCTAGAAGGCCCGAGAGGGATATTTCCTGGAGAATGCCATTCATCAAGGTTCCAAGTATGCAGAATGCTTTCCTGATTGACTAATAAGTGACACATGAAATCTGACCACACTTCTACAGTTACACTGGAGACAAAAGACATTAAGAAAGACATCCTGATGCTGTTGCTGGGTCACAGGAGTGACCACTCCTGTTAGCCACTCAGCCGTGCTGCCCACACTGTGGGAGTCTCTTAGCAGTCCACTGTAGGCACTGCTGGGTTGGTAGCCCTCTCCTAAATTTAGGCCTCATGGACCCTGTGTCTTCAAGGAAAGGGGGCACAATCTATACACCTTTCGATATGTATACCAGTGGGAAATGTGAAGACATGTGGGCACTGCTTTTTAAAAATGGAAATTTTAATTTAGTGTGTGTGTGTGTGTGTGTGTGTGTGTGTGTGTGTGAGAGAGAGAGAGAGAGAGAGAGAGAGAGAGAGAGAGAGAGAGAGAGAGAGAGAGAGAGAGAGAGAGAAAGTTTGTTTATGCATGGGGTGGACAGGCTTTTGGGAGTCCATTCTCGAAATTCCATCTTGCTGAGAGAGGGATTTCCTTGTTATCTCTGTTCTCTTGCTGGGAACTTCAGCCTAACTGGCCAATGAGCTTTCGGCAGCTTCTCCAGCTTGTCCTCCCACCTCTAAGTAATACTTCTGGGATTGCAAATACAGGCTAACCTTTTGGGCTTTTCTCGTGGGTCCTTGTTTGGTCAAGATTATGTGGTCAGGATTGTGTTTTTACCCACCGAGCCATCTCACCTCGGGGGTTTGTCTTAATTAACAGCCCAGAAGCTTGTTTACCATTGTAGAATACGTTTTATAACTTGGAGGGCATTTGTGAAAAGTAAATGACAGGTCTTGTCATGCCTGTCCCTGTGTCCCCAAAGTGAACAATGTCCTTTCTCCAGGATAAGAGAACTAGTACTTGTTTTCTTGGTGAGCCTTCTTTAAACTATGGCTAAGAAACTCCTCTTTCAATCTAGCCCTCACTTTTCTCTAGTTCATTCCTTTCCTTGGACTCTTCTTCTTTTCAGCCTGTTACTAAACTATAGGTCTCAGGCAAAAATAAAGTGGGATCAAGGGTGCAAGTGTACAAACAATTTGTTAGCAGAGTGAGTAATAGTACTTTATTTTTCACTGTTTCTATTCTCTCACATCTAAGTAGTGGAAGGAGTATTTTTTGAAGCTATCTGTAGCAAGTTACCCTTCGGTGTGTACAAGCTCTCCCCGATTTTGTTTTTATATCATAAGAACCACGGATCTATTTCACCACCTTTGAGTATTTTATCATTACTTCAAGAGACAAAGTGATACCTCAGGAAGTAGAAGAAAGGTGAATGAAAATTCCTAGCTGAGATTAAAAAAAAAATACTAGTTATCAGAGTTCTGAAATAAATCACAAGGAGCAGAAAAATTAAACTACAAATTGCATTACATTTATTCAGTATATGTTAGAGAGAGGTCACTGCTCACAACTTCTGAGAATCAGTTCTCTCTTTCTATCATGTGGGACCCAGGGATAGAACTCAGGCCTGGTGGCACGTACAACCTGACAATATCATTAGCCTGAGTCTTATATCTCAGCTTAACCTCTCTTTAGATGAGAGATGCGAGAATAGTCTCTAAGGTATCTGTGAGGTCTCAAATTATAGGTTCTCCGTGCTTTTCCTCCCAGGTAGAGAGGCCTAAGAAAGATGAGGTACCAAGAACAACAACGCAATACAGCAAGGCTAAAAGAGATATAAGCAGGGTTATGGAGAGAGCCCTACTGGCATCCTAATCCAGTGCAGTCAAGACCGGAATTAATTATTCCTCACAGTACTAGTGACCCTACTACATGTCCTTATGCCACCCAAAGTTCCAAGTGGGCTCCTGGAAATGTAGGCCTGACCATGGAGGCAGGTAAGTGCACAACAGAGATTAAACATGGCTCTTGAAAAATAAAGAATGCCTCCTGGTCTACTTATATATGGAGTTAGCTTTCAATTATTTTCAGAAACATATATAAGCATGCATTTTAAAAGATCATATTCCTATAGAATTATAGGTTGTCCACATTTATGACATTTACACATAGAAATAAAACAGAAAGGAAAAACCTAGAAGAGCATAATTGGCTCTAAGGAATAAATGGTAGTCTGCTAGGTTTACAAGTGAGTAGCATGCTCACACATAATGTTTCCATCTTACAGAACAAAGAGGAACAGGACACAAGAAGAACAGGCTGTTTCTCAGCATGATTAAAAGCAATAGAGTCAAGATTTATTCCTGTAGATACATGTATCCATAGACCCTCTGATCCTCATGAGTTTCCCATGTAACATAGGCAGGCTAATTGAAATAGCTAGATAATGGAAATATATTATTTTAAATTATGCACTAGACTATTCTCCTGAATCATGAAGAAAATTGCCTACATTTCCCACTTACCTTTAAATGTGGGTATAAAAATTATTGATATCTAAATTAAAAAATTCTCCATCATCAGAGTAAGAAATCTATTAAACATATCACTAAATCATGTCTTTGAAAACTGACCACACATTTTTTTCATTCTAAGTTTGCTTAATGGGAGGATTAAATACTTGGCAAAAGAATTAAAAGACCAATTACAGAACAGTTTTACAATGTATATATTGGTTTTTATGTCATATGAGGGAGAAGAATGTTGGAGAATGCAGTGGTTAACTACACTCTAAAGCACAAAACCAACATAGAACATAGAATTAAATTATCTGGATTTGATCCTACTAACACTTTTGGTGATTAGCATGAATAAAATGTATATTTTTTTCTGGAACTGATAAATTCTCATTAACAATTAATAAAATAACTGGCGATAAGGGAAAAGCTGGGAATCTCAGATATCCCTGACACTTTGAAAATCTTATTTACCAGAATTAGTGTTAGATCTAATGGAAACAAATTTGCTATTTACATAATCCAGAGGTGACAAATAACAGCATGCAGTTGTGAGTCAAGTAAGAAAAATTGTTACTTTAATCCCCAACATCCTACAAATCAATCAACACAACAAATTATCAGTGTGATAACATATTCAACACATTTGACATTTACATTAATTGGAGGTAATGAAGAAAATATTTTTTGTTGTTTGTTGGATGAAGTTAAATGGGCTGGAAATGCATATGAATAAAACATCATTATTCCTCTCACTCACACCTGTTCAAATTTCTATTGACAATTTGATATTTTTATTAGAGCCCAAATGGAAACACCACAAGCACAAATGACAATTTTTTCACACTCAGATGATAAAAGTAAACAAGCAGTTTTTTTTTTCTTGCCCAGCTCTCTTAAACCCCAGTGCTGTGACAAGTGCTTAACCAGCCCCCAAACACTGCCACTTAGTCATGACTTCTGGTTTTATAAATTATTTACAGTTTGCTAGGTATGAGGCTGGTGGAAAATGCCTTTCTTAGCTGCTTGATTGACAATATAATTATACCGTGTTTTTGTTTTAAGCACTGTTATGCAGAATTGTAATGCCATAAAAAGTAAATAGGAATTTTATGAGCTTTTAACTTTGACAAGGTCATGCTGAAGCGCACCAAAGAGATGTCATGAAAAGCCATAGCCGTTATTAGCCGTGTCCTATAAAGTGCCATCCACCTCCAGCTTCATTTGGGTTAAAACATTTCTTCACCATTGGCTATCTCAGCCCTGTGTGCTGAAGGATGATGGGAACCACCCAAGCAATAGCCACAGTTAGTCTTTCTGAGTCACGAGTCTCTTTCACCCCCTTAAGGGTATCTTAGCTAATAGGTTGCATTTTATAAGTATAATAAGTACAATATCATTAAAGCTGATTTGCTCTCCTGTCAGATCTTATAGTATATGAGAGAGTCTTTCCCTCCATCTGCTTTTTTTGTTGACATTACTAGTTATTTTCTTTCCTTTTTTTGTTGGGTGGAGGAGGTTACACATAGAATACCACTATATAGGTCGGCATTAACCTTGTGATTGTCCTGCTCTGCTCTCCTAAGTAGCTGGGGTTACAAGCGTACAATGCTGTGCCTAACTGAAGATTTTCTAACCTTCAATGCTTTGACATTCTAAATTTATCATTGGCATTGGTGTGTGTGTGTGTGTGTGTGTGTGTGTGTGTGTGTGTGTGTGTGTGTGATGTGTATGTGTGTGTGTGTGGCATGCACATACTACAACATGCACTGGGAGATCAGAAGACAACCTTTCAGGAGAGGGTTCTTTCCTTCCACAGTGTGTTCTGGAGATCAAATTCAGATTGTCAGGTTTGTTCAGTGAATGCCTTAACCTGCTTGGATATCTCACTAGCCTAATTTTTTTTAAATAAATAAATAAATAACAAGTATACTAATGGATAGTGGTGGCAGCAGTAGAGGTTGAGTAGTGATGGAAAAGAGGATTTTGAGTGGATGTGGTGTGGACGAAGGAGGAGGCAGTGGAAGTAGTGAAGAAGCAGAATGTGGAAGCAGTGATGGCTGAGGTGGAAAGGGAGATGATGGTGGAGGTAGTGTGCAGGTAGTAGTCTAAGTGGTGGTTTAGGCAGAGACAGTGTTGGTGTCAATGCTGGTTGTGGTGGAGAGGAAGGAAAGGGGAGGTTGTGGTAGAGGTGGTGAGGAGGTAATAGTCTAGGCAGCTGTCATGGTAGACGTGGTATGGTTGGTGGTCGGGGGGATGAAATTGGTGGTGGAGGTGGTGGAAGCGTAGACAGAAGGGAAGAGGGTTGTCTGTGGAGGTGTTAGGAAGGTCATGGTTTAGGTGAAGGTGGTGGTGGTGGTGGTGGTGGTGGTGGTGGTGGTGGTGGTGGTGGTGGTGATGATGATGGTGGGAAAGGGAAAGGGGAAAGGGGAGTAGAGATAGCAATCAAGATAGTGTGGAGACAGTGGTTTAAAAATAGTGATTTGGTGGAGGTGATGTTTCTGGTGGTGGGTAGAGTAGTGGAGGTGAAGTAGAAGTTGAGCTGGTGGAGGTGGTGGTGACCTATGGGGAGGTGGAGGAGGTAGTGGTCAGGTAGAAGTGGAGGTGGGAGTGAAAGGGATACTGGTAAATAACATCAATTGTTGCTGTAATATGAACATCTCTTAGGCCATGGCTATCATCTGCAGCTCTCTCATGATGGTGCAAATTTACTTCAGAATAAATGTCCACTCTTTAAAAAACACTGCAGTGGGGTCTTTAAAGTAAATAGAATAGACGGGGCTCTAAGGTCTTTCCCAAAAGGCCCATTTACCTCGCCAAACTTACTTTTTCTAACTTGGCAGAAAGTGGGAGCCACATTTCCCCAGCTGGGAGTGGCATGCATGTGTCTAGCTGGCTGTGCATCCAAACATTGTTCTTCTTGTAGAACAGGACCTGGAGGTTAGCTTTGATGGAGTCTCCGTTTTCCTAAAATTATCTATTTCTTAAAAGACGATTTCTCAACAACTTTGGCTTCTCTTTGTTTTAAGGTCCTAGCTTTCTAGATATTTGCAATCTTTGGAATCCTCCCTCCTTTCTTGCACCAAGAAGATGAATACATTCATATTTGTCTTATACATCTTGTACTAGCTTTGATATTGTTACAACGTATTTTTTTCATTTCTTTCAAGTCATTTAGTTTTTGTGCTCAGTCTCCATGACTGCTCTAAGAAAATGAGGAAGAACGCTGCATGATGATGGTGGCATTGGCAGGGCACAAATGTCACTTCAGACTTTCTTGTCAACCTGTATTCCAAATGCTGCCCATCTTGCCTGAGAATGAGTGATTGCTCAGCGGCAATTCTTTTGATCCGTCATCTCAGAGTAAATTGTTCTGAATAATGACCTATTCCATCTTTCCCCCTTGGAATATATATTACAAGATGCCTAGAAAAACACAATTTCAACTCTGTGGTAATTCAAGATCACCATAAATGCAAGGCAAACATCTTTGAGTCTTGGGTACCTCAAATTTGAAGCATAGATATGAGTCAGATGTAAGCTCCTCACAATCGTCTGGGTCCATTTACTTTCAAAATACTGCTGGAAAGTGAATGTGTATAGAAAATGCAATAGAAATATCATGGGTACTCTTTATATGTTTGGGGAGGAATTTTACTTTTGCAATAATTCAGTGTGGAAATAGAAACAGAAATTTGTTTTCCTCAGTATGTTGGCACAAGACAGTATAATAACTTGATTACTTTCCTTGAAAAAATAAATTGTCTCCTCTTCAAATGCTTGAGTGTCTAGATGTAAGGTCATCTTTAGCTCTGCACTATAAAGGAGGGCAAATTCCACCTTCTCTTGTGTATCACAGCAAGAGTATTCAAATCTCATCTGTTGTTACTAATTTATCTTTGAGGTTTTTTTTATATATACAGAAGGATCCTTTAAAAATGCTGGTAAATTCCTTCCAGTAGATAAAAGAGTCATAGCTTTGGGCCTATACCTGAGACAGCTCTGAGAGCCTTTGTTTAGATACTAGAACAGTATCAACATACCTGCTTTATATAAAATCATTTGTATATGTGTTTATATACATACATGTAAATGTGCATATATAGTCCCACAAACAAATATCACATACATGTATCATCTTGTCATATAAATGTGTATATATCACATATATCACACTATAAAAGAGTTAAAACTGATATGCTATGAAAGCTTATCTTAATAGATTCTAATATAATAATTTCTGAACAGAAAATTATTGAAAATATACCTCCAAAATGCATTTTTTTGTATTAAAACATACTATGATATTTCTGGTGAGTTATTTTAGATGTGCTATCATAGTGTGAGCTATGTTGGCTTGGAACTCATTAAATGTCCATGTTGGTCTCAAACTCATGGCAACCCTTCTTCCTTCATTTTCTGACTACTGGGACTAAAGGTAAGAGGTACCATACTGAGCTGCTTCTAGTTTATAAAGAGAGAATCATCTCTATGCTAACAGTCTTTATTTACTTCTTACATATATAGATTAGTACAAATGTATGTACTGCTGCAACCTGTACCACTTTGAACTTGATCTTCCTGGAACAATGGGGAATGAAGATGGGGATGCACCAGCAGAAGCAAGGAAACTCACTGTGCTTACTATATACAACATGAAGGGGTGAGGAAGAGCTAGTTTCAGAAGATGGTCTCTGTAGTGAATCAGTCCCAAGCTACTAGGAAAAGGAAACCAAAATTAGTCGGCCCTTCCTGACACACTGTCAACATCTATATTGGGACTAGGGGAAGACCTTCCCCTGAGCTTGACCTAGGAAAATCTTGCCATCCCATAAGTCTGAGGTCTTGGCATCCAGTTATGGCTCTGCTCATGTCAACAATACACATTTACTCAGGATTCCATCTGCTTTCCACAGTGTATGATGCTAAAATGATAGAACTTACGAATAAATGTGTTGCAGAGAAGCCCCAATAATGTCTTTTATATTCCCAAAGAGGAAAAATTCATGTCCAAAAGGGCAACAATGAACCTATTTCCAACTGGAAAGTGAAAATAATGCTTTCTCTGACTAGGATAATAAGTCAGATTTTTGTACCTTTCCATTTACTCATTAATTCCTTTTGTTAAGGAAATCAATCATTGGTTTAACTTAGTTAGTCTTCATTTAAATGGAGCAAAGATTTAGGCAAGTAAAGTGAAAGTCACTTTAGATAAGAGTTAAATACTGATCATCTGTCTAGAAGATTTTTATCTCTCAGCTTTCCCCACGTGCTTCTTTGCCAAGAGGCCATAACTACTTCAAGTTTGTATTGGAAAAAATCAACGTCAAATACCAAAACTAGGTACATTGCAGTATTATCAATATTTTGTGACCAGTTGTTGATCTGGGTAACTGTGAAAACTAGAACATCCCTACTTGGATTAAATACTAATTTATTTAGCATGTATTTAGTTAATATCTACACTGCCAGCTCTTCCAGTGAATACAATAGAGATTTGTGTTACTTTCCAGTGAAGAAGCTTTGGTAACATCCCAAGGACAGCAATAAGAATCCCATTTTAATGAAGTACAATTGAACACAGTGTAAACCCTGGCTATGATACACTCAGGTCAGAAGACAGTGGCTAAACTTGTTTAGATCTCAGAATCACTCTGAGAAAGGCAGATGCTGCAGCCTCTTTCCAGAAATTCCAAAAATCCTCCGATTTTTTTAGCAAGCTCTCTAAGTCATCCTATTCAAACCAGAGTTCTAAAACTGGTGGTCCAAAATGTAATTCTAAATCTATTGAGTTTTATATATTTCCTTTTGGAACCTCAGAAAAGTGAATGGTGCCCTATGTTCTGAGAATGTTCAGTTTGCTATATGAATTAACAGACTGATAATTATACTGACAAATTATCTGGCAGCACATACATTGTCAGGATTGTACCCAAAGTTTTGCTAATTAAAAATTTTCACTGACATTTTATGTTTTTATTTTAAAGATTTATTTAGTTTTTTTTTATGTGTATACATGTGTGGCTAGGTATATGTATACAATATGCATGCTGAAATGAACACAAGCCTGAAGAAAGCATCACCCAGAACTAGAGTTCTAGGTGGTTGTGAGCTAAGATATAGGTGCTGGGAACTGAACCCAGGTCCTCCACAAATGTAGTAGGACAGACCCATAGGGTCGAGGAAATTGGCTCAAACCAGTTGCCAAGGCATGTACATAATGTGCTTCCTTATGAGCCAACCTGGAGTCTGCCTGAGGGCCTAGCAACAAGCTCTGTCAGAGTTCCTGGTCACTGTTAGAGTTCCTGATTTGCCCAACCAATGAGGAATGATCATGCAATGCCACCAGATTGGGACACAGCTTGGATGCTGGGAGGAGGGTATATAAGGCCTTCCCTGTTATTGAATAAATGAGTCTGCTGTTTGACTTCAACTGTCTCCTGGTACCTGAGTCATTGATGCCACACCTTCTCAACACCCCCCCACCCCCCTGGGAGCTGTTAGGATCCAGCAACACACAACAGCAATGGGAACTCTTAACTGCGGAGTCATCTCTCCAGCGAAACTTAGTATTTTTCTTAACTCTAATGATCAGTATTTCAGCTTTTAGAAAGGATATCAGGGAAGTTTTTTTAAATACACAATTAATTCACATACCCCGAAAGTAGTCTGATGATAAACACAGGTTTTGTCCATGGTTAAATAAAAACATTCACATATATTCAAATGCTGCATTCCTCCATGTATCAACGTTTTATTCATAATGGCTAGCTCGATATTGCCAGCATGGCTGTTCTATATGTTATAATCTTTAATTGCACCCTATAGAAAAATGAGAAATAGAGGCCACTTTCACTTTCATCTACTAAGTTAAGTTTCTTCTTCACTAAAGTAAGAACACCTATAGGCTCTACTTAGTCTAGAATCAAACTGAGTGAAGGGCCTCACCACTTTATACCTCAGTCTCTGCTATAGAGAGAATGGACAGGCATACATGCAACTCATGCTGGACAGCACAGTGAACAGTCAATTTGGGGGACACAGCACAACTTCCTATAAGGAACAAAATAGTTTGAAATCGTTTGCTGGCCTAGGATACAATTAACTCTAATTCTTAGGAGATATTTCCATTCTTTCACAGGCATGATTTTCCTCAAATTGTGTGAATCAAGAGAAAACATTGCCATTAACTTAAAAATAAAAAACAAAACAAAACATGATGTTCCAATTCTTCTGCATAATAGAAGCTGTGGGCCCCTCAAGTTCCTAAAGTGGCGGCCCAGTGGGTAGTAAATGATATTACACATACTCAGAGAGCACACACACTTCCATAGTCCACTTTCTTATAACCCAGAGTGCAGGTAACAATGTTATTGATTTTTTTTAAAAGTGAGAATGAGCTGCATAGAAAAGCATGCAGCTCAAAATGGAATCTATAGCAATGGAAAAATGCAACACTCATTTAAAGGAAACCGCTGATAATGAAACTAGTTGGGGGTGGTTTGGAGGCAAAGTACACAGAAGTGAATCATTTTTAAGTTTGAGAGCAAGGTGTCTCATACAATCTATGAACTTCAGTTCATTGTTGTTGCTCCTGCTGGGGAAACACACTGAAAAAAATCTCTGGTGTTTCAGGCATGAAGAGAGAGGTGACCTTAACTCACTTGTGGCCATCAGCTCCACCCTACAGAAGTGCAGTACCATGTAACCACTCAAAGGATTGTGGCAAACACTGCATCTAAGCTCTAACTAAGACAAAGAAAGACAAAAGATCTACATGGAAGAAAACTCTATGCTGTTTGGATCACATCAGCGTTTTTTAAAAAAAAAAAAACCACAAAAACAGAAATTCCTTCATGCATGATGGTTAAGGGTTGAGATCTTAGAGTAAGCCCTGAGAGGAAATCTAAATTCCTTATTTGAATATAATGGAAATGACAGTAGAATTTACTCATAAACATTGCTGTGATATACAAATGAAATAATGGTTATGTAATGTCATCAGATCAAATATGGAAAAGCAATAGTCATTTTAAAATAATTTTATTACTGGTATTCCCACTGTATGGCTGATGCATCATCTACACTACTGAAGATGGTGAGGTTAGATACTTGATAATAATGTGACTAATTTATCATGTGTATACAGGTCAAAAATTCATATTACACTCCATAAATAGTCACAGCTGCTATGTGTTGGTTAAAAGCCAATTTTACATAGTGTAAAGAGCATGATAATAAAAAAAGGAGGACTTGCAACACCCTTTGTTTACATCCACCCATAACCTTTCATCTCAATTAGAATTAAAAATTTTCTATTTAACTTGGGTGTGTTACATAGGAATTATACCAGTTTTCCCTCAGAAGGTGAGAAATCAGAGTTTCACATTCAATCAGGCATAAGAAATGCACGAATCACTCCTGTTAGACTGTGGTAATTGGATGTTGTGTACCCATTTAAAGGATGATAGGCTCGCACCAGCATGTGCTCATTGCCAGTCTGGCTACACTGGTCCACAATTGTCAGGTCATCCAATATTTGAAGAAAAGCTAGTTATTCCTTTTTAAATGTGGAATGCCTTCAATAAAATATATGAAAAAAAAGGAATAGACCATCTTAGCAAAGACAAAACAAAACACCAGGATATGAAAGGCAGGGTGGCAGGGTTTTGTTTGTTTGTTCATTTTGTGGGCTGCCACATTCTTCCATCTGTAATTTGGAAATAAGACAATAGTAAAATATAGATCTATTTATGTAGTTCCCCTATGTGTCATGCTGTGTCAGATCGTGCATATTTAATCTTAAAGCTCCATTCATTCCTTATGACCTGAATGTTTTTCTTCCATCAGAATAGTTGCATTTTCAGCAACTTTCCCATTTATGACTCTTCTGTCATGATCAAGAATAGGACCAAAGTCCAGGTGGTGGTGGCTCACACCTTTAATACCAGCACTCGGGAGGCAGAGCCAGGCAGATCTCTGAGAGTTCGAGGACAGCCTGATCTACAGAGTGAGATCCAAGACAGGCACTAAAAACAACACAGAGAAACCCTGTCTCAAAACCACCACCCTCAAACAAAAATAAAAAAGAATAGGACCAAAATGTTCCAGCACTCTTAGAAGCAAAGCTACTAAGGTTTTAAGTTGGCTGGTTATAAAAGGAGGGAGACAGTTAGAAAGTGGGGGTCTTAAAACTGTTGCCACCTCTCCATAGAGGACAACAGCAGATTCATTCTTCAAGGTAGAACACTTTGAAAATACAAAAAAGTACTATTTGCAACCATGTCCAATCAATTGGTATACAATGTACCTGTCCCAGGTACACCTCAGGGTATGACTACCTATAAGAGGAAACGATGCTAAGGTTTAGCCACTGCTTATTTAGGACCTTCAAGAATTTCTGGCTTTTAAAGTGATGCCAGAAACACTTGTTTTGTAGTATAATTCTAACTTTAAGATGCTTGCTAATAAATTAATTTTAATTCTTATTAAAAACTAAAAACATATACAAACCCATATATGTCAGCCAGATCCTACCTTTTCTATAGTTTGAAAACTTAGCGGCTAATTCTACATTCTGTTATTTCTCCCTGAATACATTTCTATACAATTGTGGTTTTTTCTCCTTACTTTCAATGTCTTTACTTATGTACAGAATGAGACTTATAAGAATTATTTTCATCCATTCAAGCCCATAATAATCATTATGGAAGACTGGCCCTTAATAACCATCATTGTAGACATGCCTGTCTCAGCTCCCAGTTCAGGACTGAGCATGAACTTCTATAACACCTCGTTTACAGCAAGTATAGCCCTTGCCCGTTATAAATGAAGCACCTTGACCCTCCCCTTTGAAATCCTATTCCTAACTTCTCATTGCCAATGACAAGCACCTGGAAAGAAGTCTTTCACGACTGGCATTTCTACCTTTTGATAGAAAGCTACCTTTGTAAATGTACTAAGTATAAGACTATTGGCAAACATTAAATAATTACAGTCTTATATCAGTAAACATACAACTGGTGCACAATTTCATAAATAAATATGGTCCTTGTAAAGCTACTGCAAATCTCAAAGCTGGGTATAAAATGTACTGGCAATGGTAAATATAAGATTAGTGAAATTTTCATAATTGCACTATTTTGTTAGGAAATTAAGGAATTTTCAAAGTGAATCTCTTTAAATGTTATATTTAATACATGCATACTCTTTGCAAAAACACCATCCACAAATGAGTAAATGCATCAGTGAAAGCAATACATCTTCCAGAGTTAAAATTGCGCTTATATGCTGTACAGTGATTTTACTTGCGTGTACATATTTAATAGGTGTATAATCTTCTACTTTGAATGAGAGTCATCATATATGCAGGCTCCAAGAACTGGCAAGAAAATAAACATTAAATTGAGTTTAAATGTTCTTCAAAATTGATTATAGCAAATTACCCAAAGTAAAGCTATATTTAGAAACAAACCTAGGAAATCTTTCGGCCAACCATGTAAGTCTCCTGACTAATGATGTAAAAATTCATCCCCCAGGGCTGAGAAGACTACTTCTGAGCCAAGTGGAAGAGTAATGCAGACCCTTTCTGATTCATGGTTAAATAAAACAGCACACCAAAAAAATCTTGCATCTTAATCCAATGGCTCAGTTTCAATAACATATTTCTCAAAATTAACAACCAGCTACTTATTTTTGTGATTGCCCACTTGTTCGTAATTGACATGGCAGAATTCTTTGCCTGGCCTGTATAGGCTTAAGGACCTCAGACCCAAAGGGCTTGGCCCTTCTTTGTATACCTCTCATAGACCCTCACAAAGCCTCTATCCAATGCATCTTCATAAAATATTGTCATTATTTTTGTAAGTTTCAAACTGTTTTGTCTGTTAGATCAGGATACATCTTCAGAGGGTTATCCCTATTTAGGCAGTTCCCTTTCTGATTCAAATGTACTTCAAATTAATTTTATTCTCATATTCAACACAATGTTTCAGGGGGTGGGCTAGATGGCACCTGGGAACTAAGTCTGATGAACTGAGTTCAACATCAGGAACACACATGACGGAAAGAGAGAAAGTACTCTCACAAGTTATTTTTTAACCACCACCACATGCACATGAACAAAGTGGTCATGGTAGCAAAGATGGACATTATGCATGTACTCAATGACATGGACTTCCAACTCCCCAAGGCTGACCCTGCTACAGCTGCTGAGTGCCAGCTGTGCCAGAAGCTGAGATCAACAATGAGCTCCAGATATAGCATCACTTCCTGGAATGAACAGTCAGTAACCAGGTGGAATGTTAACTACACTGGACCAATTTCTGTGTGGGAAAGGACAAGACTTTGTCTTTACTGGAATGGATCCTTATTCTGGTTATGAATTTGACTTTCCTGCATGTAATGCTTTTGGCAAAGCCATCATCTCTGAACTTACAGAATTCCTTATCTACCATCATGATATCCTATACGGTATTGCTTCTCAACCAGGAACTCACTTCACAGCGAGTGGAGTATGACAGTGGGCCCATGATCATGGAATCCACTGTTCTTTCCATGTTCCCAACCATCATGAATCAGCTGGCCAGATAGAAAGATGAAATGGCCTTTTGAAGACACAGTTACAGAGCCAACTGGGTGTCAGGCATCTTAGAGAGCTGAGATAGGGTTCTTCAGAAGGCAGTATATGCTTTGAATCAGTGTCCAATATATGATATGGTTTCTTCTACAGCCAGGATCCAAGGATCCAGGAATCAAGAGGTATAAAATGGAATATCTCCATTCACCATAATCCTAGTGACCATGAGAAAAATTGTTTCTTCCTCTTTCTACAACCTTAAGTTCTGCTGGCCTGTAAGTTTTGGTTTCAGAGTGGGGAGTGCTCCTGACAGAAGACAGAACAAACATTCCATTGTATTGGAAGCCCAGACTCCCCCCTGGTCACTTTGGGCTTCTGATGCCCTTTAGCCAACAGGCTAAGAAAAGAAGTAGGAGGGCTACTGCTCCAGATTACCAAAGTTGTTTCTCCAAAATGGAGGTAAAAAGATTGTGTTTGGAGTGGGAGAGATCCTTTAGAGCATCTGTTGGGGCTACCATGTCTTGTGACTAAAGTCAATGTGGAGCTACAACAATCTAACCCAGGCAGGATGACAAAGTGCACAGATGCTTCAGGAATGAAGGTATGGATCATCCTTCCAAAAAAGGAGCCAATATCTGCTGAGGTGCTAGCTGAAGATGGAAGAAATACAGAATAGGTAGTAGAGGAAAGTAGTTATGAATACTAGCTAAGGCCACATGACCAGTTGCAGACATGAGGATTATAATTGACACAAGTGTTTCTGTCATATTTTGTAAGAATATGTTCACACAGATATTTTTGTTTTCTTTCCTTTATTTCATTATTATGTAATGTAACATCAATTAAGAGAGTATTAGTGGTTATCATATTTAAGTTGGAGATCTAAAAACAATGTTCTTCAAGGCACATTGACATCTATTCTAAAATTTATAATGCATTTTAGTTGTATGAGGGATGGTTATATCATGTTAGGTGTAATTATAACCTGGTTACTGTTTTTATTTAGAAATTAAGTGTGATATAGGAGAAATAATTATATGTCAAGTTGACAAGAGGTGCACATGTATGCACATACATGCAACAGAAACACTCATAAGCATGAGTTCACCTGTCCATACACAAATGAAACAATGTTTATATGTATGTATGTATGTATGTATGTATGTATATATATATATGTGTGTGTGTGTGTGTGTGTGTGTGTGTGTAGTAGGTAGGTAATATTCTAGATTATTTGATTACAAGTATGCATTGTCATATACCTGCTAGAACAATGTATATAAAGTTAGTAATAAGTTAATAGGACAGGTAACATCTCTACCAGTAGCAAAAATTTCAAGATTCAAGACTTGCTGACTAATCACAGTCTGTCATTTTTTTCTTCATAGATTCTAGTCACTCACAAATGAGGAAATCGAGGATAAGCAACTAAGAACATCAGTTTAATGATATGAGTTCAGAAATTTGAAGACAAGACTCTAAGCCTTTGTAAAGGACCAATTAATTACACCTGAGATGATTAGGATAGTTTCCTACAATATATTTTGTGTGTTTGTGTATGTGGTGTGTTGGTGGGGGGGGGGTGTTTCTGTATGTGCACATGTGGAGTTCACAAGTTAATGTTGGTCCCTTCATTCAATGCTCTCCACCTTATTTCTAAGGTAGAATTTCTCAGGGATCTCCCTGTCTCTGCACCCTAATCTAATATGGGGATTGCAAAAACATGCCACTATACTGACTTCTGCGTGTATGCTGGGGAACCAAAGCCAGGTCCTCATATATATGCAACAAGTACTTTACCTAACTGATCCATAGCCAAAGCCTTCATAGAACATTATATTTATTGCCATCTACTAAGTACCTATTATGGGCCAAATGTTATGCTAGATATAAACATATCATATATGACAGAATGTTTCCCAGAAAGAATCACAAACTAGTAGAGAAGACCTAATTAAAAACAAAGTCATGCTCAGCATGGATTTAGGAACACTATTGGGGCATATGGAATGTGGGCATGAGGTAGACTCCTACTTAGGAGTGTGAGGAATGGCTTCACAAGGGAGAGGCAAGTTCTACTGAGGTCTGAGAAATAAAACTAGACTGACAGATAGCCAGAGTGAAGTTCATCTGTGGCTCAGCAAGTGGAGGGACATAAAGGTTCTGTAGCATGATTGCATACACATGGATACTGGGGTTGAGGTTTTCACAGAAGTAGGGAAAGTTCCTTAGGTCTAGTCAGAAAGGTCAAGATCCGTGTAGCCTTGAAACAATGATAAGCTTTTAGCCCATGCAGTGTATAGTGCCACTGGGACACTATGAACTGGGATAAAACAACCAGAAGTCTGATTTGAAAATGCCATACTGATGCTCAGAATGAGCAGGATTTTACCTAGCACCATAGCAGACAAAGGCATTCCAGCCTGAACCAGGATAGTGCGCCTTATGATATGCTTAAGCAAATATATGGTGACATAATGTTAGGAAGTCAGGATTAAAACAAAACAAAAACATCCCTTGGAGTAAATTCAAGGGGGATTCAATCCCATGCACAAGACCTGTTGGTTCTACAAGAGACAACCAGGGGATAACATGACCTCATCTGGATATTTTGAAGGATAAATCTAGCAGAAATCAAGAGGAATGATTGTCAGTAGGCAACGTAGGGAGCAGGTTTGGGGGTAGTGCAGGTGTGTGAGGCGGAAAAAAAGAGCAAGAAATGAAGCAGTAAGGAAAATGGAAAGAGGACAGAGAACTTAAAAGAACTCTTTGTAGAAACAGCATGACTCAGATTCCATATAGAGAGGGACACACATGGGCTGGAGCAGAGCTAGACTATTTTAAAATTGCCTGTGTTCTTGTCATGATGGCTTTGATTTACACAGTGCATAATGTGTAGAGGAACACATTCCTCAAATAGGATGAACTCAAAAAGTTCCCTGTTTAAATTCAGGGTGGAACCAACTGTAGATGGGTAGGATGCAAAGGTAGCTGACAAAGAGACAAGACGATGTTCCTGGTTCCCAGTAGCAAACGACTAACAGAGGACAATGTGACAGGAGCTATGTATCAAGAATGAGGAACACAACAAAAGTATACACAAGGAATTGGGGAACTTATTTTTGGGGACTGAAGTCTGAACAGATACTGCAATTATTTAGTTAAAATACAAGCCCTGCCTACAGAATCAACACAAAGATAGGAATGAGAAAAAAGACATGTGATCACAGAAAAGGAGATAATCCCTTGCTGTTGCTTTAAAAGTCTCAGTAGAATAAGGCAGGCCTGATGACTTAGTAACAAGCTAGTGTCGCTTTGTGCATGGCTCCTTATAGGTGCCCAGAAACAGGTCCCCAGACCCACAGAGAGCTAACCCTGACATGCGATTCGCTGAACATCACAGAACACTGTGGGAGAAGAAATTTCTCAAGAGGAAAAGGAACTGCGATTTATTGAACATTTATTTCCGTGCCAGCAACTGTGATAACTGGTGACAATACTGAAATCTGGATATTATTATTCTCATTTTACGAAGCTGGGAAACTAATATTCCTTTTGGTAATTTGCTTTAAATTTCAGAACTAAGCAGTAGATAAACTGAGTCTATCTTGTTTCATTACAAAGCAGAGACACATTTCTGGCATCCTGTGCTTGTTCCTGGAGCAGTAGAGCATGCTGTTCGTTCTCTCCCTCCACCTCTCTCTCTCTCTTTCTCTCTCTCTTTCTCTCTCTCTCTCTCTCTCTCTCTCTCTCTCTCTCTCTCTCTCTCTCTCTCTCTCTCTCTCTCTCTCTCTCTCTCAGAGATGCTCTTGACAATAACATTCCAAGTATCTTCTCAATCAAAGAAGTGGCTCTGTTTTTCAATGTCAAGAGAAACTGAAGCCATAATCTCTACAAAAGATAAGAACAAGAATATATGGTTCTGCTGCCTTCCCGTATTCCCCAGTACTCTTAAGTCCTTGCCCTTCCTGCCCTCTTTGTGAATCCAATATTGTTCTAAATGAAGCAGCCACTACCAGACTTTTCTTTCCCTACTGACCAAAGTCCACCCCGCTACTGACTTCTTTGTCTTCTCTTTGCTGGTGACTGGAGGAGCAATTGTTAAACATGCTTGGATTCATCTAGACCAAGTCAGGGGCAAAGGGTCATATGATTGACAGCTTTCCAGTTCTGTAGAAACTATACATATGAGAAGATCAATAAATCATTTACAGCCATTAGGTCATGAGCATGGATTTCCTCATCACTTCACAGTCTAAGCTCCGGCATCTGCAGCCCTTCGAGAGCTGACTTCTGGAAGTTCAATCCAGGATGCTGCCAGAAGTGATACAACCAAAGTGGTGTGCAGTGGGCCACTTGTCATTTGTCAGAGAGGAAGCAATCTGGATGGCCGCTCTACAGACTTCACAATATTTAAATAACCTGACATATCCTTTATCATAAGAAAATAAATTAGCTGCTGTCCTAGAGAGCATTAATTTATTTTCTACTAAACTATACAAACTATTACCATTGTCCAAGTACTGAGAACCATACTAAATCTTTAGAAGGTAGACTTCGTGCATTCACTCAGGACAGACTGCATCTTAGTCTTTTTATTTTCTTACTGCTTTAAACTTGATAGACAATAAAAATTTTTATTAATTCATGGATCTTCTGTAAATCATGCTAAGAATCCTTGAATTTCTTTTATTCCTGGATCATTTTATTTTAGACAATTGTATATTCTTGCCCCTGAATATTTGAGGTATGATTTATTAAACATTGCAATGCAGCTTTTTGATGAACTATAAACTATTTCTTATAAAAGACAACTTTTGCTTTTTAAAGACACAGCCTCTGTGCTTGATGTAAAGGAACCCTAAGTCATCAAGCACCATGATGTGGATGATCCAGGCACAGGACCTTCATTCTTCTTCCATTAGAGATCTTCAGTGGCTTCTTGAAGTGTGAGCCTTCCTTTCTGCCTTAAAAAACAACTCAGTTTCACCCCATAAACCTCTGAAGACAACAAAGAATCTGTTTATCCTTAGAATACATTTTAGAAAACAATGTGTGGTTGGGAATATTATTACTCTATTGACAGTTAAATGTTTAAATAGCCAGATCACTCATTTAGAAATACAGCTAATCAGAATAAAATTTGAAGGGCACAATACTCCACTGAGTACTGGGTAGTGCTGGGTTGTGCATGATGAGCTTCATAGTTAGCAAAACCTCTGAACAGTGGATCTCATCTCACATATACCCAGAGCACATGGCAATGACAAGGAAGGCAGACTCACATTACAACTGAAATAGCAAACAGACACTACCTGGGAATCAACACGGAAGACACAGAGCCCAGCTGTTTTCCTGTCTTTACATCATTAGCAGTGAATCTCCTGAAACCAAAACCATGTTCTAACCTCATGATACATATTTTCCAAGTCACAGCTTAATATAAAGTAATGTGTTAGAAAATGTCTGAGATATCTGGGCCACAAAAGGCAGAAAACCCTGGGAAATCATAACTAAAATTTAGGGAGCACTGAGTCCTCAGTAAATACCTGTTCAAACACTTAGTTTTACTAGAATAATCCTGAATAAGAGGAACAGAGCAAAGAAATGCAGAGGGATAAATCAGGAAATAGATAAAGGGGAGTAGATACATAAAGCATGTTTCTAAGTTGAAATAAAAAACATAGTTCACACACACATCTATCATCTATCTATATCTACCTATCATCTCTATCTATCTATCTATCTGTCTGTCTGTCTGTCTGTCTATCTGTCTATCTGTCTATCTGTCTATCATCTGTCTATCTATCTAGTAAAGTTTTTCTTTCAAGAAGGTGAAAGCTATGGCTATACTAACATTAGGTCATCTCAAATGAAGAGATGTTCATTTTCTTGCATGCTGGATTGAAAAGATAGGACAATAAGTGGAAATTAGCTCTGTAATGAGGTACCCATGTCTGGAAGTCCATCAACTTGGGCCCTATCACTTACAAGGCCTCTGACCTTTAAAAACTCACTGACTTTTCTGGATTTGTTTGTTGTCATCTATAAAATGAGACAATAATCTCATGAGATTTATATGCTAATCTTCGAGAAGTTCTTGGCAGATGAATGATGGATGGAAGGTGTTAAGAACAGCGGACATTTTGAGGCCCACTGGGACAATGGGCCATAAAACTGAGAGTATGGTGACTTAGGCATGGGACTTTATTTCAGTTTCTGCACATCTTCTACAGTTTGCATAGTAAGTTCATGGTGAGTGCTTTAGAGATGTTAAAAACAGGCCAAGGTCTCTCCTAGGGCTAGAGTGACGAGTTGGTGGGTAACAGCAGCTAGGGTCAGTTCCCAGCACCGGCATTATCTCAAAACCATTTGTAACTCCTGTTTCTGAGAGGGTTGTGTCTTCTTTTGGCCTCTGTAGGCACCAGGTGGGTATTTAGTGCACATACATACATGCAGGCAAAACACTTATACACATGAAATAAAAATAAAATTCCAGAATGGAGTCTTTAATAAAAGCCATATTTTGTGGTTGAGTGATAGTGTTAGTTCACCCCCATTTTCATCATCCCCTCTTCCCTTTCTGGCTATTTCCTGAAATACTGATCTAAACTATCTTCTGGCCTTATTTTAAATCCATGTGGTGGCAATTTCATTGATCGGGTATGTAATTTGTTAAGC
This sequence comes from Peromyscus maniculatus bairdii, assembly GCF_049852395.1. Taxonomy (NCBI): domain Eukaryota; kingdom Metazoa; phylum Chordata; class Mammalia; order Rodentia; family Cricetidae; genus Peromyscus; species Peromyscus maniculatus. The sequence goes on from NC_134859.1 coordinate 22,370,437, forward strand.
CTGTTTGTAGCTTCCTCGTCCCCAATAATTCTGGATCTATCTGCTTAATTCTAGACTCAACCTAAAGCAGAAGTTGTTTTGGTCTTGGGGCTATTTGATCTTATAATGCATGTCCATTAACTGTGCAATTATATGTCAGCACAGAAATAGTTACCATATAATGTGCAGTGATTCTTGGAAAATACTAGAAGCTTTGAGCCCAGATTCTCCAAGAACAAAAATAGCTCAAGCTGAGCAGTATATACAAGATGATCATTACTTAATCCTTTGCTAGCCTGTTCCTAAGAGAACTATGTCCACTCCTTATATGGATATACCACACCCATTATGTGTCCAGGAAAAGTGGCTCCCTCAACTCTTGAGTTTACACTTTTGCTGTAAGTATGTACTTCCAAAGATGTTTGACCAAATTTAGGGTAAGGAGAAGTTAGAGGGGAATGTTCTGGGGTCTCTGGAGTTAAGAAGCCCTCCATCTTCTGAGATTTTCCCTAAGCTGTCCCTTTCTTCTGTGTAGGATTCGTCATAATGTCAAGCCTTGCAACTGCTATGGCTGCTTCAAGTTTGAAGACAAAGCCATGTAGAAAGCAGACAGAGAGCGAGGGAATTTCAGTGAGACAGAGAGCTTCAGTGGAACAAAACAGTTCAAGTCCACACAGTGCCTCTGGACCATTCCATCAGTCCCTTCACTTCATCTGTTAACCTCTTAATCAGTTGTGGTTGACAGTCCTTGAGTTCACAAGAGACAAGGCAGCTCCTCCACAACCCACAGCTCTGGCTAACGCTGTCTCTTCACACATGCGCACTGTGTGCTAGCCTCTCAGCACTTGAGTTCCTGTCTCTTTTTATAGATGTATGCTGAAACATCTCTCGACCGGGAAAATAGCAGGTTCTCGGTGCTTTTTAAGAGTCATGGTGAAATATAGTCACTGGTGACTTGCACTCCATTTAAAAAGGCAGTGAAAGAGGAGCCTCTCTGAGGAAATGCCTCCTACTTTGCTATTTATGGATAAGGGTTCAGCCCAGGGTATAGTATAGTATAGTTGTTCAGGATAAAGGTTTTGCAATCTGATCACTTAGGTACAGATCCTGATCTTTTGGCTAGTAACTGTTAAACCAACTCTTAATATCTTATATAAGGCACTAAGATAATGATGGTATTTATACTTAACTAGATAATTACAAGAAAATGACCTAATAGATGGAAATAATTTAGCACAAACCCTACCAGAAAGAAAGAACATTCAGAAATTGGTCTAAAAATACAGAAAATAGCACATTAAACCAAAACAATCTTTTGAAAATTTTGAAATCAAAATGTCTTAACTGTATGTAATATAGAACTTTAAGGCATAGCTTAAGAGATAGTATACAAGACAAAAATATTTAATCCAGGATGTATTTTATTTATTATAATTTTTAAATTTACCATTTTAATTGGCATCATGGGAACTAATTTTATATCAAATAAAATACATTGATATATGTTCATCCTTGTGCGAGTGTTTTATAATTTTTATACTGCAAGGATACATACTTATGGTCATTTTCTGTTATGTATCAGAATATACATTTAAGAATTTTATTAGAGGATAGATTCCATGGATGGATCCTGCATATGTATTCCAAGGGGTTACATTTAAACTTATGGGGGGAAAACTCCATTTAGACTTTAAACACAAAATTATAACTCAAAGCAAATGAGCAGATAAAATGCATATATTTGGGATTTTGATTCAAGTAATCAAAAACAATGATATTCTACCCAAAAGGCAAAAAGTAAATTGGCAGTCACCACTAATCCACTGAACTTTGTTGCTTGAATCATACAGTGGCTTAGCTCAGGGATTTTTGCATACTTTTATTTAACAAAACCTTTTCAATCATTAAATTAATATACACACTTTGAGCAGAATATAAATTAACCTTTTTGATGCTGCTTCATCTGTTCTGAAGGCTTTACCCAGGAAGAGGTATGATTTGAGGCAAAGGGGCGAAGCAGTGTAAGTTCTTATCCTTTGCTTGTAACTGGGTACATTCATGTTCACAGATTCAGTCGAGATTGAAGTGAAAGTCAGAGATCCATCAATGATAATTTGAGCTCAGCCCTGCGGCGTGAAACAAGCAGGCCTTTGCTTCCTCAAAGACTCACTTTTCATATAAATTTTTTTTTCAAATATCCATAGATCTCTTCTATATTGTTATTTTATTGTGGGGATATGAGATCAAAGGTGCTATTGTAACATTTTTTAGACGTGCAATTTAATGGCATTCACACTGATAGGCATCTCCCCCACCCCGTGACTGAATTCTCTAGATATTGAAAACAGAAACTATATACCTATTTGACAACAATTGGTCATTGTGGCCCATAGACAGAGAAGCACCATCCTGAAGTCTGTAGAATTTTGAATCTTCAGAGGACCTCATAGGAGTAGGCATAGATATTACTTAGCATGGAGTCTACAATGCTCACTAATATAGCAAACATCTGAACTTCCCTTTTTAAGAGTGGACAACACACCACTGTATGTACACAACATCTTTATTCAATTGTGGGTAGACACATGTTTTCATGTTTCATTTATGGTGAGTAACCCTGTGAACATGGGTCAACCCATATCTCAGCCTCTGCATTTGCTTCTTATTGGCATATGCACAGAAGTGTGATGTGCTGGAACCCATGGAAATTCTCGTTTTAATATTTTTAAGGAACTGATATTGTTTCCATAGACTATACTATGCTAACAGGGTGTAAATGCGGCAAATTTCTCACATACTCCACAAAAGTTGTAATTTTCTTTTTGAAAATAGTAGGAATCTTCATGGGTGTGAAGTGGTACTTCATTGCACTTGTCTCTTGAAACTCACTAAAGATGAATGATGTGTGGTCTCTTTCCACGTGTTTCATAGCCATTTGGATACTTTCTTAGAGCGATGGCTATTTGACTTCTCTGATGATTTTTAAACCCCATTGGTTTTTGCAGCTGTCCTTGCAGCTAATTCAGACATCATCTTTCTCATCACTGATCCCTTCACAGATAGATGCTTTCTAAGCATTTCTCCAATTCTGCAGAATGGTATTTTATTCTGACAGTATCTTTTGATGAGCACTTTTAAAATGTTTTGCAAGGATCCTAATAATCTATTATTTTGAGACCTCTAACAGGTGTCATATATTTACAAATAAAACAATGAAGTTTCAATTAAATGAAGATTTTACTCTGTTTGCTTTTCAGGCCTTGAGTTTTAAGTCTTACATTTTGTCTATGGATCTCATTCTACTTAGTTTTTGAGCATGCTGTTAGGTAGGAATACAACACCATTATTTTCAAAGTTAATATCTATTTTTGCCAGAACCACTTGAGAAATGATCCTTTTGAATGGACTTACTACCCATGTCAAGTTTTCAGACTTGTAAAAAATAAAATATATGTTACAGAAGATAAATTCTGTAACTCACATTGAAAAATTATTAAAGTTTAGTATATGTATTCTGTTTATACTCACTACTCTAAATTAAACACCCTCAATATTCACATTAGAACAACTGTAATAATTTATACTTGTAACCAAAAAATTGGCTGCAGATAATAGTTTGGCCAATATCAAAGGATTATTTTTCAAGAATTGGCCATATGGGATTTTCAAAAAGATATATTGCATATTTTAGTATTATTTGTAAGCTGCATTCTTTATATCATTATATTAATGTATGTGTTATAGTATGAATCTAGAATGTTCTCTACAGGCTCATTTGTTGAAGGCTTTGTTCCAGGGCAACAGTGGTCAGAGGTGACTAGAACATGAGGTCTCTAATGTCTACAATAAATTAATCCATTAAATGGTTCTAACTGAATAGATAGTTGAAAAGTGATAGAAACTGTAGTATCTTGGGACAAGGTGCAGGAAATAGTTCAACTGTGTCTGTGTCTCTGAGGCTAAGTCTTGTTCCTGATCCTGCCTCTGATTCTCACCACTGAGTTAAGCAGCTTTGCTTCACCCTAAGCCCTCCATCAGTTTGTTTTGCCTCAATGTGAGTCCACAGAAATGGGACTGTGAGTCTAAAGCTCTAAGACAGGAACAAAACAAAGATTTCCCATGTAAGTTGTTTTCTCCAGTATTTTGTCACAGTGATGGAAAGCTAACACATGTGTACATACTTGTTTTACAGGAGGGCTGGGCAGTAAATCTTTGCCACAATCTTGCTGCTCCAGCACCTAAAACCTGTAAATATCCCAGGAAATAGCACTGCACATATTGGAAATACAACTCTGATGGGATGATGGATGGAAGTCAAAAAATAAAAAAGGGAGTGAAGTAGCAAAAAATTTCACCACTTCCTAAGATTGGCCAGCACTGTTTGCCTCAAAGGCATTCTACCAGAATTAAGGTAAAAGTGGGAAAAAAAAGCATTTTCAGAGAAGGTAGCATAAATAAACCTGCACAAGATCAATGCTTAAACTTTAGAGCTGGGTTTGACTGCGTGTGTTCTATTTCTGTAGATGAATTCAAAACAATTCCTATCCAACAGTAGTGACTTAAAGTTGCAAAGACCACTTGAGTCACATCTGGATTTCTGACATATTTTGGCCATCTCTTCACCTGTCTTCCTCCTGTCAGTCTGGTAAGCATGTGAAGATGGGTTCTGTTTTCCTCCATTAGATATTGATTTATGTGTATATTTAGTCTAAACATCTTCTCTATCTTTCTGTAAAATAAAAATCTAAATATACAAATATTAGATAACTAAAGGAAGGAAACATAGGAGAAAGTTATCCCTGCATAGTAACTACGTGGTAGATTCATGCTATATTCCCATGAATCCTGTTACTACTATTTCTGCTAGGCTTCAATATTATGAGAATTCAGGAAGTCAATGTTTGTCTCCATAGCTATAAGTAAATGACACACACAAAACAATTCTGAGTAATGCAACTGCTATTCATTTTCCACCAAAATCATTCTAGTACATAGGCAACATGACTAGTCCTTGTCATATTATGGCTTAAAATATCTCATGGCAGAAAACGCTTTCATCTCAAATAATTGCATCCATGCATGCAAACACCTCCCCTGGCTGATATCAGTAGAGAGAGATGCATATTGAATTCCACCTAATGGAGATCACTGCATGGAAAATCAAGCCATCAGCAAAGAAGTGGTTATGGCATGATCATTTCTGTATTGTGTGACATGTTCCTGGAGTACTGTCAACAAACATAAACTTTAATCTTTGCAAAGAGAGTTTCTGTAAACTGTGTGTCACACTAATGCTTTTTATTTTGCATGGTGCTTTCCCCAGAGAAATTTCTTTTACCTTTATTTCTTGCCACAGTTGCAATTCATTTCTGACTGACATGCTGACAAATCTATTCAATTCCTTTATATTATTGTACAACCATTGATTATTTCAACATATTTCAGCTCCATCGTTTTCCTTTTTAGAATAAATACTGTTCCCATTGTCTGCACAGATGGCTTGAATATATATTCAGGTTCAAGGGGAAGTACATGTTCCATATATTAGGCTTGCCATGTCTAATTTAAATCTGGTAGCTTGACTTTGGACAGCTAACTGAAACCTTTTCCTTATTACCAAAAATGTCCTTTAAAATTTAAAATTTATCAGCACCAATATAGCATAGTTTTAAGACCAATATGGTCCATCTGTTTATGCATAACAAGTGAGCAAAATGCTGAGATACCGATGGAGTCTTAAATTAAATATTATGTCAGATTAAACCAATCCCCAGATGGGAAAGTGAGTCTAATATTTCCACTAGATGGCTGAATAGCATACCATCTACTCTAGTCTCTCTCTCTCTCTCTCTCTCTCTCTCTCTCTCTCTCTCTCTCTCTCTCTCTCTCTTGTCTTTTTTTTTAAAATTTTCATCCTAAAGTCATTCCACACCAAGTTCCTTACAGCTACATTATAGTTCTCTATTCACCTTGACTTCTGGTTAATGTATGAGCATCTCTCTTTCTGCCACTTGAAACCCCACAGGCATTCATATTCTAACACATCAATGCTTAGCTTACTTTCCTGCTTAAATGCGATCATAATGAGTGGGAGACACGGATACATTTAGAGTTACATTCCATTTGGAACGATGACTATATTTCTTGTTTACATCTCTGAGAGCAAGAACCTTGCCCGCCTAAGACAGCACAGCTCCAGGTAAATACTATGTACCTGTTGACTGATAAAAGTTAAAAACGCCACATGAAGCTGTTGGCATATATACCTTCATTTCTTAAGTTCTGGTGTAATAGTTAAAAGAATGTCCCTGAATTCTACTTCCTAAGAATATTGCTTTATTTTCATGCGGTTGCATTTCTGAAAGTCAGTTATTTGTTGTGGTTTAGTTGACATACACTATGAATATTGGCTTCATGTTATCTCACACACAAGGACTTATTTTTTCTTATTCTTACTACTATTATTTTTGCAATGCTGTGGATAGAACTCCGGATCTAATGAATTCTAGGCAAAGATTCTATTCCTGACATAAAACCAAGATTTCTAATTATTCTTAAATGGAAAAAAAGAAAAAAGAAAAAAAACTTTAACTCAGAACATCATTTTTACTAATACTTTAATATACACGCCAGTCTATTAGGGATGGGCAGGAAAATTACAGAAGAAAGAAGGAGGGGGATAAAATATATCAGTAAGCATGTCTCAAAAGGTCATCAGGGATCACTCTTTAAGTCTCTACCTAAAATATACATAATACACACATATCTGTGTATACATACACGTATGTAGTTTAAATGAATGGCTACCTAAACATGACCTGAACAAGGATGGCACCAATACCAATGTGGAAGGGAAAGCTCATGATGTCTTGAATCTAGACAAAGACATACAGGCAACTAAGGAATCTGAGGAAGGTAGAAATAGTCTTTGGGGAAAAGCATATTTCTTTTTTTTTGTTTTCAATTGGTTTTATTGGTTATTTAATACCAAATGGTCATCCCTGGAAAACAAAACATATATATATATATATATATATATATATATATATATATATATATATGACATTATATGGACTAAACAGGTTGCATTTATATATGTAGGAATGTAATAACAATTAACAAAAGCAGTCATAAATTTGAAAGAGAACAAGGAGAAGGGTACTTGAGAAGGATGGAGGAAAAGGCAGAAGAGGTGTAATTGTATTGTAATCTCAAAATATTCTTTTTGAAAATATGTAAAAAGTACATTCTAGTGTAGGGCACTAGGGCGAAGTAGAAACAGGAAGATCTCAGGAGTTTGCTAGCCAGTTGGCCTAGCTAAAATGGTGGAAGTTCCAGGTTCAGTGATGGACCCTGCCACAAACAATAAGGTGAATATTGGTAGACAAAGAAGACTTTCATGGATCTCTAGCCTACACACACACACACACAAACACACACACACACACACACACACACACACACACACACACACACAGAGACAGAGACAGAGACAGAGAGAGACAGAGAGACAAGGACAGAGAGAGACAGAGAGACAGAAACAGAGACAGAGAGAGACAGAGACAGAGACAGAGACAGAGAGGGCTTATCATATTTTGTTCTGAATTCAATGGTGCTACTCTCTGATCCCAAGGATTCTGAGATGGATTTGCTGGTGAGGCCCTCACAGTCTCACAGAGTGCTGAGAGATAATCTGTTGCTTCACATTCAATTGAAATCTTAGTTCTATACTGTAAATATCACTCAAGAAAGTAGCAGACTACAGCTGTGCTAATGGCCACTTCCACAAATGTGTCAGATCTCTGAGTCTTATATATACATACATACATATATATATATATATATGATTTAATTTAATTTTACATATCAGCCATGGATTTCCTGTCCTCCCTCCTCCCGCTCCCCCACCCTCCCCCCAACCCACCCCTCATTCCCATCTCCTCCAGGGCAAGGACTCTCCTGGGGATTCAGCTCAACCAGGCAAGTCTAGTCCCCTCCTCCCAGGCTGAGCAAAGTGTCCCTGCATAGGCCCCAGGTTCCAAACAGCCAGATCATGCACTAAGGACAGGTTCAGGTCCCACTGCCTGGGGGCCTCCCAAACCGTTCAAACTAATCAACTGTCTCACTTATCCAGAGGGCCTGATCCAGTTGGGGGCTCCTCAGCTATTGGTTCATAGTTCATGTGTTTCCACTAGTTTGGCTATTTGTCCCTGTGCTTTTTCCAATCATGGTCTCAAGAATTCTCAATCATGCAATCCCTCTACTTTCTCACTGATTGGACTCCTGGAGCTCCACCTGGGGCCTGGCCATGGATCTCTGCATCCACTTCCATCAGTCATTGGATGAGAGTTCTAGCACAACAGTTAGGATGTTTGGCCATCCTATCACCAGAGTAGGTCAGTTCGGGCTTTCTCTCGACTATTGCCAGTAGTCTATTGTGGAGGTATCTTTGTGGATTTCTGGGGACCTCTCTAGCACTTTGCTTCTTCCTATTCCTGTGGGGTCTTCATTTATAATGGTCTCTTTTTCCTTGTTCTCCCTCTCTGTTCTTGATCCAGCTGGGATCTCCCACTCCCCTAAACTCTCTTTCCCTCGATCCTTGCTCTTCATTATCCCCCCACATCCTGTTTGCTCATGTAAGATCTCCGAGTCTTAGTTATATTGAGGATTGACATTATTTTCTGTGCTTCATTGTCTTTGTGTGTTTCTTTGGGAGGACAAAAAAAACAAAACAAAACAAAACAAAACAAAACACAAACACTATGGCTTTAGTGATCAGTTTTCATTATTTTCCATAGTTAATTAAACCTAGTCAAGATTACATGAATTTACACTATAACATGTTCCAATGAAATCCTTGTTTCTGTAATATTTCTGAGTAGGTATTTATTTACTGATCTACTTTGAATTGTTCTTTTGAGGCTGACAAACCCTAAACAACAAGGAACTCTTAGATAAGATGAGAGAAATACCATCAAATGAGCACCTTGCCCCCAATTTGTTGTTAATTCAATGATATTACATATTATTTACCCCAATCAGGCATTGGTATTTGTGTTGTTCAAGTGCCGGGTAGCATCATGTTTGCTGGTCTTTAATGCCCTGTAACTCTACCGTAACCGATGGAGATTCACTTCTCGGAAGTTGAGTGGGGAAAGCATTCCTGTAGAGTGTGCCATTTCCAGACAATGTTCTCTTAATTTTTTAATGCAGCTATTATTGTGATTTATAATTGCATTGAAGGTTCTCTGTAATCTTTTTCAGAATACGTTCACTGTTATTAGTGAAATCCTTAACTCCTTGGAAGGAATGTTTCATGAACCTATTTTACAATAGAACTTTTGTTTTCTGAAAAAGAGTCCAACCATCCATTTTTCAATAGATCCTATTTATTCTTAAAAACTTTAGGTGATGTTCTATATCAAAATACCTAACTCAAAATGGTACTACAAAAGGCTTAGGAGTAATGACAAGATGCCCATTGCTTTACATCTGTTGCTATGAAGTATATCCTGTAGCAGAGAATAGACAGATATGTCTTCAGTGGAGATATTGTTAAACAGATGAGATTCTTCAATTTGGATTAAGGCTATCTGCTAATTAATAAGTCATAATTGGGTAGAGTGTATCAAAATATGCTTTACATAACAATGGCAATAGCTGAAGTTAACAATGTCTAATAGCTTTCTTTAAAAAATGCAGAAGTACCACATTAACAGGAAAAACATGTCCAGACTACACTGGACCTTGAGCACTGCAAAATCATTTGAATAAACTGTCAGCAGAATCATAGTCTCTATGGAGTTACATCCACAGGGCCCACTCTCCAAGACCCTGGAAGGAGCTCACCATGAATATGCTTTGTTCTAGTGAGGAGAATCTTGAGCAGGGTGAATTATTAAGCTCCAGCATATGAATTATATATGCCTCTTGATAGTGGATTAGCACAATAATTGTAAGACAGAATTTCAATACCTTTCCCTAGTATTCCTCAAAAGTAACATAATATGTTTCCCTATGGTTTTTACTTTTGAGTTGCATTATAGTGAATCTACTTACATTATTTTTTATGAAAACAAAATTAAAAAAATAATCTAATACAAAGAAATGCATTTAGCAAAGTGAAATATTAATTTGAAATTAAATATTTTGTTCATTTTTAAAAAAATCAGTACCAGATGTTAATTTGAAAAACAATTTTCCCATAAATTGGAAGTTTTTACTGTGACTAATAATTATTCAGTGCATACACAGTGGATTTAAGAACATGAAATTCAACTGTGGGGGGATTTTAATCAATTGCTTCTAGAATAGTGCTAATAAATATATATAGATCAAACCATATAGAAGAATAGAGTTACTAGAATTTGAGGTCAATGTAAAGATTATTTTTATCTTAAACTGTTGTTATAAGATATAAAATGTAGGGAAATTAATTAATGAGTGAACTAGTTATGACACTGTACCAATTACTGGAAAACCTCTGACTCTAGATTTGCAAACATCATTGTTGAAGACAGCATATACAGGGAAAACTGTTGTTGCAAGTGTATTATGGTAGAAACATTACCCCAAATTATAATATTTAATACAACTTGCAATGTATTAAGAAGCCAGAAAAACATTTATTCCAACTATATGCAAAACAATAGGATACCACTGTGTCTCCATTTCAATAAAAGCTACTTTGATCTAGTGTAGATTAGCTGTGTTTGTTAGTTTCATTTGTCTTGAGTAGCATGAGCATGAATCATGGAAATATGAAAAGACAGAAGAAGGGAATGTGAAAAAAAATACAGTACACGTAAAGAAAACAACCCTAGCTGTAGTGAACATTACCAGATCTGAAGGTCTGGTTGTCAGTCATCAGTGTTCTATCTTTACAGGATTAGAGCATAAATGTTCACTTGAGAATATGTGAGGGCACCTAAAATTCCATAATTACATAAACTTCTGAGATTCCTTACTTCTGCATTAGAATAGGAAGTTCTGAAAATGGACATTCTAGCTAAACTCTGTCTAAATGTCTTTAAATAATAGAATTGTACTTTTAGTTCATCATATTGGTTTCAAATATAAAAATGCTTTAAGAAATTGAGCTCTTCTCTTAGCCCCATCAGGTTTTTGAATTAAGACAGTAGGTACTCTCAGCATTTACCTCAGGTTAATTACTTGTGGTGGCCATGCTTCATTTTGGCAGTCCATGCTGCATAATTTATAATATACTACTTAATTTACAATCTGGCTAAATTGTTTTGTTGTGTTGGGAGACTCAGATGGAACATATTTCATTATCTCAGGTCCTAGAAGAACACTGTGGAGTTTGAAATGGGTTTAAACTGGCATGCCTCACATCAAGCTAGACTTCAAAAAGACAGGCTCCAGGTGCTTTCAGATAATTCAGACAAATGATCTTGCCAAAATTTGCAAATATAAAATTCCTTGGCTGCACATGGACTTTGTCATATACAGAGACTGTGTCTGCCAATGACAAAACTGGACAGTTTTTAAAGATAAGAAGTAGAAAAACTCAATTATCACTACAAAGACATACCATAAAATTTTCTTTAAAAAATATCCAGGCTGAAATACTTGGGTCCAGAATTCTGCTCTGTAATTCCTAAGACTCCTATCTCCTGCATAACATTCTAGGAAGATGTGTATCACATGCTCTGGGATTTTCTATTTAACAAAAGCCACAGGCAGGAAAGAGTGACTAGTGGCTTCCTGAATGTGTTCATGGCCTTTCTGTGCTCTCTTTGAATGAATGTGCGAACTTAGAACCTCCCCCTGCTCTCCCTTTATGCATCATGTTATCAGAGATTAAAATCTCTCCTCAAATTTCAAAATAACTAGTAATCTCTCTCTCTCTCTCTCTCTCTCTCTCTCTCTCTCTCTCTCTCTCTCTCTCTCTCTCTGTCTCTCTCCATATATATATATATATATATATATATATATATATATATATATATATTAGAGAGAGTCTACAATGCAACTAGCAGCTAGTTCAGAAAAGTCAGGTTCTGGGCATTTTGTTTCATAATATATGGAAAAAAGCAGATTTATATATAAACATATAAGGAGATATAGATGCACATATATTATTTTGAGGACTCTTTCCAATAGATTCTTTTCTCTTAAATCTTGAGAAAGGCAAATACACAAACCTCATCATAACACTGCTTGGAGAGAGAGAGGCCTCTGAGATTCCTAGAGCAATGAGAGGAGGGGAGATCAACTCCATGAGGTCAAAGGACTTCAGAAGGAGAAATGTGTATCTGTGTATCTGAAGAGGAGGAAGGCAGAAGAGAGCAAAAAGTCTGGAAAAAGAATTTTACAGACAGAGAACACAGAGGAGAATATGAAATTTCTATTTCAGAGTTACTTAGTGATGTACTCTTTATTGTTGCAATAAAGTTTATAATAAACAAAAATGAAATAAAACTTTAGACAACCACCTGATACACTGTTTGCCTCAGTTATCACCAGCAGCACAGTGAGGATTGTGATAATTTGTGTTGAATGTCTGTCTGCAAATGCTTTAAAGGAATCGGTTATTTATATAACTTTGCTAACTTGACCAAAAGGAGACACAGAAAAAAAAATACCCCATGAAACCTAGATTCTCCTTATGGTATCACAGAGTTGGATCACATGATTTTAATGTCTACTGGAAGGCACAGGGTAGCTTGCACCAGAAAGAGGTCCCACTGAAGTCCACATTGTGTGCACAATTTTACCCCAGTGGTTTCCTTAAGATGAGGAAGTGACAGAAGACAAGGATGAGACCTAAAGAACATGGCGATGATGGGAACCTGAACGCATCTGCAATTTCCGTGAGGTCTGATGCTCCTTCAGGGTTGAGGTGCTTCTCTGAATCATTGGAGAACGTGTGTACAGGGTTGCTAAAACCACTAATCTCTTTTTTTTTTTTTTTTTTTTTTTTTTTTTTTTTTTTTTTTTTTTTTTTTTTTTTTTTTTTTGGTTTTTTTTCGAGACAGGGTTTCTCTGTGTAGCTTTGCGCCTTTCCTGGGACTCACTTGGTAGCCCAGGCTGGCCTCGAACTCACAGAGATCCACCTGGCTCTGCCTCCCGAGTGCTGGGATTAAAGGCGTGCGCCACCACCGCCCGGCTAAACCACTAATCTCTTAAAGGAAATCTCAAAACCAAAATATTTACATGAAAATCTTCCCATAAATATGTTTATGGGTCAAATTGATGAGGGGACTACCAGTTTGAAAAGTCAGTTACTTGTCTACTTGATAGTGTTTAGAATCTTGCCAGATGGTCCTCTGGGTATGTTTGTTATGTTAATTGATATGGGAAGAGCTATCTTTTCTTTTTTAAGAAAATTGTTTATTCATTTTATATACCAATGACAGATCCTCCTCTCTTCCCTTCTCCCGCCCACCCCCAGCTTCTCCTCCCCCCACAACGCATCATCCCTTCCCTCCTCCAAAAAGGTAAGGCCTCCCACGGGAGTCAGCACAGCCTGGTACATTCAGTTGAGGCAGGTCCAGGCCCCCTCCCAACTCACTGCATCAAGGCCTGTGCAAGGTGTCCCATCATAGGTAATGGTCTCCAAAAAGCCAGCTCATACACTAGGGATGTATCCTGATCCTACTGCCAGGGGGATCCTTAAGCAGATCAAGCTACACAACTGTCTTACTTATGCAGAGGGCCTAATCCAGTCCCATGCAGGCTCCCCAACTGTTGGTTTAAAGTTCATGAGTTGCCATTAGCTTGGTTTGGTTGTCTCTAGGTTTCCCCATTGCAATATTGATGCCCCTTGCTCATAGAATCCCTCTTCCCTCTCTTCTACTGGACTCCTAGAGCTCGGCCTGGTGCTTGGCTGTGGATCTTGGTATCTGCTTTCATCACTTACTCGATGAAGACTCTATGATGACAGTTAGGGTCTTGCCCTACCCCAACCTTTAGGGGAAGATCCATCTTAACTGTGGACAGAATCATTTTCTGGGCAGGAGATCCCAGATTCAATAAATGAATAACAGAACTGTTCAGTAGCATGAATTCAGCCCAGTTTGATTTATTCTGGTTGGATGTTACCAGCTGCTTCAAGCATGTACTGCCTTGACTTCCCTGTCATGATGGATTGTACATCTGTAATGTAAGAGGAAAAAAGACTCCTTTATTTATAAATTGCTTTTGTTGAGTATATATATATATATATATATATATATATATATATATATATATATATATATAGCAATTGGAAAAGAAAGAAGAATACTCTGGCTCATGAATTAGTTGAAAGTTTACTCATTTTTTAAAGTTGGGGATTAAACCTAATATTTATATTCAAGCATAAACCATACCAAAACTGAGAGAAAGAAAATCAGTCATAATAAGTGCATATTTTACCATTCAGCTCTATTCTTAACCCTTTATGTTAGTCCTGAATAAAGACAGAGTAGTATGACACATGTTCAAATCATCCAGTTCTTATATGTTAAAGTATATCTCTCTTTAACCATCCAAGATGAGTTTTTCATATCCTACCCATGTTTCAGGAAGTGTGTGGGAGAGCGTGGCAATGTCAGAAACAGTGTTGTTGTCTTCTCTCCATTGTGAACATAACATGTTTGGGCTCCTGTAAATTGTCTCCTGACATTCCAGATGTGTCCATGGACTGCCCTCAAACATGTTGCCACAAGTTGGAAAAGTATACTAGGGAGAAGAATTTCTCTGATCACTCACCCATCTGAACTTTCTAGAAGAATAGAGACTAAATTGGAGGCGATGTAGCATAAAGTGAGTTTCTCCATGCACTCCCTTTCACACGTTTTGAACCCACTAAACCTCACTACAAAAAAAAAACAAAAATCCAATAGACAAAGCACCATCAATTTAACTTATTCTCCATTTATTGGAAACATGAAAGATCATTTAAGCTCAAACCCACTGTGGTAGTCTGAGTGAAAATGGCCCCCAGAGGTTCATAGAGAGTATCATTATTTGAAAGGATTAGGATGTGTAGCCTTGTTAGAGTAGGTGTGCCATATTGGAGGGCATATGTCACTGGGCTTGGACTTTGAGGTGCCTCAAAGCAGGCACAGTGGTTCACTCTTTCTTCCTGCTGCCTGCTAATCCAAATGCAGAACTCTGGACTCCTTTTGAAGCACCACGTCTGCCTGTGTGCCACCATGTTTCCCCCATGACAATGAAGGGCTAAATCTCTGAAACTGTAAGCCAGCATCAATTAAATGTTTTCCTTTATAAGAATTGCCATGGTCAGGGTTTCTTTTCACAACAATAGAAACCCTAACTAAGACACCCATGATGTAAATACACAAAGATAGTCCAAGAAAGGTTTTGAAACAATTTTTTAATTAAGAAATATTTCAGGGTCAAGGGATGGCTCAGTGGAAAAACTGTCAGCTGAACAAAAGTGAGGCCCTGAATATGGATCTCCAGAACCTGTGTCAAAAAGCTGAGCATCATGATACTCATTCACTTGCAACCCAGGGTCTGAGATTGTGGGCAGAGACTGGTGGATGCCAGAGGCTTAGAGCCAATCTCCCAGAAGTGGTAAATTCAGAGAAGTGGTAAATGTAGAGAAGAGAAGAGGAAAATACTTGAAGTTGACATCTGCCCCACACACATGTGCAGTCAAGCATAACACACACACACATACACACACACACACACACACACACACACACACACACACACACACACAAAAACACAAACAAACATACACACCAAAAAAAGAGAAGGGGGGACAAAAATTAAATAAATAAATAGATAGATAGATAGATAGATAAATAAATGAAGGAAAAAAGGAGGTAAGGAAGAAAGAAAGAAGGAAGGAAGGAAGGAAATAAAGAAAGAAGAAAGCAACAAAGAAAAAGAAAGGAAGAAAGAAAGGACAGAAGAAAGGAAGGAGGGAGGGAGGAAGGAAAGAAGATTTCAAAAGCACAGAAAGCAGAATTACTAGGATTACAGATAGCTACATACATGCCAGTACATTTAAGTAATATTAACAGATTGCCATACTGGTTCTATCTTGTTTAAGATTTCAGATAAAGGTCAAAATATCGAAGTCAATGTAGAACTAAATAAGGTAAAGATGAAGGCGTGGTATCAGGCATTGCACAAATACAATCCTCCGGATGTCCTAACCCTATCCTCTAGTTTACCATTGCTTAACATGTAGCAAATGTTTTGTCCTTTCTAAAACCTAACACATTTAAATTTTAGAAAGATTTTCAAATAAACATTGTTAAAATCTCATACTACTATTAAATTATAACCAACTCCAGTCTGTCATTGTTGGCACCCAAACTTAAATATGGGTCACATTCGGATGCATAGTATGCAACTGCCCTGTAATTATAAGCAATATCTTTTCTCCATTAGATTTAAAACCTAACAGTAAAGAGAAACTCACAATTATCAAATGAGAATTCACCCAGAGAACGTCCTGTCACTTCAGCCCTGATCTACTTAAACAATATTGAAGTGTACAGTGGTTGGCACACAGAAAACAAGGGTCTCAAAAAGTCAGGGATAAGTGATGTATTCCTGTGCAATGCAGCTAAAGCAAGCATTTCATTTCCTCCTGAAGGCTCGATCTGTCTAATTTATTGGAGACAAAGGCCCCTGAGAGTTCCTGAAAACAAGATTCACACAATGTATTCCGCACACTTCAAACGTAAGAAATGAATATGATATGACTCACTCTGACCTCCGTCTCAGCAACTCCGTCTTCATTCACTCATTTCTAAAGAAAGAAAAAGCAATAGTACTTACTGTTAGTGTACCTATGAGTTACATAGCTTAGTCCAGAATGTGACTCAAATTAACTACTGAGTGGCAGCTATGCTTTTTTTTTTTTTTATCTTGACGAGTTCTTCAAATTGTTGTACTGTTTGCTATCATTAACCACCTACTTTACCAGTTGTCAACCAAAGGAGATTGAGACACATCTGTTCAGGAAACCTAGATTGCTCTCTTTTTATTCAGAATCCATCTGTCTTCAGATTTTGAGTTAAATGCAGTATTTGAATCTATATTTTATTTTGGAATTTTAAATTTTTCTTTAAATACACTGCAAAAGAGAATACATAAACCAGTTTTGACTGTTTCTGTTATTCATTCTGTTCTAGTCTCTCAGATATTCTTTTTCTCAGGTCTTTCATTCTCTCACCTCTAAATTTGTGTACCTGCATTTAAGGGAATGGATCAAGCAGCCAGACTCTGGGTATAACTGAGTAGATGTCAGGATTTACCCTTGAATATTTATTTTCATGGTGCTAAATGATGGAAGGGAAGGATGGGTATAAAGGACAAACGACTGAGATAATTTCCAAATCACAGAGTTAGTTTTAAGAAGCTTTGCATGTTAAGAGAAGAACACTGACTATTCTTGAGAGGACCCAGGTTTGATTCTCAGCACCCACCTGATGGCCCACAACTGTTTCTAACTCTGGTTTCTGGGGGAGTCTTAGTCCCTCTTGTGGCCTCTGCAAGCATCATACCCATGCACAGTACACAGACATACTTATGGGTCAAAATAATGCACATAAAATTAAATTTAAATTAAGAAAAAATTCAGTGTATGTTTTATGAGAAATGAATTCTCTACATTATACCTTTAAACAGCTATAAATCAGAGAAAATTGTTGACTAGCACAAGTTCATAGAAATTTGGGAAATCAGTTATTTTGTGAACCAGTAGAGAGCCATGACTTTTCTCACTGGATTTTAAGTCTAAGTTGAGCACGTTCCTGGGGAACCCCTACCATTACAATAGTAGGCTAATGCTGGTAAAGATGTATCACTCTTCAAGCACTGGGTAAAAATAAGCCCAACATAGGAGTTAAACAGGAATCTAACACAGCCACGTTCTTCCCTCATATAATGACAAGGAAAACCAACAAAAGAAACAACTGGGTTAAAGATGAATATCCATTTCCATGAACTATTTGATTCCGAGGCAATTAGGGTTTTCATTTATAACAGCTTGTTAATACAGTGGTACCAACAATTCTCTGTAATTAAAGGTGTCATTTTCTTCCCAGACAGTTAGTAAGAAAGTGAGAGTTCACCTCCCATTTCTTGGGAATTTCAGTTTTCTGGTTATTTTGAAAAAGGTAATGAGTAGCTTAGTCCCCTCCCTACCTTGTGTGACATGAGTAGCCAGTATGGAAAACAGCTCCTTCAGAATGAGCACTCCCTGCCCTTTGGTGACGTGCTATGTTCAGTCTACCCTTACAGTCTTAGTGTAACTTACAGGTGACCTGTCTCTGAGCTTTACAAAGGATGTGACTTTTATTTTGTTGTTGTTGTTTTGTTTTGTTTCAATGCAATCTCTATACATCAAGGACAGACACATCACGTTCTAAGCTTAGATGAATTCTTTTCATTCTTTGCCATTCTTCAATAAACGTGTTTAAAAAACACAGACATAATTTATTTCAAAAGAAACAACTGTTCAGCTTTCTGCTAATAGGATGCTAAGGGCAAAATGGGTAGGCCAGAATCATCATGAAGAACAAAAACAAAACAAAGGAAAGAAAAAATAGAAAGCATTACAAGTTTTTAAAATTTAAAGCAAAACCAATAAGTAGCCCATTTATGATAAATTGTTCACATTTAGTAAATGAGACAATACATTTGAAAGCCCCTGAGGTTAATGAAAGACAAATAATAATGTTCTGAGTATCTCTGGCAGTCATTCTGATTTGTGCCTGGGAAGCCAGGTGCAATGGTAGAGTACAATTATTTGAGCAGTTCTTACATCCCACCCTCCTAAGCCGCCCCTCTAGTTGTTGTTTTCCAGCTGAGAGCTGAGCGATAGGAAGACCATCCTACAGTTGCAGAACTGCAGGCAGCATTCCCGTCAGATGCAAACACTTTCTTGGAGCCCCCTCATGACAATTTTTATTTTTTCATCAGCCACTTAGTAGAAAGAATGCTCAGTATCTTAAGCTGCCGTTGTGGGGTAATGGAGCTGCATTCTACAAAAGAACCCTCAACAAAGGCTGCGAAACTCCACCTGCCTAATTACAGAGCCATGAGAACCACCTTGAGTAAACACAACTCTCAATCCGTTTAGAGTTCCTCAAACTTACTATCGTCAAATCATGTTCCCTTTGAAATAATGAAAGGCAGGATACAAAAATCACAGAGCATCAGTGTGGATGTGGTAGAGCAAGGGCTCCAGGCAGGCTTTGTGTTTCCTCCTGTGAAAAGTATCACCGTTTATTATCACTCATTAAATTTTAATTTTATAAGGCATCTTTAAAAGGTCATTTGTTAAATTGGAATTTTGTAGGCAACATTACTGACTGGTTAGCTCCTGGAAAAAAAACAAAACAAAACAAATCTTCGTAGATGTATTGTTTTAAGCTGTTATTAAGGAGACACCTTAAAATACACACACAGAGAACAAATTATTTTCCTCATAGAGCAAGATTGCTCTCCTTTTTGTGTAATTTAATTTGCACAATATTTTCAGTTGATTTTTGCTTGAGAAGCACCTTGGAAACCTAATTAGACATGGAAAATCATTAGCATACAAAAGGTTTAAACCTATAGCTGAGCTACGACAAGTTTAAAACAAGACAAAGGCTATAAAATATAAACAGCAGAACCAAGAGTGGGGAAGTTTAACAGACATCTTTTCTTTGTGTTACTCTCAACCACCATCAGATTTCTTCTAGAGAATCATGTGTTATTACAGACTACAATTACCCTGACTTCTGATCCAAAGTGGCTTTGTGCAGCTGTATAGTTATAATAGATATTTATACTCACAAAATCTATATAAATTACATCTTTTATTCACAAAAAGCAACGAGGGGGAAAGGGGGAAAAATCACATCAAGATTTCCAGATGTTTTGTGTGTGCTTTATTATGTAACCCTATAACAACATTTTGGGAGAGATGTTGAGTTACTTATACACAAAGGGAAGCTGTTTATGGAAGGTAAGTTGAATGATAAAATCCATATAAGAATAGTAGTCTTAGAGAAAAGTTATCATATTAACCCAGATTGCCTCTACTTCAAAAAGTATCCACTTTCCTCCAAAACAAGGTGAGTCTAGCTGCCTTCGAACAGAGGTCAACAAATATTTACACAAAGAAAAGGGGGTGAACATTTAGTGCTTTTTCAGAGCACACAACTTCTGTAGTAGCCACTCAGTTTTACCTCTGCATCACCAAACAGCTAGAGATGAAATGTAAAGCAACAGGCTAATGGTGTTTGTTTGGAAACTTTATTTAGAAATTCAAAACTTTATTTAAAACCTGGGCATAAAGCCAGACTTGGTCAAAGGGCCAGAGTTTGATTTCCAGTGCTGAATATAAGCTAGGTAAAGCATAAACTTTACTTTCACGACATTCTATGACCCAATGTTTGAAAAAGTAATTCATAATCAATGGTGATGTTATAAATAATGCTAGCTCCTACTTATATGGACTTTATTATATATTGTATGGAATAACTCATGAGTAACTCATGTAACTCATGTCCTTGTAAGCTAGTTACTATTTTATTTTAGGATTTAAAGGAATTGAGGAATTATTAATTTGTCAAGATAGCCATCAATTATGGGTTTAAGTTATCTAAGTGTGTAATGTAGACTGAGATTTCAGATCACTGGATAATTATATAAATGAATAAGTTAAAAAATTAAATGATTAAATCAAAAGTCAGTCCTGAGCATTTGTTCAAAGAGGTTATGTAGCTTGAGGTAATTTTTTTAAAGATAAGTAAATGAAAATATGAATCAGTCACTGAGCACATATTTATGATATCAGGCATTCATTAAGCTAGTTGTTATAGTTTAATAGGATCATGTGTTAGATACTTGGGTGAGAACTTTTTCCTAAAGAAAGACAGAAAGATGAAGGGGAAAAAAGGAAGGAAGGAATATAGGAAGAGTAGATGGAGCTTGGGGGAGAGAGAATCTGATGAAATGAGAAATATAAGAGAGATCTTTTATTCAATGGGTATTTACCAAGGGCTTAACAACTTGGAGGCATTTAGCTCTATCTTAGAGATACATTGATTAGAAAAAGAAACAATAATCAGAGCTGCGTCAATCATAAGGCTTATAGTATATTAAAGAGACAACATAAAATAAACATCATGTAAATGTAGGATTACCAATCATGGCAGGTGCCACCAGGAAATAAATAGATGCTCTGAGAGTATACCAGCAGAATTTAATTTAAATCAGGATGTTGGAAAGGTCTCCTTAAGGAAAGGATATTCAAAATGAGGGCTGCAGGGGAGTCGGCTTTCTCTGGAGGAAGAGGAAGGAGACACCAAGATATAAATAACTGCAGGAGTGGGAAAGAACAGGGATGGGAAAGAATTAAAGCAGATAAAAACAATCCTAACTAAAGAATAGTATAGATTCATAATGGTCATGTAGGACAAGCCAAAAAGGTTTGTTAATCATACTACAGATGTTAGAGGGCTTTTATTTTTCAGATTTTCTTGCAAGTTTAATGGAAAGCTATTGAAAATGGTGGAAAGGAATATATTGATTACATTGTAAACATAATGGAATGCTGGGCATGTATGAGGCAGAAGTTGATAAGTGTCTAAGAGGGAGGGAGTGGAAGATCAGTTAAAATGATTTTAAAATAGTACATGAGAGTTGGTTGTGGGTGTGAGTAAGGAATGAATAGTGAGGCTGCAGATTGCGGGCTGATTTGGAAATAGGTGTTGACACAGACCTGGGAGTTCGAGATGGCAAATAAAAGAGAGACAATGGTAAGTAGTAGAGTGGGAAGGTAAGAATTCAAAAGCCAAGTCTGGATTGTTAAAATTCCAGGCAATTGAAAGATTGTTAAATCAAGAATTAGTAAACCCATCTCTGAGAACAGAGGCCTGGACAAAAGATCAGAGATGATAAAACATCAGGTTTGGGTGTCAGTAAGTCATGGCTGTGAAAGAGCACTCAGGAAAAGACAGTAGAGCCAGAGAGGAAGTTATTATTGAGATGTGGCAGAGGCAGCATCTTCTGAAGCAATGGTTAAAGAGGGGTGAAGAGAAATGGCACTGCAAACAGAGCCAAGAGAGAAATATCTGCAAGGAAGCACGACACCTGTGCAGAACCAAGTGAGAATTCAGACAATGTGAAGAAGCAGCCAGAATCTGTGGCTTTCAATCATATGAACTACCAATGTTCTTAACAAAAGCCCCTTGGAAGGTAAGAGTGTGACTATAAGACCTAAGTGTAAGATAACAGGTTAGTAACGAAAACATATTGTGCATGCCGTATGCTTCTGAAAGCTTAAGGGTGAATTAGAGGATATAATTGAGCAAATAAAAGGAAGTCAAAGCAGCTAGAATGGCTGTTCATATCTGAGTGCTGATCCGAGAATACAGTAAGAAGTGTGGGGAACAGAGGCTCAGGCCTGACCTTGCCCACACAGCCAAGGACCACAGGGTGCTGACGAAGGACAAAAGGAGTAACTTCTAATGTTCTTTTTTTTTTTTAAAGAAGATTTCTCTTTATTTTATGTGTATGGATGTTTGCCAGTATGAATGTCTGTGAACCATGTGGGTGCAGTACCTGCAGAGGCCAGAAGAAGGAATATAGGATCCCCTTGATCTGGAGTTAACAGATAGTTGTTAGCAGCCAGGTTGGTGCTGCGAACCAAATCCGGGTTCTCTGAAAAAGCAACCAGCACTTTTAACTACTGAACCATGCCTCCAGCCCCAAAGAGCTATAGATATTTCATCAACCCTGTTACACTGTATGATGTGTCAATAAACAATAAAATATATGTTAAAATACAAGAAAAAAATGAGCACAAAACTCCATGTAAAGCTGTTAAGGAAATTCAAGTGTAAATGAAGTGTGTGTGACAGCAACAACACAGTAGTGAAGAAAATAGGGGAAAAAACAAGGCAGGAACGTTTAGTTAAATTCTTGTTAAGGATGTGAAAATTAAAAGTCCTGAGAACCAATGGCTTCTATTACAGAGATTCTTCGAGAGGCTTGAAGTTGACCTCACAGAAGAATTTAAGAATACTATGAACTACACGCTTTCACTTTCTTCCTCTACTTCTGGGTGATGTCCATTAAGTCTAGCAACACAACCCAGAAGCCGAGGCGCTACCGAAACTCTCATTCTATGGCTCAGTCAACACAGAGTCATTTTCCAACCATCAAGATAGGCAATTTTCTCTTTCAATAGTGAGTATTCTCTTTTGACTGTTTCTAAGGAAATTCTTCCTATCCAGAGAAGAAACTGTGACTATGAGGACGCTCAGTGATTTACACACTCTCTCATCTTGCATTGTTCTTCAATTTCACTTTAACTGGAAAGAACAAAAACAACAAGAGTTGTATATATTAATGGAGTAACATTTGATGTATGTGCATAGTGCTCAATATTTAAATAAACCACACCTGTTTGTCTCCTTAATTACCTGTTAGTTCTTTGTGGATTAGTTTCTGAAACTTTTTTTTTTTTTTTTTTTTAGCTTTTTGAACTAGAGAGTATATATCAACACCTGTGGTCAAAATAGTATGTAGTAGTATGGTAGATGTTATTGATCCTCTCTGTAACTCAATTACACTGATGGAACTTTTTCCATTCCACTTCCCATACTCCACTGCCTCTCATAATCACTCCTCTACTCTCAGCTTCTATGAGATATTTTTTAGATTCTGCATATTAGTGAGAACATATAATGCCTGTGTTTAAGTGCCTGGCACATTTCATTCAACAAGATGATCTCCACTTCCACACATAGTGTTGCAAATAGCAAGATTTATTCTGGTTTATGGCTGCATAGTATTCCACTGTATTTGTGTGCCATATTTTCTTTATCTCTTCATATACTGATAGACACTTGGATGTTTCAGTTTCTTGGAAATTGGATATAATGCTGCAGTGAACATGGAAGTACATCTAATTGTGCTAACTGGGGGATTCTGTTGTAAGTCATGCTTTAAATTATGTGAAAATCTTCCATATTGTTTTCTGTGATGCCTTTGTAAATTTTACACTTCCACCAACATTGTTCAAATGCTTCATTCACTCCATATTGTTGTTAACCCTTGTTATATTTGGTCTTTTTTAAACCTCATTATTGCTCAGTACTTGGTGACATATTTTTTCTGGTATAAATATATATTTCTCCATTGATTAGTGCTGCTGAGAATATTTTATTCACTTGTTGGTCCTTGGTTACTTCTATTTTTACTTCAGAGATGTCTATTTACATCTTTTGTTCATTTTTAATATATTTTCCTATTGAGATTTTGTAGGGTCTCATATATTTTGGATATTAGCATAATGTCAGATATATACATTGTATCTCATTCTATAGATTGTTGCTGTACTTTTTCCTTTAAAATGCAAACATTTTTTTAGGTTTATATATTTTCCTATTGTTTCTTGTGCTTCTGATAGCTTGAAAAACACATTGCCCATTCCAGTGTCCTGAAGCGTTCTCCACATTTGTTTTTATAGTTTCATAATTTCAGAATGCAAATTTAAGCCTTCAAAGAATTTTGAGTTAATATTGTGGTTGGTGAGAAGCAAGCATCTACATTTAATACTCTGTATGCAGATACTCAATTTCCAAACCCCATTTATGGAAAAGGCTATCCTCTATATAATGTAATCTTAGTTCTCTTCTTACTAACATAGATGGCTGTAGATATGCACAGTTACTTGTAGGCACTCCATTCACCATACGCGCATTGACTTCTAGGCTCTATACTTTCCTCTTTTGTCCTATGTGTGGTTTGATGTCAGTACCTTGTTAGTGTATTAAGTACACCTTGACAGTAGTCTTTGAAGACTCTGTGTGTGTGTGTGTGTGTGTGTGTGTGTGTGTGTGTGTGTGTGTGTGTTCATGAGTGAGTGAGTTTGTGTGCGCGTGTGTGTTCAAAAGAATACCTTCAGAGAGGTATTTCCCCTGAGTCATTGCAGGAAGGCCTAAATAACTGTGGTTGAAGGAGTCCAGGATACAACGCAAACTAGTAGCCAAACTTGCCAGTGTCATCTATGTTGTATTGGCTTTGCAGGTGTGAAAGGTACAAGATTTAGGGAGCTGTGAGGTCTTGAAACGCAGAGCAGATATATGTGTGGAAGGGTTGGAGTCCCGGCATGGAAAGCCTGAGATGTCACATCATCAATCTGTGACAGTGAAACCTTAATTTCAAAGGAGACTCCAGGATATTAGAGACACTAGGACCTGGAGACAGCTGCTGAGGAAAGCTTCAGGCATAACATGGTGGAGATGGTCCAACAGATCTTATAGACCACTAGGCTGGTAGGCATGGCTAGCAAACCTTTGGAACCCAAATGATTCCATCATGGGTCTCATATGCTAGACATGGAGCTGGAGGATTTGGTTTTGGCCAAATGTGTTTCAATATTGCTTGTATAATTTCTTGTTATGTCCCACTTGACCGTTTTCTATACTGGAAGTACTTGCCATTATATATTGGATGTAGGTAAGTGGTTTCTGACTTTTATAGGAGGTCACAGTGTTGTGGAATAATCCCTTTGTACACTGTATGAATATAAGTCACAGTAATTGATTTAATATAGAAGCTGGCTTGGCAAGAGCTGGACAAGATAAGGTTAGGTGGAAGATCTAAACTGAGAATGCTGGGAAGAAGGGTAGAGTCAGGAGTCTCAAGCAGATGCAGAGAGAAGCAAAATGGGCATGCCTCAATAAGAAAAGGTATAAAGTCATATGACAAAGCATAGATAAGAAATATGGGTTAATTTAGATGTAAGAGTTAGCTAATAACAGGCCTGAACTATTGGTAGAAAATTTATAATTAATATTAAGCCTCTATGTGGTTACTTGGGAGCAATTCACAGGACAACACTTCTGTCTACAAATGGTGCCCAAACATTCGGCACCTACATCCATATAAGATCTAAGAGAGCTTGGGAAAAGATTCTAAACACACGGAAACAGCCAAATGTGGCTTCCTGGTCCTAGGTCTCTCATGCTGCCTGCAATACAGAGACATTACTCATGGCCACTGCCTGTGGGCTTGAGCTGTCAGCACAGATTGGCCAGAGGTTGCTCTGGCAGCACACCGTGATCGAAGCCACATGGCATGTTTAAGTTTTGCTCATTCAGACTAAAACGCTTGCAGATACACAGTAAAGACAGATTCAGATGGAAAAAAATCTCTAAATGGGTTTCAATGTGTTTAAAAATATCCATTGGCTTGGGAGAGAAAAGAGAAGGTATAGACAGTCATAAGAATAAGTATATAGTTTTAAAATAATAAAGTACTTAAAAAGGGAGTAAAGTAATATAGAAGAAATAAGCCATGTAAATATGGAAAATACAGAGTCTGGATCCTATATGTTATCGTGCTGTCTTTAAAATTTTTGGTTGCTAAGAGACACTGGATTATGATAGCTAATAGATTGAACCAGCCTATATATTTTTAAAATTCTTGACTTAAAAATTTAAGAGGTTTTGCTTTTATTTCCATGGGAAATAAGAAGCTGTGGATTCATTCTGCATTTAAAAAAAAATCAGGTTTGATTGGGGAAGGACCCCCCCCCCCGAAATCCTAGATTCAAACATTAAAAAAAATAAATCCAGAAGAACTACAAGGCTATTTTACTGCCCAAACAAAACAAACAAACAAAGAAAACACCTTTACCTGACTTATGTACACCACATATTCTTACTTGTAATGTATGTTACCTTTAAAAGTTCATGTACTTTTAGAACAAGGGTAACAAACACCAATGAAAATGGATGGCCCAGGTGATCCAGCAGTTCAAAATGCCTTTTGTTGCAGTCTCCTCAAAATTCTACATCCAAAACAGCTTCAAGGCTTCAGGCTGAGATGGTCCAGCCTCATAGAATACTCCAGCCATACTACACAGATTCATTATTATCTCAATTTTCTCAAGATTTCCCCAAAGATACCAGTTCCCCCAGACAGTAGGAAACAGTCTAAAGAATGACAGCTACACTCCCAAAATGTTAGTTATGGATGTTTGTTGTCATTTAAGGGGGTTGGCTATAAGTTGTTACTGGTAATGGTTAGAAAAAAAGCTAAACAAAGGAGATTAGATTCAGAGACCTTGTTCTGAAAAGAAAAAGAGGGAAAATATAAATATGATGAGATGAAAGAGTAATTATGGAATCTACTTTAATCCAAAAAAACCTATTGATTTCAAAATACTTTACACTGATATGGATTTTAGTTTGTTGATTCAAATTTAAAGTTAATTTTGTTACATTGTATGTAAGTTTCTACTCTTATTTAGAGTATTGTATTTATACAGCTCATTTAAAATTGTAATGCATAATTAAGAAATACAGATTGTTTATAATCTATAGTAGTCAAACTTATAATCATGTTAGGTATGTTTTCAAGGTTAAACAGATACATTCTGATAGATAAATGGTCTTCAAACACTTCAAAGACATACAGAATAAGGCAATTTAAAATGTTTCAATAAGCCGGGCGGTGGTGGCGCACGCCTTTAATCCCAGCACTTGGGAGGCAGAGGCAGGCGGATCTCTGTGAGTTCGAGGCCAGCCTGGGCTACCAAGTGAGTTCCAGGAAAGGCGCAAAGCTACACAGAGAAACCCTGTCTCGAAAAACCAAAAAAAAAAAAAAAAAAATGTTTCAATAACATATGACTTTTCTTGACAGTGAGACACATCTGCTTCTGGCAGTATCAATTTACTTCAGAAAAGATAATGGGCGTGAATGAAACTCTGTATGGAGTTTGCTTTTTTTTATGGCAAAAGCTAGCCATTTAGACAAAGAAACTTTTGCCCACCGGGTGGTGGTGTCGCACGCCTTTAATCCCAGCACTCGGGAGGCAGAGCCAGGCAGATCTCTGTGAGTTCGAGGCCAGCCTGGGCTACCAAGTAAGTTCCAGGAAAGGCGCAAAGCTACGCAGAGAAACCCTGTCTCAAAAAACAAAAACAAAAAAAAAAAAAAGAAAGAAAGAAACTTTTGCCCTTATCTCAGTTGCTGACAGTGGACTGTCCAAAGTGGACCAGCAGGAAACAAAAGAAAGAGACTACCAAACTTTGCCAAGACAAGGTAAGACAGTCCTTCAAAATTCCCTGCTTTTTAGAAAAATCTGTCAGATATAATAGGCCTGTAGGCCACAGAGAGATGCCACAACTTTACAGAAGAACTTTGGGTAACTGTTGGGGCAGCCAGATGTCCCTGTCATTAGATAACATTTCACCCTTCTGGGTTCTTTGATGGAGTTGAAGATTAGTCATAGTTGAAAATTTCTTTAGTTAAATTATAAAATAAATTAGGTGTAAAACTGTAGACTCAAGATATCAAGAACAAGATAAATAATAGAGTGTTTTCTCTAATTTTGTCAAAAACAAATAGACTGGATATTGTAAGTGTAATTCTTACTTGATAACTGTTTTTGTTATATGTAATTTTACTATGTTAAAATTAAAACCTTCCTTTTTAAATAGACAAAAAGGAGGAAATGCTGTGGATAATCCCTTTGTCTACTGTGTGAATGTACGTCACTGTGATTGGTTTAATAAAGAAGCTGAATGGCCAATAGCTGAATAGGATAAGTTTGGGCAGAAGAGCCAAACTGAGAACACTGGGAAGAAGAAAGGTGGAGTCCTCAGTTACAAGCAGATGCGGAGAGAAGGAAGATGAACATGCCATACTAAGAAAAGGTACCAAGCCATGTGGCAAAGCATAGATAATAAATATGGCTTAATTTAAATGTAAGAGTTAGCTAGTAACAAGCCTGAACTATTGGTTGAACATTTATAATTAATATTAAGACTCTGTGTAGTTACTTGGGAGTGGTTTGCGGGACAAAACCTTCCGCCTACATGACAGTTACCAAATAGCTTTGAGTTCAGCTTTGAACTGTGGAAGAGTATTGGGAATGTTAAAGAGAATGGAGACTTTTAAAGATGAACTGAATACTTCTTTTTTATTTTGAGGCAACCATGAGCTTTGAGGACAAGTGACACAAGATTGTAATTTGAAAACAGTATGTTTGTGTGTTAGCTCAACAAGAGATGGAATTGTGATGATTAATCTTGTCAGTTTGATGGAAATTAGAATCACCTAGTAGAAAACAACTGTATGTATGTTTATAGGTGATTTTGTTGAAGTTGGATGACCCACCCTAAATGGTGCAGTTTTACTATGAGCTGGGATCCTGGACTGAATAAAAGGAAAAAGCAGGCCTAGCCTTGTCACTCATCTGCCTCTGTTTCCTGACAGCAGATACAATGTAACAAACTGCTGCAAGAACCTGTTGGCATACCTTTTCCACCAGGATGGATAGTACCCTCAAACAGTGAGGCGAAATAAATCCCATAGTCTTTCGGTTATTTGGTCGGGTATTTTATTACAGAAACAACTATTATAGTTTAATGGCTGAACATGAACTAACATTGCTGTTTATGAAAAATGTGGGTTTGAAAAAATTAGACTTGTAAAGATCGGCAGGCTGATGGGTTATTTGGGGTGGGAAAACTGTCAGAGTATAACCATTTGCTGTGGTTTTGAGACATGCATAAGGGAAAGAATATAGTCTAGGTAAACCTAACTGCTGTGATAGGTTGTGGTCAAAAGGGCTTGATTAGGTGGCAGTGGGAGAGGTGTAAGAATTCTGATTGACTCCTGCCATGATGACCTCCGTCAAGGTTATACAGGTGGTATTTAGTGGAATAGCACAAACTGCTGCCAATTAAGAAATCCAATTAAGTTTCCTGAAAATGGAATAAATTTTAATTTGCAGAGCTATTCTATATTCCTGCTGGGCCCTAAGGGTCAAAGAAACACAGCTGACCACATAAGGCCAGCAATGAGTGTCTGGTTAAAAAGAAATCTCTCAAGGTCTGGACAGGCTAAACCTTTCATATCAGATTCACAGAAAAGGCCCAGTGAACTGGACAAATAGGAACTATGAAGTATAGGAATGTATAATTAAAAGAGGGAGGGGTTCCTATTCCAAGCATAGGTAAAGAGATAGCATTTGTCTCATCTGGAAGACAATGGTAACTGATAAAAACAGCCTAAAAGTAATCTATAGTGACTCCTTTCTTGCCTATGTAAAATAAACTTCATTATAACTTTTCCATGGTCTGGAGAAGGTG
This sequence comes from Peromyscus maniculatus bairdii, assembly GCF_049852395.1. NCBI lineage: Eukaryota > Metazoa > Chordata > Mammalia > Rodentia > Cricetidae > Peromyscus > Peromyscus maniculatus. The sequence goes on from NC_134859.1 coordinate 22,400,520, forward strand.
ATGATGAATGCTAGAAAGTCAGATGACTGTGATTTTTCATTGGGCATCCATCAAGATGACATACATGTATGCTGTGCATGAACGTGTGTGTGTGTGTGTGTGTGTGTGTGTGTAGTTTTAATGGAAATGTACATCCACTTTGGGAAAAAGGAGTTTACAAAGAATTCCTCATAGTAACAAAGAAGTCTTGCTGCCCTGGAGGATTTCTTAGGAATCACTTTGACACATGTCCTCAGAAAGTACAAGTTTCTAAGATAGGCATCTGAGCACCAAATGTTAAATAACTATGTGGAAACAGAAATATTGACTTGCCTGATTTGATCAATATTCTCTGGATTTGTATATTGAAATAACAAACTGTATCATACTATGCAATATAAAATTAATGTGAAAGTTCCATTTAATAGCAAAAAGGAAGTGAGTCTTTCCCACCTTCTCCTGAAGTTACTCAACAAGAGATCCAGCCCAAAGCAAAAATGTCCAATTTAAATTGTCAAATTCTTCAGACTGTCACTTCTCATGTTAAATTATAAGAATTTTTCATCTTTACAAACAAATGTGAAGCAAAACAATCATGACTGTATTAAAAATATTCCTCTTTATCAACATGAGAAACAATTAAAAGGCAGCTCTAGTTTAGCTTCTGTTCTATATTATGCTATTTATTTTGTCGGTAACGTGACTTAGGGCAAAGGGGAGACGATTTTCAATATCTCTTCAGAGCTGTGTTTTACGTGGAGTCAGGGCTTCAGGTCATCCATTAATTGGCAAGAGGCCGGAGGCTCCTGGTTCATTTATAAGGCTATTTAGTCCTCGAACACCTTCCTGTTTATCTGTACAAACCATCCTAGTCTTACATTAGCTTGGCTTACAAACTTTTGGGTTTTGGGTGATTTGAAGGGGATATAGATTCAATAGAAACTGTACTTCATATTTTAAATTTGTATTTATTCTCCAGACTGTAGATATAACAGAATATGTAACATTCACATAACACTGGGCTATAGCAATGAACCCAAGCATGTAACGACCACAGTAAACAACACATATTCTACAAGACATGTGCTTTTGAGCTATGACAGTCAGTAGTGCAACATACTCTGTGCATTACCAACATATATTTTTCAATTAATAATGATCTTATTGGGTCATCATCACATTATAACTCAAAGACTATATGCATTCTGCAGAATCTGTCAACCTATCCAAGTGAAACCTGCTACAAAGAACCTTTCAGTTTAGACTGTCTTCTATATTGTAGGCCAAACTATTCTCTGTTTCCACAGAACTTGGCCCTATCTTTTCTTTAATATTCTACGTATCATTTTATAGTTTTTCTCAGGATTATCTTCTACTATTTGAGTTTATCTATCTCACCCTCTCATCTCCAGCATTCGTCAGAGTTCCTGGGCAGCAAAAATGTTCCCTAAATAAGAACAGATTTGCATGAACAATGAATATAAATTATTGATAACGTACAAGGGAGAGGAATAGGTACATCATTACTCCATGCCCAAAGTGTTTATTAGTATGTGAATACCTTATTAGTATGTGAATAACTTAGTCAGGGTTTAGTAATCTGTAACCGAGTTTAGTAATCCATTGGTCAGCCTGTAAGATCTAGTTAACAAACCCACACATTGAAAGTTCCGTGCATTGTGCATGCAAAGAGAAACTAAAAACGGAAATGTGTAAATTATGACTACATGATGATTTTTTTAAAAGTCAACTCAGAGAATGTGTGTAACCTTCCCAAATCATACCTTCACGGCTTTGTATAATCACAAGACTTTTTTCCAGAAAACCATCATAGTTTATTTTTTCTCTAGGATTCTGTGCCTCATAGCATTGACATATGCATCTGGCTTTTCACTATAGAATCAACAGTGTAAACTATATACCCTTGATCTAGAAAATAAGATTTCCAATTGTTATTCTAGACATATTAATTGCTTTTTTTTAACTTTGCCTGTGGATGATTATTGTCTAAGTAATGTATTCTCTAGTTTGCGTAGAGAAGTAGTGTACCTTTTAAAACACTTTTTAAAAAATCATACATATGATTTTTTAAAAGAACCTTTAATGGTTCTTCCATTAAAGATAGTATAAAAATATTTTGTCAAGGCAATATCCATATTTTCCCTCATTTGTCCCAACATAAACACATATACAAACATACACACGCACAGAGTGAATTCCTGGGCCTCTAGAAAATGGCATACAATTTGAACAAAAGGGGTGAGAAACTGCAAACCTCTGTCATTTCATGTGAAGGAAAATAAAGAAAATTGCCTGAAAACCAGAAATGTTACAGGGAAAATGGTCAGCAATTGAATGAGAATTACTATTTCATGAGGCATTTTCCTTATTATTTTTAACATTAAGTAGAATATGCAGCGTTGTGTTTGTGTATGAACTGACATCTCTGCTTGGCTGTTTGGTCCAAATTTAAGCTTAGCAATCAACACTGTCATCAGGAGATCCTAGACAGTGTGGAGCAAGACTGTGCATCATCAACCGTGTGACTCCAGAGGGGTGCTGAAGCTGGCTAGGAAAGGCCGATTATGCTTCTCCACCAACTAAAATGCTAGAGTAATTATCCCCTTCTTGTTCGACATCACTCATGCCACAGGCATACAAAGCTTAAGGAAATACATGCAAGGCACAGATAGCTCTCCTACTGTGGGAAAAAAACAGGGAGTCTTTATTTTGTCTGTTTCAGTTCCCTGGGTTTAGCGCCTTCTCATTTTGCTCTGTGCGCCGCTCACTGTTTACTGGTCAGGCACAGTCACATTTACCTCCTGTGTCATTTTCTGATATTCAGATTCCCTCTGCTGCTTCCTCTAATGACAAGTCCAGTCTTCTGTTGGGACACAATTACACTCAGGTTGCTAATTTCTTAATTTCCTTGCCCCTACCCTCTTTCTTTATTGCAAAGTATCACTTGAGACTAAATGAGATCTTTTGTTGTTGTTTTTAAGCCTTCAACTGTCCTGCTGCTCAATTTCCAGCTGAAGTTATAATCCTCTGTTTGGGATACCACGGCTGATTACTGCAGAAATGACTGTAATACTCATTATACACCATTTGTTGGAAGAGTGGAAAGAAGCCTGTGATTAAGGAGAAATTGGCTTGGATTTTGTTTCAAATGTCTACTCCATCACTGTAAGGATTTAATCAAAATTTTGCTGCTGGTGTTCTTAAAGTTTGCATCTTTCTTACTTGCTTGGTCAGTACAAATATAGTAGGCCAGATTAACTCCTTTGTAACTGCCCAAATCTGCAACTTGCCCATAAATAGACACTTCTTCCCACTGCAGAGTCAAGGCTCACCAATGCTCCTTAATGCTGGATAGAGTCAAGTAACTTGCTCTAACCAATATACATATGTGAGCCTTACATGTTTTACCATTCCCTATATGTCTTTGATACCTTCTTATTTTTTTTAGCTAAGGATTTTTTAAATTTGTTTTACATACCAATCAGAGATTCCTCCCTCTACTCCCTCCTCTCACCCCTTGCCTTATCCCTCCAACTAACCCCCCCCCCATTTCCTCCTCCAACAAGGTAAGGTCTCCCATGGGGAGTCTGCAGAGCCTGGTACATTCAGTAGAGGTTAGATCCAAGCCTCTCTTCCTGAATCAAGGCTGTGCAAGGTGTCCCACCGTAGGTAGTGGTCTCCAAAAACCCAGCTCATGCACCAGGGATGGATCCTGATCCTACTGCCAGGGGAGCCCTTAGACAGATCAAGCTATACAACTGTCTTGCTTATCCAGAGGGCCTAGTCCAGTCCCATGGAAACTCCACAGCTATTGATGCCTTCTTAAAGGGAGCTTATTTCAAGGCTGGAGAGGTGGCTCAGTTGTTAAGAGCATATCTTGCTGTTGCCTAGGTCCAGGGTTTAGTTCTCATCCCCACAATGTGGTTTACAACCATCTGTAATGCCAATTCCAGTGGATCTAGTGCCTTGTCTGTCTTCTGAAAGTATCCAAAACACTCACAGATATAAATAAATATATGTATTTCTCTCCTTTTTGAAGAAAAGCTTTTCCTAAGATGCTGGCACAAGGAAGAAGAGAGATAGAGAGCAGCATGTATACTTCAACACTTACTTATCCATTGTAGCCAATTCCTTGCCCTCCAACAACCAAGTAGAGAAACTATGATTATACATCAAAAGTTGACTAATACAAGTTCCTATTTCTGACTCAAGAAAAATATTATTAACTTCAGTTATATCATCAATTAACAAGTAAAAGCAATGATAAATTTTTGTTATATGTAGAAAAATGTAGTCTCCGAGTCAGAAAATATTTGGCCATGGCTTTGGAAAATTTTGATAGAGGGGCATGAGACTGACCTAATTTGTTATTTTAATCTCATTTACTGAGAGCTTATTCTGTAAGTCACACTGTACTACAGTATAGAACAAAGATAATCCTGAAGCAGGCCCAACCTCAACCAACAAAGGGTCAAGGAGAAGCAGGTGGACCAGAGAAGAAAGCCTAGCTGTACAAAACCATATGTATTACCTATAGTTGAGTTATATGCCCACTGGGTATTTGAATCCAAAAATGTATCAGGATGCCTGGTCAGAATACAGACTGAGGGGATAGTGAGATGGTTCAGAGGGTAAGGACGCTTGCCACAGAAACTGCCTAACTTAGTTTGATTCTGGAATTCCTAAGATGAAAGGAGAGAACTGACTTCTCCAAGTTGTCATCTGGTGTCCATACCCATGCATGGCAGGTGTCACATGCTCAAACACATAAGAACATGACAAAAAGCAGGAAAATACAGGAATAAATGAAAGTGTTCTCTTGTAAATGTCACATGTAAAGTTTTCAACTGCTGAGCTTACTGTTGTATACGTGGTGGTTATAGCTAAAAAAAAGTTTGCATTTCCTCCTTGATGAATGGACATATTTCATATTTGAACAACAAATTGATGTAATTCTATTGAAATTGTATGTACTTCTTTGTAGCCATACTTCTGCCATTTATAATTAGATTGTCTAGAGCTTTCCATACTCATCACATTTCAAATTATCACTAAGTATCCATAAAATAGCAACTGAATCCTATCAAGGGTATCTGGTTAGCCATAGTATCAAATGTATCTAATTTCCATCCAAATGCACATCCAGAATTCCCTAGAATCAGCTCCATGTTAAAGTCTCACCCAAAGGATAAATGCAAGCTCCAGAAAATAGCAAGGGACCTAGAGTGCACTTCTTCCTAGAACTGGGTATGGGGTCGGGGGTTGTGAGACATTTTCTTCCAGTGGATAGATGCCTTAGTTAGGGCCGAATGCTGGGACAAAATACCACGAGCAAAAGCAACTTGGAGAGCAATCGGGTTTATTTCAACTAATACCCATCAAGTCACACTCCATCACAGAGAGAAGTCAGGGCAGGAACTAAAGCAGAGGTCATGCAGAGTAGAAAGTCCTGCCTTGCTCCCCATGGCTTATTCAACCCGTTATCTTATACAACTTAGGACCACCAGCACATGGGTGGCACTTCCAACAGTGGGCTGAGTATCAATCATATCATATTATATGATCATATGATATGACCATATCAATAATCAATTATGAAAATGCAATACAGATTTGCTCACAGGCAGATCTGATGGAGACATTTTTCTCAAATGAAATTTCCTATTCCCAGCTGACCTGAGTTTGGCTCAGCTTGACAAAAATTGTCCAGCACAATAGGGACAGCCCAGCAGTTTGGGAAAAAGTGAAGATGTTGGAAAGAGGCTATTTTGGTTGTGAGCCTAGCCTTTAACGGCCGAGCCATCTCTCCAACCCATGGAAGAAGGCTATTTTATGTATACATAAAACCTAAGGTATTTTTGCCTTCAAACTGGACATTTGGCTGATTATAAAATTTAGACTTAAAACTACCTCCACATACATGCAAATCAGTAAGATAGACATCTTAATAAAAATGGATAAATGGATATCAACAGTGATTGGCAGAAAATGGAATATAAATTGCTGTCCCTTGAAAATGCTTGGCTTTATTATCCTAACTATTAAAATAAAATTAGACTAGTATTTTAAAATGTTTCCATTGTCTGCTTAATCAAATTTTTATAGACAAGAGCTGAAAACAGAGTTTCTAATTTTCTATATTTTATAGTTTTAAAGGATATTCAAGGGACCTTGGCATCACCTCTCAAAAATTTTAAATTTTCATAATGCCCAGCCTGTGTCTTTTACTTATATCTGTCTATATCAAAGAAGTATTTTACACATGCCCAGAGACATGTACAAGGCTGTACTTTTTCTCCCTGTCATTAGTATGAAAAAAATTCATCCAGCTCTATTTCATCAATATGAAAATGATTCATAACAATATTTTCCTATGTGTTTTAGTATATACCTGTAATTCCAACATCCTTAAGTGTAAGACGGGAGGATTTTGAATTCAAGGTCAATCTTGGTACACAGCAAGATATTTTTAAAGACAAAGGAAAGAAACAAATGAATCTGTTTCATAAATAATATGCTACAAGTGAGATCCTCACGAAACCACAAAAACAAAACAAATGTATTCCATAGAGCAGAGTGAGAGTAGGGGAAACTCAGGCACAGCTGAGAGCCCTTCCTAAGGTAAAGAGACAGTCCAAGATTTGAAAGAGTCAAGGTGGCTAACAGGATCTGGAGGGACAATGTGTCAGAGGAAAAAGAGCCATGCACACAACTCCAGTGGCCTGCTGAGAGTTCTAGTAGGTACTAGTGCTTACTGATCCATGGATGTACATGGGCCAGCTACTGGGGCTGAACAGAGAGACACCTGCAAGGGGACTACAAGGAATACTCTTTCCCACAGGCACAGACACTGTCTATAGCAAACAGCAGGGGCTCGCTATGCTAGTCTCTAATAATCGACACCAGACAGAGTACTGTTCTTGCATCCCTGTGAATATTAACACTGAAACTGTCAAGCATTAGAATACCAGGAAATGTGCATGTGTACTATAACACCTCTTGTAATATGCATCAGAATAAACAAACAGTCCAACTTAGCAAGGTGGAGGGCACAAAGTCTTTCACCTGGGCAAAACTCATTGAGGAAACGTAAAACAAGCAATCAACATAACAAGTAGCTTTTAAATGTGCTCCTCAAATAGGAATTGGATTATTTTAACTGACTTGGATATTAGACTTTGCTTAGAAAAATATTAGTTCCATTGTTACTTTTTGCTCCACATTATGTTCAAGAGTTAAATGGAGACATAGAGGTACGAAGAATGAACGATTTAAAATCTTGGAGGTGCGACTGCATCATGCAAGAACAACAACACAAGGTGATGGAATTTAATGATCGTAGGCTTTACGAAAAATTTCAGAGCTTGAAGTCACAGAAAAAAGAAATCATGAAACAAGAGTAAAAATGTGTACAAACTCTCAGTCTAGTGCAAGTGGTCGAATGTGTAAGAAAAGAGATGAGAGAGAAAATTACATTTGAAACAAAATGACTCCAAAGTTTCCAAATTTGTTGAAAACTGTCTATGTTCAGCTTTAAGAAGTAAGATGAACCCTTGGCCTATAAGAGAGACATATCATAATTATAATTACACACTATAATCAAATTGATCAAAAACAGTAAGGAAAATAAACTGAAAAGATACTCTTACCTATAAAGAAACAAAGAAAGGAATGTTATCAGGTATCTTGTTGAAAGCAAAATGTATCCCAAATCACAGAGGTAGGAGGTGATGTTCTAAGGCATTGCCCAAAAATAATCAAACAAATAACTGCATAGAATTTACAGTCACTGAAAATACCTGTCCGGAGCAAAGGGAACTGAAGACACTTTCAGATCTAGCATAATCTGAGAAGCTCATATAAAATGGGAATATATATCTTAAAACAACAACTAAGATAACTCTACAGGTTTAGCTAATAGAGAAACAAAGAATGCATTTTTAAACGAGGACTCAAAAAAAAGTCTAGTGGCAGGGATGGGAAAAATATGTCAAAAGGAAAGACTAAGTAGAACACATAAAAAAGTGAATAGATTGATGACATCTTTAGATCCTAGCATCCCAATGATCACACTAACATGTGTCTAATATATCCCCTGGGGAAGGAAGGTAATGTAGGGTAGGATTAAGCCCAATAAATAGACTAACCATGTGCTGCAGAGAGCAAAGATGTTCAATGATTATGATTCATGTACGAAAGCCACGAACCTAGTAGTAAATTACAGTCAAACTATACAATGCTAAGAATAAGTTAACACACACATCCTAAAATGGCCTTTCAATAGCAAATTTCACTACAGAGCAAATAATGATGATAATGATGATGATCATGATGATGATGAAAAACATTTTAATAAAAGGAAAGTGTCAATTTGTCCAGACATCATTACAAATTTTGATATAGCTAAAAAGAGGAACTTGAAAACACATGAAACAAAATAACAGAACATCAAGGAGAAATTCACCAACTAAAATTCACAGTCCAAGGTGTTAATATAGTTTTCTACAGCCTTAGCTAACATCACTGATTAGGTACACAAAATACATAAGGAAAGAGTAATGACAAATTTTGCAAGTTTACTTGGAAAATTATGAAGTGAAAGAGTCCCCCAACTAAGTTTTATAGCAATCATCATTTTTATTTTTATGTCAATGCTACAGAAAGCTTATCAGTGCAGTACTGGCCACAGGTTAGAAATTTCTAAATTAAATTTTAGAAAATCAAACAAAAATTCTTGTTATATCATGGCCACATAAGATTTATAGAGGGAATATAAGTTTGCTTTAATATTATACATTGATGTTACTCTGATTATTAATAGTCTAAAGAGAATGAACCCACAAGCATCTTAAAGTATGCCAAAATATTTGACAAAATACAGTAACCATTCTTCATAACAATGCAAAGCAAAAGGTGATCTCAATTTGAGAAATATATGTAAGAAAACCCTCAGTTAATACAATGGCAGTAAAATACCAAGTTCTTTTGTCTAAGGTGAGGAAGCCAAAAAAGGATGCTAAACATCAACACTGTTGCTCAGGAGTTCTTCCCAAACTGGTCTCTAGACTCAACACCATGTCAGGCAATGTATCATCAGGCTATTCTTACAAAAATACCCAAACACATTCCACAATTTTTATAGAAGGGAAAGGGGTCCATTATAATCAACTGTATAAATGGTGGGAAATGAAGTTACCTATCCCCAATTTTAAGATTTTTGCATCCAAAATTGCAAGACTTATTCCAAAGCCAAAGATCTAAGACAATTAATATAAAATGTTCTTTAGAAATATATCCATATGCATGGATAACCACTTGTTAGTAAAAGTCCAAGAAAATTTAGAAAATAAAAGAATTAAATGATTCAATAAATCACAGTCCTTTTTTACAACCTACAGGCCAAATATCAGCTTCTGAGGGAAGCTGCAGTCTGTAAATAAAAACTTACTGCAAAAGTATCATAGGCATAAACACAAGATTTAAAGTAGGAAATCATACCAAAACACATACAGAAAAAAATTGTGTCGTCGGGCATATAATATTTGAATATGATCGCAAAAATGTGATTTATAAACTTATATATAAATAAATTATAATTCAAAAGCAAAAAACCAAAAAATCTCTTCAAAGACACTGTTAGAGGAATGAAAAGACAAATTTAGTTCTGAGAAAAAATGTTTGTAAACTGTATGTTTGATAAATGAATCACGCCCCTAACATATGAAGAATTTTTAAAATTCAGTAAGAAAAAACAAATAGCCTAACACATAACTGATACAAATAGATCTTAACCCTCCTTACTCCTACTGCAACAGACAAGAGAGCTGACCCTCTCCCTTATCAGCTGTAAAACTCAAGAAAGCAGGTCCTACTCCTTGACTGGGAACCACAAGAGAGCTGACCTTGATGGTGCAGGTATGGGAGAGCCAGCCCTGTGGGGATGAAAGCAGGAGAGCCGGCCTTACCCCTCCCTCATTGCTGCAAGGGGTGACCTAGCCAGGGCAATGCTGGAGAACTCAGCCTGGTGGTGACAGGGATGCCTGGCAGGCTGACCAACCCTGCAACTACACAGGCCCAGAACCAAGGTTATTAGTTGACCCACCTCAACATCCACCCCATCTATGATCTTGTTGGAGCATGTGAAGGGGCCAGTCCTGCAGACCCAAAGCTGCAGGATCTTCATGACACAGGACAACAACAAAATATCCAAAGGAAGTACCAGTGAGGATCCAGCATCAATAGTGTAGCAAAAACCAGATGCCTTGAACCAGACCAGTGACTCTTCACAATGAACACTTGCAAGTAAAGATATATGGATCAAAGAGCATGCTGTGGGACTCAATGTGGCACATTACAGCTTCCATGATGAGACTGATATTTCTTTCTGTTTTCCTTTTGTTCTCTTAAATTTCATTTTCTTTTATTTGGAGGGGGCGTTGCAAGGGCAGATACGAAGGGGTGGAGAAATGAATGGGATTGAGGTGCATAATGTGAAAGACACAAAGAATAAATAAAAAGAAAGATAAAAAATAGATCTTATTAAGAATAACAGTCAAGATAAATGAAAGACTTGTATGCACATATGAATATTGTTAATAAAACTACTAGGGAAATACAAATTTTAACTTTATGGTGAAGTTAATACACATTATTAGGATGGCTAAACAAGGAAGGATGTCCTGCCAAAGTTGGTGAAGATAGGCCAGGACCACCTGATAAGTCTTTGCACCCTGAAGGCCTCTCTGCCAATGAAGCAATCCAAATTAAACCAAATCAGACCGCATTGGAAAAGCCCAGGTTTAGTTGGTAAAGCATTCTCAGGTGACTCAGCTTTCCTGAGTTTCCTAGGCCCTCAGAGGGGAGACAGGGATGAGAGACCAGAAGAACTACATGTCTGTTTTCTGCGATGCAGCTCATATACCCTGTGAGAATGGTCTTGAGCCTCTCTGGTGGAGGAGCTGGGGTGGGGGGCATTGAAGGGGCGGGTTGGGGAAAGAGATGAGGGAAGGGAGTTGAGGCAGATCTTCCACCAGAACAAGTTGTGTTTGCCAGGCTTTGAAGGGGTGGGCTTAGGGAAAGAGATAGGCGAGAGGAATTGAGGTGGATCTTCCACCAGAACATTCCAGAATCTTTGGGTATAGGGATGCCAGGGTGCCAGGGGCTGAGGTAGAGCTCCCATCCAAATACCACCCTTGACCATATTCATTTAATACAAAAGAAAACAATAAAGAAAAATTGAGGAATTGAAGACATGAAACATAGGAAATAACATGCCCCTAGATATCATTCTAGAATCAGGTTCAAGTCATCTTTTTCCTTTCTAAGGAGAGTCATCATACTCTGGTTGGCTCTATATTCCATGATTTAATCCATCTACCATCAATGATGATTATTTATGTTGTATCCATGTCTTTGCTATAATAAATATACCAAAATAGACATCTTTACAGACGTGGCTTTCAGATGCCTGTTTGTTCATTGGTTTTTAAAGCACTAACTGGCCTCATCTATTCTTCCACAGTGGCTAGCTGTGGTCAGACAGCATGGTGTGCCCACAGTGCATGATCTCAGTACTTTTCCATAATTTGAGAACACTCAGGGTTCATGAAAAGATAGATGCTAAGTCCTTCTTGGGCTCTACCTGCAATGCAAATGTTCCTCTTTTTCAAGACTATACTGTAGTAAATTTCATGTAATCTTTACATGGTTTGCTAGGAGAATATTGCTCAGGATCCCATGGCATTAACAGGTACTTTTGGACTGAGAATGATATCAGAAAACAATGCCAGAACAAGCCTCTGCATGTACAGCTGGCACTCTTGGTGGTGTTGCTTATGCTGGACTTGTACTCTTAAAAACAAGTTGCTCAATACCTTCTGTTATTTTGTTTCTTGCCAAGCACTTAAGAAGGTATATTTGTGTCTCTTTTTCAAAGGCAATTGGATCTAGGGGAGAGGTGTTTAAATAATTCCCATGGTTATTTAGTTAGTAAGGAATGGAGCTGAAGATTCAAATATTTCTGTTTCTGACAGAAAGGCCACGCTCCAAGACACTTCTTTATTGCTGCATTTAACCTAAATTATCCTCTGGATTTTTTTTATATCCAAAAATAAGGAGTAGATTATGCAAAGAATTGAATATTTACACAATGGAACATTAGGCAAACAGATGAAACACATATTCATAACTCATTAGTTCAAATAAAACTCAGCAGTAATGCATAGATACAAATTTTGCTCACAAATGAAAATACAGGAGGGGCTGACACAAACATATATAACTTCAAATATTTTTTTCTTTTCTAGGCATTGGTAAGACTCGTAGCTACACATTTATTTTTTTCTTGTAAAATTTTTTAAAGCTTCCTTTCATCTCTCTTTGAAACAAGTAACTTGAAGGTCATGGTTTCACATACTTTCTGTTGAGGTCTATGGAACCCCCAATGAGTGGGAGTTAAGCATCTGTAGGAGCTGGGAACAAATCTCTGTAGTGTTAAGATACCAAATTTTGAGAATTTGAAACTGTAGTATAATCCCTTATTCTAGCTGATCTTGACTAATGCTTCCTTCAGGTGTTTGCAAATTCACAAAGATGTGTGTCTCACACACATACACACATCACACACACACACACACACACACACACACACACACACACACACACACCAAACACACATCAGGAGAGAAGGCGAAGATAGAAGGGGAAAAGGAGGGTATAGAGATGGGAGGAGAGAGGGAGGGAAGGGAAGAGGGATGGGGGAAAGGGGGAGAAAGGGAGAGGAGAGGCAGGTCGATCACTGGAAAATATACCAAAATAACATTTTCTTTTAAAATATTGATATAGTATCTTTTTGCATTTACATTTTCCACACTAAAATCTTTATTTCTTTCATAACTAAAAATTTAAAATTGTCTATACACCTTTGGCATCTTATTAACCAAGATGGTCTCAATGTTTCAGAGAGTTAAAAACTAGTATGATCTGAGGAGAACCTGCTTCCTAAATGTTCACTGTCAGCCTCTCCCTGAAATGCTGGCTTATACAAGGACAAAGCAAGCCGAGCTAATGATGTTACTGAGCTCAACCTACGAAACCTCTTCCCTTTTTGTAAGCAGTGAAAAGGCAACCAGTGTGGAGAAGAGCAGATACGTGACTCCAATAGCTTCAGTGACCATTTTCCTGACTGTAGTCAATATATAGCTCTCTGTCACTGTCTCTCTGTGTCTCTGTTTGTCCCTCTGTTTCTGTCTCTCTATATGTGTCTGTCTCTGTCTCTCTGTCTCTCTCTTTTGCTCTCCCTCCCTTTCTCCCTTCCTTCCTCCATCCCTCTCAAAAGGTTTAATAAAGCCATCAGGTGTTTCCTTTGGTGTCCCAGCACCTACTCCCCTACTCTAGTACAGTTGGCTGTAAACTTCAGTAGCTTCTTGTGACAAATTAATTTTTGTTAACCCCTGTGATATTCTTTGGTCTCCTTGAAACATTTCAATATTTGTTTGATATGTGTTAAAATTTTTAAATGTGACTGTATTGTTTTACCAGGTCCAAAACCATTTAAAGATTTATTTATTTATTATTTATTTATTTATTATTTTTATTATTATTATTTATTTATTTTGTATTTTCACAAAGGCCTAAATCAGCTTTGCTTTCTAATGTACTCACATCTTACTCCACAAATACGGAAAACTCACATCATTTTCAAGTAGTATTTTATGAAGGAAGTATCAAAATAACAGGTGTTGATGACTTAAGCATAACAAGTGAGAGGAATTGATTATTGTTAAGGAGAATATTGAATCAATACTACATCAAATGATGGCTTCCAAAAGACTCTAAGAATCATGTATTGATTATTGATATCTTTGAGTCAACAAGCCTAACAGTTGTATTTCATAAAACTAACTGTAAATAATTTCTCTTAAAATCAGTATAAAATGGCTGGTGCCCTGGGATGGGACTCAGGGGCATTTGTGAGTAGTCATGTGCACATTTGATTTTGATTTTGTATCATCTGTGTATCTTGCAAGTGGCAAGATTAGGGTAGTGAGATGGCTCAGTGGATAAAGGTGCTTGCCATTAAACTTGACAGTATGAGGTTAATTCCCCAGAACCCAAATGATGGAAGGAGAAAATCAATGTGAGTAATTTGCCTTCTGACCTCCACATCTAGGACATGACACATGCATGTTCATTCACATATATGTCAAGTCAATTTGCCAACTGGATTCTCTTTCTTGTGAGCAGTAACTCCAAATAAAAGCTCAATGTATGTAATCCTGTAACCAACCAACCAAAATCGTACGTGAGAAGAGTGATCTTTGAACAACTAGTGGCTTATAAGAGAATGGTGAATAAAAGCATGTTTATTTCATTTTATTTAAGTTTATTTTAAAAAACTTGAGCTGTTTCAGAAGCCATAGACTCTTGCTTTACCTATAAGGCTCTGACCACCAGAACACATACACATACAAACAGCTGTTCAGAAAAAAAATAGAGTGTTGAAAAATATCTGCAAATATTATTTTTGATTCATAATAAGGGTATTAGGCATTCTTTAAGAAAACATGTAGTGACAATACGTTACCTTTAAAAGGGAACTTCCTGAAGTCATGAGTCAGGAAAAAATGCTTTCAGGGTTGAAAAGGTTTTATTAAATCTTAACTATGAGGTTTCTAGGCTGAGCAAATATTACTTGTTTCAAAGTGGGCATGTGTCTTCCCCCTCTTACTTCAGTTTCACAAAATTGAAAGTCAACATGGAATGTGCAGCATTCTCATATCCTCTGCTCCCAGGATCCCACAGATATTTCAGTTGCAATTTCACCCCTACTTCTTTGTAAAACTCTTGATTAGCTGTAGTGTACACTTCTTCCATGCTTAATCTCTGTCCCCCCAACAGGTATCCATGCATATCCACCGAGCCCCTAATATGGAATGCTGGAAAGGACAAGACAGAAACAAAATGTCCTGCAAGACACAGTTTGCAAACTCTTCCTTGTTTGCTGCAACTGTCTGTTTTTAAATAATGCACAAATCAACTTCACTGCCACAGAAATAATCAACACAGGATCAAAACCTGGAGTTCCTAGTAGTGCACAAATCAAAAGCTGTAGGAATCCAACAGCTGGAGCCTGTCTCATTATTTCCCCATCCTTTGATGTGCCTTTCAGCCAAGTATCTTAGAGAATTACTTGCAGATACGTCTATCTACAAATTCTACATTGCTTACATATTATAGTTTCCAACAGAGATAAATACTGTAACTGAGTTCTCATTTTCAAAATAGAACCCCCTCTCTTTTTTTCATCTTCTATTATGCACACAATCTCGTAAATGGCAGAGCAAAAAATCAGCTGCATCTAATAAGAGAATCAAGTTTGTTATTGACTCTGAGATGTTAGTTTCCATTAGATCATCCATCATAGCTTTATTATGTGATCAACTGCCTAATTAATTTTGTACTGGGGTATTTAGACAGAACACTGAATGTTTCAGTGGGGTTTTGCTATAATCCTGCACCTGCGGCCTCAGAGATTTAGATATCCTCCTATCACAAGTTTGTACCGTGCCTATAATCACTTCTGCTTCACTAGGATTCCAGCAATCCAGTCCAACAGAATTCAGCAATATTAATTTCAGAAATGCCAGAGCATTTGCATCTGTGGTTATGTTTCTTTGGACTTTAATCAGATCAAAGTCACTGCAAGATATTAAGAGCGCTAGATACAATATTTTGTTCAGACAGTTTTAGTGGGTAAATCAGACACTGTTTTGATTTTCTGTGCTTATCTGTTAATATGGACAGATGCAATCATGCTACTGTATAATGACTCTTGATTGCCAGAAGTATTTGATTTTGCAACCATTCGGTAGTGATAATTAAAGATAACGGGATATCCTATACAGTAATAATTAAAGATAGCTTTGCGAGCTTTATCACATGAATAAATGCCATGCAAGAAGAATTGGTTCTCTAAAGTTCATTATGCAATGTGTATTATTGGAAGGCCATGTTTGAAAAGTATGAAAAAGAGACATTTAGGTGCGGCAGGATTAGCTAAATCTGAGTTCGTTTTAAAATTTTCATTAGTACTAGTTGCAAAATGTTGAGGCTTTTGTTCTTTATTCAGGAAAATAACAGCAGGAATGTGTTTTTCAGAAGATAGAGGGGAGGGAAGCGGTATGGGATCTTATAGTTCACATGCAAACCATCATTCACATATGTACATACATACAATATTTAAATCTGTTTAACTGGAGAAAGGAATAAAAGTCTATGACATATGGTCTTTATACTCTAGAAGGCAGTACATTTAAAGAGGCAAAAAAAATCTCCCTTTTAAAACCTCTTTTACCCTGGGATGGAAACAGAAGCAAAACAATTTTTAAATTATTTTTGTCAGTTACTTTGAAAAAAATGACAATTTTGTCACAAAAAGTTAGGAAAGGAAAACCATCAATCATCCAAGCCAATCACACCTGCCTCTAGAACTTTCTTATGAAAGTTTAGATGTCATTGGAGTACAGTTCATCTAATTGAATTTGATTTTTAGATACAAAAACCATCTTATCTGAAATTCAGATATAATTATTGTGTGCCTTATATTGATATTTGCTTAACCTGCCAAGTGTCTATAATCAAGCTGCTACACACCCTGTATTTGCTTCCTCCAGTTTAAGAAAGATTTAGATAGGCTGCATGTGTAAATTCACGATTGTCTATTTCCCTATGTGATGCTTCATGGGGAAGAGCAAACATGAATGGTAGCAAAGCCTTTTGAAGGGTAATATTCAAGGCCTGGGGATCTGGTGGGAGCATTGTGGACAGCTGGGTTATTACTGTCCCGGCTGTTATTATTAAATTAATTAGGCAGTTGATCACATAATAAAGCTATGATGGATGATCTAATGGAAACTAACATCTCAGAGTCAATAACAAACTTGATTCTCTTATTAGATGCAGCTGATTTTTTGCTCTGCCATTTACGAGATTTTGTGCATAATAGAAGATGAGAATCTACCTTTCCTCACTTCCAACCTGCACCTACAACCTTCTTCCTGCTGCTCAATTCTGAAATAGATAGGACTTGAGGGGGAAACCCTTTAGGATATAGGAAGGATGGTGGAACATTTACCTCAGAGACTCCAGTCTAGACTTCATTAGAAAAGAGAAATTACGATTTTTATCAGTTTCTTAAATGGATTTATCAAACAAAAATCTGCTTCAGAACACAATGTCACCATTGTGTAACAACTATGGACAAAGCTTTCCAAGACCCACCATGGGTACTAAAAACATGAAGATGCCCAGGATCCTTATATAAAGTGACATGATCCTGGCAGGTTCATAGCCAATGCACATCCTCCTGTAGAGTGCACAGGCAACCAGTAACTAGCAGATGAAATAAGTACTTAGAACATAAGCAACACAGGTCTTGGCAAACAGCATCAACTTAGTTAACACGAACTATTACTAATTAGGACTTGATGGTTCTTAGTCAATTTAGTTTTTCAAGTTTATCTTTAGATGATAATTCTATAAACATTCTGACCAAATACTTTCTGCATACAAACAAGGCAGCTTTACGTAGACCTGAGGAAATTAAACACGAAGTGCAACATTCCACAAAATCCTTACCTAATAAAGTCTGTACAGCCTGAGGAAGGGGGATTTAGGAGAATATATCCTGTGAATGTTAGCATTCTAACCTAACAGGTTTTTGACTTAAGGAATGTATGCTTCATCATAAAAGTTTTCATAGGCTCTAGTTGCATCTGCTTTGCTACAATGCTCTTTTCTGAAGATGTTCATTTGGTCCAATGAAACTGGTGGGGAAGGATATGCTTAAATAACACAGGATTTCATCTGTGCAGCAAACTGGGTGAACACAGAAACATCAGCCAGTCAGCTGATCCACACTTTGAAGGAATGCACAAAACATACCTGCTGGCAAACGTTTATAAGACAGCAAAGCTTGCTGTCTCAGTGTGAGTCACACAGCTTTTCTTTTGCCTGGCGGCATTCCTTCTGACTGGGGTCCTTTCACTTATGCAGGGTGACCAAACACAACTCTTCAAATCCCCAGTCTCAGAAGCAAGCAGGGTTTCTTTTCAGTGTTTTTAATAGTTTTAATCACATGGTGTGTATGCCTGTGTTTGGATTAGTGCACTTAAGTACAGGTGCCTACAGAGTCCAGAAGAGGATGTCAGATCCCCTGGAGCTGAAGGGAAGAGGCAGTTGTTAGTCAGTGCACATGGGTCCTGGGAATGAAACTCAGATCTCCTGCAAGAGCAGTGAGCTCTCTTCACTACAGAAGCGTAGCTCCACCACACAGTCCCCACCCCGGTTAGTGAAGTGCCATACCTAGTTAAATACAAATGTATTTCCTAACCATTTAACATGCATGGAAAAATTATTTTTTTCTAATGTTAGTAATAAATGCCAATAATAACAATAAATCCCACAACATTCTTCACAACTGTTTTCCTGCCTTGTTTCTCACATAGCCCCTGGACTTTGTTGTGCCATTTAGCAAAGTGAATTCAGGAAATACTTTTTTCCATTGCAGCAGAGTTCTCTAAGTGAAGACAGATATTTCTCAGCTGTAAACTGACTTTTACAAATTGTTTATATCCCTATGCTTGACATTTGTCTCTGGCAGAAACATTTAAGTCACTGGCCAGCCTATAATTTGAACATTTATCTAAGATTATAGGATCTAAGATGCTAACATTAATTATTTTTGTCTTAATAGTCATATTTCATTCTTAATAATTAGCTATATCTTGCCTAACATAAGTGTTAGACTACTATTTAATAGTCTCAAAGACTTAATAAGCTTAGTTAAATATGCTAAGTAAATGTATAATTCACAGTCACAGTCCACACAGTCCTCAAAACAGTTAATAATCTCATAATTGTATTTAATAATATAATTTAATAATTTTAAAACTATTTTGCCTTTAAAATTGCTTCTCTCCTCCACAACATTTAGACACAGACATGTAGATACAAACCCCATTTACAGGATGAAAGAGTCCCTTTCTCTGTGTTTTCACAGGTTGACTTAGAGCGGACACATGCATTTAGGCAGATGCTGCCATTTTCCATGTGACATTCAAATGTTTGTCACTAAATTCCAGACAGCATGATTAATTTTGATCTTCCTTCAGGATCCAGCCTAGCCCACATTCCACTGAGTCTACTAGTATTTCATCTAATAATAAGGGAGAAAATGTCAAAACAATTATAAGGGGAACCTTCATTCTGCTTAAGAAGTGATGTGTGCCATACATTCAGAAATACCAATTAAAGCATTTCTTTTCTTTCTAAAACTGTTTAGTAACAAATTCCTGTTTAAAAGCAAGGAAATCATGCACACTTTTCTGCCACACTTGCATATTGAGAGTGAACTGACTGAATATATTTTTCTATGAAATAGGAAGTGAACAGAAGTGCTTCAGATGTACTGTTCTTTACTTTGGTTCTGTGTCTTTGGAAAGAGATCTGTGTTCTTCATGAGAAAGAATTCTAGATGCATTTCTGTTGACACTATGATGATACCTTTTTTATTCCAATTTGCACATTATAGAGTGAAACAATTTTGTGACTCTATGCGTGCCCTGTTGGGGTAACAGTGCAAACTTTGATTAGCTCATTAGAGATCAAACTCTTTAGCAAGGTATAGACAGTTGCAGCTTTACACTTAGAATTAGGTCAATTTTATTACCTTCATCCTTTCATGTAAAGGCGCATGACCATAAAGGGGGAGAGAGCATCTTCGTGGGAAAAAAAGTGTATTGACAGTCACTATACTTAAAGGAGTCCATTCTGAAGAACTTCCCTCAATTAAAATAAGAAAAAAAAACCAGAGTATTACACATTGGTAAGGAACACAAAAGCCCCAAGCTTTCTTGTATAAAACAATGGTTGTGCTTCATACCATGATTGTCACAAGCCTTTCTAAAATGTGCGATGTGGATTTCAGTGACATCATCAGTTCCACATCTAGTCTTACTCTCTCTTGTGCTCTCTAAGCACCCTAAGTCTGCTAGCACTATTGGAAAATAAGCAGTTCTAGAAGAAAACTTTAAATAAAATGAACACATAAAAAAGCAAGCCTACCTTTTAGTCCTTAGGAATCTGTTTAGCTGAATTTTGAAGGAAGGAAAAATGACAACCCCAAATCCAATCTAAGCTGTTTCCTGATTAAATAACTAATGTTAGGAATACAGAAATACATGAGGACCTTTTACCTTAAAAAGAGAATCTAGCTAGGCTGTGATGGTGCACACCGTTAATTCCAGCACTCTGGGGTCAGAGCCAGGTGGATCTCTGAGTTTCAGGCCAGACTGGTCTACAGAGCAAGTACCAGGCCAGCAGAGATACATAGATAAACCTTGTCTGAAAACCCTCTCCCCCCAAAAATTCTCTTTTCTCTCTCTTCTATAATTTATCTACCTATCTACCTATCTATCTATCTATCTGTCTGTCTGTCTGTCTGTCTGTCTGTCTGTCTATCTGTCTGTCTGTCTGTCTCTGTCTATCTGTAATAACCAGAACACCATTTGCAATTTCTGGTCTTCTTTTGCATTTAATTTGTGATGAACCACTAAATCAATAAAACATGCTGAGATTAAAATACTTAACATGTACATATGCTAATTATTAGATTTTTTAAGGAATTAGAATAATACACTGAGCCAGAAATGAGACCCACGGAGAGTCTTATTTCTTAATTAAAACACATGAATCCTAAATATGCTTTCTTGGCCAATCATGTCATCTCTAAGGATATGCCATAAAAATCAGAGTGCACCCATATATTCCAATTAATGTTTCTATCTTGGCTGACTCACTGAGTAGGTTAAGGAAGCCAGAATATTCTAACCACCTCACACACACAGCAGGAGAGCTGGGTCCACACTTTACCATGTTAACATTCTAATACAAAATATCAGGTGCAGTTCCACAGTTACACTGCAAATAACACACACACACACACACACACACACACACACACACACACACACACACACACACACACACACAAAATGCTAGTGCACATTGATATGCTTCTAGAGACAGGAAATTTAGGTACGAGGCTTGTGCATGTCAGCTATTGTTTACAAATGCACGTGTGGCTTTTGTTATGACCAATGAGTCCCCAAAGGCCATAAACCTGAGGGACAATTTATTTAAAAGTGCTAACTCAGCCCAGCGCAACTGAATTCAAAGACATTTCTATGCACTAAATTGAGTCGTTTATTCATTTGGTTGGACCGTACTTCTGAAATTCATGAGTTGAGTAAAATCTCTCATCCAAATATTCCACAACCAATTGAATTTCTCCATATGTCAGAGCCCTGGTGCACAATTATACTTTTAGGCACAATCCCTTTAAACAAAGGCACGTGGATAACAGGGAAAGGGTGGGGAATATTAGAAGTAATCACTGCGATTGAAGTATATTTTAGCCTGGAGAAACACTTCTCAGGATACTATATGTTCTTAATTTGTCTCTTCCTCTGACTTGCTATTTACCTTAAACATTATTTAAAATTTTTTTCTAAAGCAAATGACAAATTTTATCCCATGGCCATTGCTGCCTGGTATTTATGTCTTTTATTTGCTGTTAGATATTGAAATATGTATTTTTATTTAACCATCTCTCCACATGTGTGTGGGGGGGGATTGTAGTGAGACTTCTATCTGTGACGAGGTATGCATTTGTCCGTGTGCATTGTATGTGTCTGTAGTGTGGTATGCAAGATGTATGTGCATATGGTACATGTGGTATGGCATATAGTATTTGGTGCATGGTATGCATGTTTTGCTCGTGGTATACATGTGGGTATGATGTGTGTGCATATGGGTTTTGTCTCTCTGTGTGTATATATGTGGTATAAAGTGTTTTGTGTGATGTACATGTAGTGTGGTGTGTATATAGTGAGTGTGCATGTTGTATGTGTAGTGTTATATGTAGTGTGTGGTATGCATAATTACTTGTGTGTTTGGCCTATGGGTGTGATGTGTGGGCCTGTGTGTTGTATGTATGTGTGTATATGTGGTATGTAGTGGGTGTCTGTGCTGTATGTGGGTTGTAGGGAGTGTGCATGGGGGAGTGTTTTCACCTTTCGAATATTCCACATCTGGTGATTTAGGCCACATTTGAATAACTTCATGGAAACTGGAGTATTTTTTAATGAGAGGAAGAGAATGACAAAAGGGATTTTCACAAAACCTTCTTCCTGGGCCTCGGCACTCCCTGAGCAAATCTGATATCTAGGGTCATAAATACACAATAGTAACCATTTTCTCAGTTGATTCTTATGTCCACTAATGTTTGGAGACGAGTGCTTTCAATAATTTCACAGCTCAATAAAACCTCCACTGTAGGTTAATGAGCAAATCCTAAATGGGGAGAATAAAGTGTCATTCTATTTGTTAGTCACACTTTGGTGGAAGCCAGAGAAAAATACAGGCTAAATGAGCTTTTGGAATTGTGCCTGGCTTTTATTAATTTCTGTCATTTTTTTCCCTACAATTCTGAAATACAAAAATGTGATGAGCTGAACTTTGGGTCCATTATATAAACTGGATTTCTGAATAAGTTTTTGGAAAGCTATCTCATAACTAGCAAAATGGAAGCATGTTATATGTATCCATGCATTCACGTATGCCTTTATTCTTATATCAATCACCTATTAATTGCCATATGCTGGGTGCAGCAATCATTATTTTAAATACGAGACTAAAAGGATGAGAAACATAAAACCTCTTCATCTAGGATGAAACAAAATTGTGACTCATACTCTGGAAAATAAATACAACCAGAGCCCACTGAAATTGAAGCTTGACAAAGCCATGCAGGGGAACAACAGAGTATCACATTTGCTCAACTTATCAGGAATTAAGGGAAAGTTTCAGTCAAGGCTGTGTGCTGTGAGTTGACTTTCCACAGGCAAAAAATTCAGTCTGAGCAGCAACACAACCCTGTGCAGGAAGGATGGTATCAGGGAGCAGGTGAGCCGGGGTCCCTTTCACAGTGCATGGGGATTTACAACAGAAACTGAGGGTGGAGGATCTGTTCCGTGGTGTTCTTCTGCATAGGTTTGAGATGGGTTAAGGACACTGAAGCTATTTAGTAGGATAACTAGGATTTGCCATCAAATGATGATGTAATGTTGTGACGTGAGGATGAAGAGCCAAATGAACAAGAATACAGTTCTACCATGTCCCCGTTTACCATGATGATGTTTTGTGGCCTTGGAACATACAATAAGTGTGGCTGGGAGTAACATTATATTCATTCAAAAGTTTAGATAAAGGTTAGAGTATAAACAGTTATAAATGCTGAGCCAAGAATTTTAGATGTTTTTCTAAAGGAATAGAATGAAATGAAAGGCATAAATGACTTAAGTGAATATTTTTAAAAGGGAAATGACAATGACATGACCATAGGGCTCTGTTAAAGTGATAACTGTACTAACAGTCTTGTGCATCTTATACTATTCTCCATGTGGATGTGTGACTTATTATTATTAACAGTAGTAATTCTGTAGATACATAATTGTGTTCTATTGATATATATATATATGTCTATATATATATAAAACTATGCAGAATCCAAACCATCTGAGCCATGGCTTCCCCCAAATAACAGCTGAATCACACATGCAATCTAAAGTAGGTAAGTTCACTAAGGTTCACAAATTGTGTTTCCATATGTACAAAATCAAGTGACAAGGTAAAAGTCATGTTGATATAGTAAAGCCATAACAAAGCCAAACAAATGATTATAAGAGATGGTTGCATGAAGGCTCATTTGAAAACAAAGGACTAACAGTAAAGGGGGAGGAAAGACTGCAGGCATATGTCACAGGTCATGACACACCCATGACATGGGTCACTTTTACGTGGATGATGGGCTTATAACTGACTTGGCTTGAGACATTTATTTTATATCTATTTCTCTGTGCTATACTTGATACGCACAAATACTTGTTGAAAGACTAGCTCGGAATCTGTGAGAGCAGTTAGATCCTAAAAGGATAAATATATGTATATGCCTCTATTCTTTAAATATTTCTACTACCAAGTATAAGTATAAAATTATTGTAATTAAACCTTAAAAGATTTTGCCTACTCTTATGAGAAATTCCCAGGTTAAGCCATGAATATCTTCTAGTAGAATTAGTCAAGTTTTATTACTGATGTTAATCCATGTCTACTAAAATTGTTTCCTCTGAATTCATTTTCTTTATCAAAGTAAATTTTACAGTTGAAATGTTAGGCATACATTTCCTCTAATAATTCACATTTGACTTCATCTATAAACCCTACATAACTTGGTTCACTCTAAAGCTGTGTATATTTTAAACTTCTCTGAAAAGTAAAGAAGGTGAATACTAGGATCACTTTTATTAGTTAAAATAAAATTTATCCTCAAAGACAATTCAACTCTTATCCTGTTATTCTTTTTTTTTTTTTTTTTTTTTTTTTTTTTTTTTTTCGAGACAGGGTTTCTCTATGTAGCTTTGCGCCTTTCCTGGAACTCACTTGGTAGCCCAGGCTGGCCTCGAACTCACAGAGATCCGCCTGCCTCTGCCTCCCGAGTGCTGGGATTAAAGGCGTATCCTGTTATTCTTATACTACGTAATGATTAACATTTTTTAGGAAGAAAACTATTTGAGATGACAAAACTAATAAGACTTTCATTAGTATGACCACACGCCTATGATCTCAAGGCTCAGGAGAATATTTCAAGAGAATGCTGAATTTAAAGACAAGCTGGGCTACAAAAGAAGAGTCTGATTCAAAATACAGAGAGGGACAAAAAGGACCAGCAGGACTGTCATATCCTAGCCCTTTAAATTATCTTATACATAAGTCAAGCAGATACTAAGATAAGGACCAGATGTTAGAGGGGTAGACTAGGGCTGTGTTCCATTTCAGATGACACATCACGTTCTAAAGGACTAATTCAAAACACTTCCTCATTCAGTCTCCCTACTGAGTTTTTCAATGGCCCCAGTCTCTAACACATTTTAATATTATGATTGCCTTTGGCTCCACAATCTGAAGTGGAAGGGTGATGTGTTGTTTGGTTTGGAAACAGGGTCTTATCATGCTGCCATGCTGGTCTGAAACTCATAGGCTCAAATAATCCTTTCCACTCTTGCCTTCCAACTAACTGGGACTATGCACACACCAGCAGGCTTGGCTAGGAGGTCTTGCTATCATGGTATCAATTAATGTTTACAGAACAAACCCCATGTATCTGGTTTATCTAAAATGGGATATCGTGAAAGACTATAGAACAGGTCCCCAGACAGGTGTGCCTTTTCACCATTAGAAGCTATCACAACAGGTCTCAGGCAGCTAAAAGCAGAAGATGGGATGACATATTTTCTACAGGGAGGAATTAGGACCAACCATTTTCCATCTTTGTCTGCCTAAAATTAAATAAGGAATAAAGGAAGTCTGATGTATAATTTTAGTCACATATCCATCCACCCTGGGCTAAGGAAAGTGGGTTATCTCCAATGACAACCCCACCAAACTCCAGAAAAGTGGACATCCAGGAAAAACTTCACTTAAGGCCATTCAAATGAATGACTTCTCTCCAGAATGGTGATAGAATCCTGGGGGATAAAAGCAACAAATGTCCACGAGGTCGTCTAATGTAAAGCAACGAATGGGTTTGTTTTTTTTTTTGTTTTTGTTTTTTTTTAATCATAGCTCTCCTCCCTAAAAATGCCTGATGTATGTTTCACAGTTAGTAAAGGGCCAGAGATTATGTGCTAGAAGCCCAGTTGCTCCTGAAGTAGGCACAACTTGTAGTTACAGATGCCAATGAAGAAAGGCAAGGGATAGTTTAAAATAATCAATGCCGAGGTGGTAATGACATTTTATAATAAAACCATACACTTTTTTTTTTTAAAAAAGGAGAAAATGTGTTCAACTTCTCAATGTAACAGTGTAAGGTAGACCTCTTTGGGGTTGTGTCCTCATAACTTGTCTTCACTGCAGTGCTTGGTTAACACATCCATGTCTCACTTTCGTGGGTGAGAAGCCCACATAAATCACAGCTGCCTGGCCCAGTCCCTCCTGCTTTCAATGCTGGGCTTTGGAGTCTGTCCTGGACAGTGCACAGCACTCCAGATGGGTCTGGGAACAATGCCATGAGCCTCACTTACTATCCCAACATGATTTTATGGCCTTATGTTGGAGCACTGTAGAACACTAGCAAGCCTAGATGACACTTTTAGTCACAATAATGACATACGGCACTGTCTTCATAGCCCTTCCATTTGGGAGGGAAAAAAAAATCCTGCTTATTTTCTTAAACATGGGGGCTGAGTGGCTGCTGCAGCTTCTACAATGGACACTCAACGCTAATGAGCAGTCGCCTATGATGACCTATTCAGAATAGAAGACTCACAGTGTGACATTCTGTTTAAGTGGGCTAAATGATTGGACATCACTCACAGGAGTTTAAAGGTCTGAAGAGACGGCAAAATATTATTAATTCAATATCTCTTTAATGCTAAAAAGTATGGCCATAGGGACCCTTTGACAATTTCTTGGGCTATCAGAATACCTAATTGGAGATTAATCTCTAATAACCTCTTAATATCATCCAGAAGTTTAAATGAAGCCCAAACAAGAAAAAAAAAATGGTCAGTTCAGTTGTATCATCCACAGCTAATGCTATGGAAAACTGTTTAATTCATTACAGCGGCAGAGAGGGGCATTTTTATTTTTCCCCATCTCTGGCCAATTAAATCCAGTGCCAGCTAGACACTAAAACCAGAAAATGGGAATGCTTGTCTCTAGGTTTAACTTCTTCAGATACTGTCTGGGGTGATGCTTCAGGCTTGTAGTAAGGATTAATCCCAAGGGGTGTTCTCCTCCCACCCCAAGCTAGGTCAGGGCTTCTTCCAGATATAACAGTAGAACTGAAATTATTCTTGTTAATTATCAGTCACTCCTCACACACAGAGAACAGGTACAAAATATTAGTAATATATCTTTCCACTCATAAAATTAGCTAACTCAGTAAGAAAATACTTCCTCATGGAACAGTGAATGAATGAATGTGTACATAAAAATATACTGAATCCTGAAATTTAAATCTGAAGAGAACATCATAAATTTACTATTGCTTTACTACTATTATCTCATTATAGCATAGTTTTGGAAGAATGAAATAAAGGTTGTCACCTTGGAAAAGTTTTGTATTTGGTCATGTGGTTCTTTCCTGCCAGTGACTGTCAACGTGTAGCCACACAGAATGTACAGGGCATATACGAAAGAAGGCTCCAGATACTGACTTTCTTCACATTTCTCCTTTATAGTTACTTTTCTTAGCAAAGTGTCTTAATGGCTCTTGCCTTATGTTTATCTAGTCCAGGGGATATTGTCCTTGATTGGGGCAAGAAAGGAGTCTCTAGATAAGTGCAGGTAATTCTCACCTAACAGAGGAATGCAAGGGAGATAAAGGAGTGCATTTAAACCTGGGTGGTGGCGGTAGTGGCGGCGGCGGCGGCGGCCGGTGTTGGCACACGCCTTTAATCCCAGCACTCGGGAGACAGAGGGCAGAGGATCTCTATGAGTTCAAGGCCACCCTGAGCTACAGAGTGAGTTCCAGGAAAGTCTCCAAAGCTACATAGAGAAATTCTGTCTCAAAACACCAAAAAAAAAAAAAAAAGTGCAATTATTAGTTTTATGGCCTGAATTGTCCTCTTTTACCTCATACCAATACATGTATCCTCCTTTACCTCTGTGAAAAGTTGAAAGCTCGCACATTTGAGCCTTTGTTGGAATGCTTTCTCTAAGCCCCGCCCCTGACTCAGTGAAGACTTGGTGGACACCTCCTTTTCCTCTTCACACCAGACAGCCTGCTGGCTTTCTTTAGGCATACTTTGTGTGAGAAACAGATTTTCTTGCAGTCATTAATTCTAAATACTCCCACCTACTGATTGTAATTTATATCCATGTGTGGCCATAATGTTTCCAGCCTTAAAGAAACTGATTTTCGGTATTACCTTGGCTTTTTCTTTTTGTCTCAAAATAATTTAAACATATTTCTGATGAATTTATCTCTGGGACATCTTCATTAAAATCTATATTGGAGGTGCCTGGGGAGACGGTTCAGTGAGTAAAGCCCTGGCCATGCAGGTAATACAGCCTGAGTTTGAGTCCCTAGAACTCACATAAAACTATGCACACATATAGTTATAATTCCAATGATCTTATAGGAAAATGAGGAGCAGAGACTGAAGAATTCCAGAAGCTTGAGGGCCAGCTATCCTGACTCAACACAGCAGGAAAGCAACAGAGAAGACCTATCTCAAACAATACTGAAAGTGAGGATCAAGACTTGGGCTGTTTTCCGACCTCCATATGTGTGTGGTCAGACACAACTGCATATCACACACCACACATACCACACACAAAAGCAAATTCTTAAAAATGTACATTTCACTCCTTGTAGACTATTGATTGTCTTCATGGGGAGCTACTCTAAAGTGAATGGTTATGTATATATATGGTTTTTTGAGACAGGGTTTCTTTGTGTAGCTTTGCGCCTTTCCTGGATCTCACTCTGTAGACCAGGCTGGCCTCGAACTCACCAAGATCCACCTGCCTCTGCCTCCTGAGTGCTGGGATTAAAGGCATGTGCCACCTCCAACCGACTGAAAATGGTTGTATTTTTAAAACACATTTTAATTATCCATTTTAATTATCATTATTATTATTATGCCTATTTTGTGTATGATATGGAGGGATTGGTTTCATGCTGTGGTATGTGTGTGCAGAGGTCAGAGGACAATCTTTATTGAGTCATCTCCCCATCTCCTGTTACATAGATTCCAAGGATTGAACTCAGGTCATCATGCCGGCTAGGCAAACCCCCTTACACATGGAACTGTTTCATTAGCCTCATGATTTTAAATTTAACTTCTAAGAAATGTTCAAGTTTTAGAATAAAGTAAATGCATGATAACACACAATGTCAAGCTCTGACTATGGTGCTCTTTCTCTTTTCTTTTCTTTTTTCTTTTCCCCTCCCTTTTTGGCATCTTCAAGCTCTTGATTTGTTGATAAAACCTCAGGAGGCCAATTGTACCCCCAAAGAGAAGTTGTCACAATAGGAAAAAGAAACAAAAAGGTGTTAAATTCATGGCACACAGATGTAACATCAATAAAAAATTTATAGAACCAAGAAAAAAAAAAACCTGCCAAGAATCTTTGCTATGATATCTGTTTTATCTAAGACACCTTTAAGAAGGTAAGACAGCTAAAAGGACACATGATGCTCTAAATCCAAAACACTGCAGACAGTTTTACAAATGAGCTCTTTGGGGACACCATGGTATTCTTCAACAAGTTAGCTGCACCTCATGAAACCTGGGCCAGGGAGCCACTCGTTGTTTCCTTACAGGACACAGGAGGGTGAAGTTTGGACATTAAGAGCTCTCAGACAGAGAGGAGACATCAGACATGGTACAAATATGCTAGAGAAAATGCTTATCAATAGGGATAAAGAATGAGTATGAAAAAATAATTTGAAGTAGTGGTTGGAGACTTACTCTTGGCAAAGTTCTGGTTATGTAAGTGTGACAACCAGCATTTGGGATATCCAGCACCTTGGCTAAAACAAAAGAAAGCTGGGTATAGCTGTGGACATCTACAGCTACAGTAATGGAGTAGTGAAGACAGACAGATCCCCAGAGTTAACGGACCTGACAGTCTAGCTTCATGTGTGAGCTCCAGGTTCAGGGAAGAGGCCTTGTTTCAATGAAAAAATTTAAGATGGAGAGTGATAGCAAAAGACACACTTTGTTGACCTCTGGCCTCTACACACCATCATGCAAAATCACACACCTTCAAACATATGTAGCCACACACATGAATATGTTAACACATATTCACTGTACATACAAACACACGCAGAAAGTTGAGGAAAGGTAGATATAATATTCATGAAATCAGATGAACCCAAAGGAACAGTGGTACAGAATTAATATCATTTAATCCTAAATTAAAGAAACACGCATGAGGCTGACTAGAACTTAATATCTAGACACTAGGAAGTAAAAGAACTCAAAATAGAAAATAATTATTAAAAATAAAATATTACATTTTAATTATCACCTGAAAATTATCATCTACAATATCTCCAATTAATATTTCTGTATTAGAATATAGCCTGCTAACTTGGTCCATGAGAACTTTTTCAAGTATTTTCTCAAATATCTGTGACTGTTTTACTAAATAATATTCTGAAAGCAAAATGAACAACTCACCAAGGACAACCCATGTCCTCTGGTAGATTCTGCATAAATGATCTCAGTTAGCTTCCTTTCATCGAGATTTTCACCAATTAATTCATAAATATTAGCATTTCATTAACTGCACCAATATTAACATTTCATGTCAGTAGGGATTTTAAAGCAAATTTCTAATTACATTCAAAAAGTAAAACAAGGAAAAGGTTTTCTAATAATGCTGGTATTAGCAGGCACTAGAATTAGTTTTTCCTTGAGTACACACACATTCTAGTATAAAAATCTGCTGCTCTGAGTTTAAATGACCAAATTCAGGAACACATTATGAATAACACATATTAAGTACCATTAATTGGCTAGTGAATTTCAATGCTTAGTATGGGTTGAAGCAGCAATCCATGTACATTATATATCTTTGGTTTTAATCATAGAAAATCAACTCCAGGTAAGCAAAATATTTTCTATATGGTGATTTAAGTAATCAATGATTCAAATGAATACTCAATAGTGTTTCTGGATATGCAAAATTTAAATATTTTTCTAAGAACAGCATGTTTCCATGGTATAATAATAAACCAAGAGCAGGCAAAAGAGTAAGACCACCCCCCCACACCGGCTCTTGGGAATGTTCTCCTTCTGTTTGGTTACCTTGTCCAACCTCGGTGTGAGGGCGTTTGCCTTGTCTTATTGTATCTTGCTTTGTCATGATTGGTTGTCTCTTGGAGGCCTGCTCTTTTCCGGAGGGAAAGAGAAGGAGAGTGGATCTGGTCGAGGGAAAAGTGGGGGTCGGGAGACTGGGAGGAGTGGAGGCAAGGGAAGTTGTCATTAGGGTGTATTATATGAGAGAAAAATCTACTTCCAATGATACATGGATGGATGGATGGATGGATGGATGGATGGATGGATAGATGATAGATAGATAGATAGATAGATAGATAGATAGATAGATAGATAGATAGATAGATAGATTAAAAATGAATAAATAAATAGAAGCAGGGAGGTTCATTGATAAAAATGAATCCTCTCATTCTTGATTTTAGTAATAGGACAGTATACTTGAAATTTGAGTTGGTTCACTTTTCATACCAATTACCATATATGATTTAATTTTATTTACTTGTGAAATATTATTATACCTGCAAGACATTAAAGTAATAAAACTACTTCATTTCTTTAATAATCATTTTTATTAAGTTCTTGATAGGAAATCTGGAAGCAAGGAGTTTCAAGTTTCTTTTCTTCCTATTTTTTTTTATTTTATTTAAAAAAATTTGTTCATTTTACATACCAATCACAGATCCCCCTCTCATTCCCTCCTCCTGCTTTCCCCAGACTCCTCCCGCCTCAACACACTCCCCAGCCCCTCCTCCAAAAGGTAAGGAATTGACAGAAATGTCTTTGATTCTCCTTTGTCAAACCCATTTTAGTTTTCATGGGAGTGCCTAAATAAGTTATGTTTCTTTCGAAGAATAGCACAATATACAGGAAGTCACTGGATTGTAGCTGTGTTCCACCTAATCTTGATTAATTCTTAGACCATTAGTTGTCTGCTGTTTGGAGAATTACTTTTCTCAAATTTTAAATTTGCTCGTGAAGTACTTGTTATTTTCTTCCCTGAAAACTTTTAGGTGGTGTAAAATTTCTTGTATATTTCCCGTCTTCTATCGCCTCGGCCATTCACCTTGTCTTTGAGCAACCTTAAGATTTCCCTATGCACCACCGAGGGCAGTTGCTATGCCATCCTTCCAACCTAAAATCTATCTGGAACTTTTCAATTCTCAGAATGTGTGGTTTACAAAGCTCTACTTTTACCTCAGATATCTCATTCCTTATGTTCTCAGTATTGGTCATACTGGTATTATGTATTTTTGTGTAAATTTTATTCTATTTTTGCTAACCTCTCAGATTAGTTTGCATCTCAGACTCAGGACAAGAGCTGTGTCTGGTTGTTGATGAAAAAGATGTGTTTGCCCATGACTGGAACTCAGTAAGTACCCAGCAGGTGATTATAAGATTGAACACATATAAGAATTTGCTTACAAGAAGACTTGGCTTACTAAACCATAAAGCACCTGGCAGAGCATCACAACAAGCACAAAAACACAGTGGATGTTCACAGGAATCTTCCAGACCCTCTGCAATGTCCAAGTACTCTTAGCATGAACATCTAGAAAATATCAGACCGCACATGATGGCTTGTGCCTTACACCCAGCACTCTGGTAGCAGATCTCTGTGAGCTTGAGGCCAGCCTCGTTTACATAGCAATTCTAGGCCAGCCAGAGCTACCTGATAAGAACCTGACATAATAATTCGATCTCTCTGGGCCTGGAAAGATAGCTCAGAAGTTCGTAGTGTGTATGGACCTTACTGCCTTGCAGAGGACCCCAGGTTGGATCTCACCACCCACATTGGGTGACTAAGAACTGCCTATAACTCTAGCTCCAGGGGAGTCTTGACACTTACTTCAGGCCTCTGTCAGTACTTGCACTCAAATGCATGCACACACACACACACACACACACACACACACACACACACATGCACATGCACACAATTAAAAATAAAATATTTTTTCATTAAAAGAAAATATCAGAAATAATTCCCACTAAAAGCTTTTTAAACAGTGCTTAAAGAAAGACTTCATTTATTAATATTTATTTCCATATATATATAAAATTGTAAATTTATATATTAAAAACCACCTATTTCTATTCAGACCTGTTATGTATTATACAGCATGAGAGTTGCATTTGGTCCCTCAAGATCTAAACATTGACTTCTTGAGAAGATGCAGTTCTGTAGCTGTACATCTGCTATAGTTCTTAAACTTGAAGATTTTCACAGTAAGATTGCAGCTAGGAAGAAGTCACAAAATTTACAAACATTAATTGAAATGTATAGCCTGATCAAATACTGCAAACCTAACACTTCTCCACTTTTCTCCTATTAATTATTCTACACTTATCCTGAGTACAAAGAGGCAGAGATGCCAAATGCAGAAAGCCTGTACAGTGACTGCCTGCTTTGGATCAGTGTCTTAGGAAAAGCCAGTAACTGCCATCCTGATTGACTGAGAGCATCAGAAAATCCCTGAGGCCTTCTGGTTCAGTTGGGATTGTAATGATAGACTAGCAAGATAAAAGCCTGCCAGAACACTAGCTTCAACTGTATGACAATGCCCTCCCTGAGAAGATACGATGCTGTGTGGATGAATATAGATTGGAAATGTGGATCCTGTCAGCAGCAGTGATTTCACTCAGTAAGCCTATACACTTGGAGAATGCTGTGTCTGCTCAGGGTGAGGACTCCGGCAATGTGTGAAAAATTCCTTTTCGCAGCTGGAAGCACTCGTGTGTCTTGTTGTAGAAGTGGGAAGCTGGGGGTCCATCATCATATTGAGGCTGAGGGAAACAGGAATGTAAAAGCCCTTCCTTATTAGAGGAGAAAGGGTTTGTCTTGGCCTAATCCTAGGGCAGGAGGGAGGATTCACACAATGCTCAGAAATCAAACCTCTACCTAGGATTCTGGGAGCCCTCTCCAAATGCACCCTGATGCCACAGTAATCAATTTTCCTCTCCTCCACAGGGCTCACACAGTTGTCATCATTTCCATCATTTCTCTGACTGCATCTCTCCTTTTGACATTCCTGAGAAGAAAATTTACTCTCTCAACGTGCAGAGAGGAGGAAATCCTTCTTTTTAAATTCTTCTTCAAATCAGGGACTTGAAAGAAAAACAGAAATTTCAACGCTGTATGGTGAGAGCGATGAAAAACCCTGAATTTGGAATCGGAGAACTGTGACTAGCATCATCCTAGCTAAGAGATCTTAAGTCTTCGCAACCCTCCGAGCATCATATGGATTTAATGATAGAAATAATATAAAATGAGATGCATGGAAACCCTCTATAAATATTAAGCAAAGGCACTATTATTACCATGAACACAACGAGAACATTACAACCACCTTCCAGTTGTATGCATAACTCTTTTATTCTTTACACTTAGTAGAGTATCAGACTGAAGTATGTCAATTAATGAGCTTTATTTTCTTACTTTAAAAAGGAGCCAGGCACAGCATAAAAGTTCACCTGAAATTTCTCAGCCTAATGGGAATGCGTACATTTGGAACTTCACCTTAGAGATACGGTGAGGGAAAGTCCTTTCCGTGACAGGACTGAAGATGTTCTGACATTTGGAAGGAGAATGAAATATTTTTCACTAAAAATTAAACTGTCATTGGACTGGGTACCTGTGGGACATGTGTAATTCAGTCCTAGCAATTGAACTGTAATTGTTAGTCCTTCTACAATATAAATGAAATCTTTTGCATTTTATCTTGCCAGTGGAATGGATGGCTTCTTTTCTTGCTGGGGATAACTGAATACTAATATTACATGTACTATTGCTTTCAGTTCAGGTTGATGCATATTTGTTGATAGTATGTGACTATGGTGGCATTGTGACATTATGTCCGCATCATGGACAGATTTTGTAATTCTTTTCCATTTACTGATTTTTATAAAAGAAAAGGTGGCTGAGTTTTGAACTTTGATATTAGTTAGGTCCCAGAGGTTCTCAACCTTTGGATTGCATCCCCTTTGGCTAAACTCTGTCTCCAAAAATATCTACATTATAATTTGTAACAGTAGGAGAATTACAGTTATGGAGTATCATTAAAAATAATTTTATGGTCACTGCAGAATGAAGAACTATACTAAAGGGTTACAGCATTAAGAAGGTTGAGAACCATTGGTTTAGGAAGAAAGATTCTAAATAACAAGATTTCTTTTAGAGAATTAATGAATACTATTTCATCTAGTCACATTTTGGTTTCTATTTTTTACATTTTTTTCTTTTATTGAAAATAGATTATTTTCTCCTAAAGTATATCCTGGCTATAGTTTCCCCTCCCTGTGCTCTTATAGTTCCTCTCCATCTCCCCTCCTCTCAGGATCCACTCCCTTTCTGTCTCTCATTAGAAAAGAACAGGTACCCCTCTTTGGGTCCTCCCAAAGCTTCTCTGGAGCTGTGGGTTACAGTCTGGTTATCCTTTGCTTTACATCTAGTATCCACTTATGAGTGAGTACATACCATGTTTGTCCTTCTGAGTCTGGGTTACCTCACTCAGGATAATATTTTCTACTTCTATCCATTTGCCTGCAAATTTCATGATGTCATTTTTTTTAACTGCTAAGTAGTACTCCATTGTGTATATGTACCACATTTTCTTAACCCATTCCTTGGTTGAGGGGTATCTAGGTTGTTTCCAGGTTCTGGCTATTACAAATAATGCTGCTATGACCACTACCTATGGTGGGACACCTCACACAGCCTTGAGGCAGGGGGAGGGGCTTGGATCTGACTCTACTGAATGTACCAGGTTCTGCTGACTCCCCATGGGAGGCTTTACCTTCTTGTAGGAGGGAATGAGGGGTAGTTTTGGGGGTGAGGCTGGAGGTGCAGGAGGAGAGAAGAGGGGTATCTGTGATTGGTATGTAAAATGAATAAAAAATTGTTAATAAAAAAAAGAACGTGTTTCTAGAAGATAACAACCAAACAGGACAACACACACACACACACACACACACACACACACACACACACACACACACACACACACACACATTTTGTTCTCATTTTCCTTTGCTTTCTGTATCTATTCTTTCTGGGAACTCTAAACCTTAGACAATTTAAAATTAAATATTACAATATCATTTTATATAAATTATGTTTTATATAAGACACTCTAAGTAATTCATTTTAGAACAGTAAAGTGTTTTTCTCTGTCTCTTCATTAAGTAGGTGTGGAAGTCCAAAAAGAGGAAGACAACATGTTTGTTTTGAACACACTGTTTGACTCATTCATTGATTTCTTCGTAAAAAGAGTCTTACGGTGTATCACTGGCTGGCCCAAAACTTGCTACATAGAAGAGGCTTGTCTTTTACTTACAATGGTCCTCTTACTTTGCTTTTTGGAGTGATACTGTTGAAGGTATGCCTCACTATGTGTAGCCTGAAAGTACTGTTTTAAATACTTAAATATTACCTATATGTAGATTCTACACACACTAAAACATAACCCCAGGCAACAAGAGAATGCTCTGGAGGACTAAACATATAGTAAAGATCTAAATTACAATAAAACTTCTTAAATTGCATTGTTTCTATAAAGGAATCTCCCAGGGAATTTTATATGAAAGGGTAGATTTGATGTGTTAGGTGTGGGGTAGAGGTTCTACAACTGTAAAGATCTCACAGATGTTAGCAATGCTTGGTGGCTGATGATATATGGAAGGCAAGAACTTAGACCATCCAGGGGAAGTGTAAAAGTTGAAAGAATACATGAGCTATGGGATGGTGATGAACACACCAGAAAAAGAACTCAGAAGAGTCAGTTATTTTT
Source organism: Peromyscus maniculatus bairdii (assembly GCF_049852395.1). Classification (NCBI taxonomy): domain Eukaryota; kingdom Metazoa; phylum Chordata; class Mammalia; order Rodentia; family Cricetidae; genus Peromyscus; species Peromyscus maniculatus. Next base: position 22,437,223 of record NC_134859.1, read on the forward strand.
GGAAATAACATAATGTGAAAAAAAAAAAACAAAATCAGATGAATAAGAACACCAACAAGAAAAACAGCCATTGAATGAAACCTTCAATATAATATGAGCTGGTTGAACAGGGCCAAATGGTGTGAAAAAATCAAAGCATGGAAAAAAAGAAGTGAAGTCCATATATAATGAGTGGCTAAAAGATCACAATTCCTGATTCAGTCTTCTGCTAGTCTTTCTCAAATAAATGGATGGTGACTTTTCTCATTCTAGTTAACATGTATTGTTGAGTACACATCTAATTTTTTAAATAAAAAACAATGTTTAATATTTTTCTATACAGGCAGTGCTCTTGCTGCCCCCATCTAAGAAATTTCTGCTTGTTCCATGATTACAAAATATTTTTCATGTTTTTTTCTAAACATGTCATAGTTTGGATATTTTTTCTTTTTAGTCCATCCTTCATTTGGCATTTCTGGATTTGTGCTAAGTATCCATTTCATACAACTCAGTGAGAATAATAATTTTAAAACACCATGAAAATGGGAAAACTACTTGAATAACACTTTCACAATGAAACAATAAAGGCAAGTAAGGTATTCAGCAGCCTCATTCATGAAACATACAAACTAAAACCACAACAGGCTGCCCATTGGTGTTTTCCATGTTCAGAATGCCTCATTTATAGAACATGCAAACTTAAACCCCAACAGGCTGTCCATTAGTGTTTTCCATGTTCAGAGTGCCTCATTTATGGAACATGCAAACTTAAACCCCAACAGGCTGTTCATTGGTGTTTTCCATGTTCAGATCTTGTAACATTAAACCAGAGTCCCAAAACTAGGCAAAGAACTGCATGTAGCTATGGAATGTTAAGAGCAGCACAATTAGTCTTCTCTAGGGAAGAGCTCCCTCGTTGATTATTCAAAGCCAAGTGGTCAACCCTGAAAACATATACTTACCAATAATGTTATATGGACTTAGCAGGTTATGTTTATATACTTAGGCACATTATGTATCTAACTCTGTCTTTATCTCTATTAATCTACATCTCTATATCCAACAATTAAAGAAATAGAAGGCACAGATTTGAGAGAGAGCAAGGGAGTACATGGGAAGGGTTGGAGTAAGGAAAGGGAAGGAGAAATGATGGAACTATATTTTATTTGCAAAAAAAATAATTAAAACATAACAGGATATGTTATTACATATATGCTAGATACATCAAAATTAAAATGTTTGAAGGCATCAAGTACTGGTAAGAATCAGACTAACAGTAATGGGTGATGTTGCTCCGTATGCTGTGAATGTGCTGCTCTGATTGATTGATAAATAAAATGCTAATTGGCCAGTAGTCAGGCAGAAAGTATAAATGTGATAAGCACACAAGGAGAATTTTGAGAAGAGAAAGGCTGAGTCAGGAGTTGCCAGCCAGAGACAGAGGGTGCAAAATATGAAGGCAGAACTGATAAAAGGTACCAAGCCACATGACTAAACATAGATAAAAATGATGGGTTAATTTAAATGTAAGAACTAGTCAATAATAAACCTGAGCTAATGGCCAAGCAGTTATAATTAATATAAGCTTTTGAGTGATTATTTTATAAAAGGCTGTGGGACTATAGGTGAGAGATTTGTGCTGGTCATGGTCCAGGTGGGACACAGAAATACTTCTGGCTACAAACCAGAGTTTCTATACTTTGTATTTGGAATGTGTAGAAAAATTTCATAAGCTTCTTACAGAGTTGAACAGCTAAACACACATCTCCTCATTTAGCAATTACATTCCTAGACATTTATTCAAGAGAAACCAAAGCATCTTCAGAAAGGAATTTACTCAAGACTCCTCACAGCAAATTTACTAACAATCATCTCAAACTGTGGACAAAGCAAACACACTTGAGGAAGATAATGGATCGATACATTGAAGTACTTTGTTAAAATGGGACACACCCAGCAGTGAAAAATAATTAATTACTGCTATACATAAGACTTGGAGGAACATGAAAAACATTACACTGACTGAAACGCATAAGAAGCAGAAGAATACACTTGGGAGATTACATTTACTTGGCCTTCTACAAGAGGAAAATGCAACAGTCACCTAGTCGGTCTTCCTTGAGGCAATAAAGTTCATTTTTTTGTTTTTGTTTTTGTTTTTATAACCTCAACATTGCATACATATATATACATATATATGCATATATATCCACCCACTAACCAACTGCACTGCTGGATAAGGCTAATTCTTTATCTTATAGGATAAGATGGAATGTTCTAGAATTATATACCTATAGAATATCTGTATTATTATGTTTTATGGAGTGTTCACATTTCTGCTTATGCTACATGTTTCTCTTGTGTACATAAGTTCTGCCTAAATTTTGAGAATGGTAAAAGACAGAAAAGGGATCATCACTCACACACAAAGCAATATTTCAATAGGTCTGTGGGTCAGACTCTTATTTCAGAGAATGAAGAAAAAAGGAAATGCTCCATAATCTTTTGAAAATAAAATAAAAACATGGCATAAAATTAAACATGCTCTTTAATTTAAGAAAGATTTGACTAAATATTCAACACAATAAGAAGAATTAATAAAAGAAGATGAAATAACACGAGTTAGATCAAGAATAACCTAAAAGTAAACAGCAATGCTCTTGACTAAGACACGTCCACAGGCACCCCCCTAAGCACTTGAATCCTTATAAATTGAAGCAAAAATCACTTTGGGACCCTCATTTCTATTTGTGGACTTTTCGTTTGTTTCCTGAATTTTTGGTTTTGGTTTTGACCTATAAAATTCTAGTCCATAATATTACTGTTAAAAGTCAAGTGCATATCTGGTTAAAATTATTTTAAGGGGTTTAAATATTATCAGCAAAATTTATTATATTTTCCATTTTTTAATTTTTTTTTCATACAAGGTTTCTCTGTGTATCCCTAGCTGTCCTAGAACTCACTCTATAGAGTAGGCTGGCCTCAACTCAGAGATCTGCCTGCCTCTGCCTCCCCAGTGCTGGGATTAAAGGCATGCGCCACCACTGCCCAGCTACTCTCTTTCCCTATTTATTCAAAGAAGCACAGGTTAGATGTTGAGAGGATTTGAGGGAAAAAAGTGTTATTTATGCTCAGAAATACAAATGTCATGGAATCTTAAAGTTAGCTAGGGATGAAACCATCTAGATACCGTTGGTATTTCACTCTCCTGGTCGTAAGCCAGCAGCAGTTTCAATTCCTAGAGTTTCAGTCTTGTAACAGAGGTTTCCCACAGTGTGTGCTTTTCACATCCCCTTATCTAAAACAAAAGTTTCTCGAGAGCTTCTGCATTTTAAAATGAAATGTTACCTAAAATATTCTGCCATTAAGGAGTTTATGAGAGCTCCCAGGATAGTGCCGAAGCTTTGGTGCAACAAAATCAGAAACCAAAATTTATGATGCAAGGTTGGCAGGGGTTACAGTGATCCTGCATAGCAAAAAAATTTAACTGCTTCTGCATATGAGACAAACAGTAAGAATGCCATTTAGACTCCACATTTAGTCACACGGTTGGTGACACTTCTGAAATCTGAGCCGTGCTGAGGCCTTCTAGAATGAGGCAAATGCAGGAAAGCCATTTGCTAATATTGTTAGGGAGTACATATTTTAGCCTATGACACATTTGATTTGCTGCTTGTTCATGACTCTTCAGTGAGCCCCAAGAGTTTATAAGGCAGGATGCCCGACGCTTTTCATTAATTTTCTGAATTTTAAGAAGTCAAATATGTTGTACTTGGTGAAAATGTTATATGTTTCTTCATTGTCATCCAGTAAACAGTACTGTGGATTTGGAAGAGATGTGAACCCTATGAAGAGATTAATGCACAGCAGAAAAAAATAGGGCTTTGTTGCTCGTGAAAAGAGAAGCCGATTCCTCCTAGGAGGTTTTCCTTGAGAGTGTGAACTGGCAGTTTTAACAAAAATTTACAAAACTGTTTGAAAGTAGTGGATCTATGAAAACATGATGTTCAGAAGTTCCCTAAGTTTCTGTTTCTCAAATTAGTCGTGTTCACTATACATGATACATAACAAGACTATTGCCTGTCTTTCAAGTTTACTATGAGGAATGGGTAAGTTGATAGAAAAAAAAAAATGTTTGGAACAGTGCTTTCCAGTAACAGGCAACTAGGAAATATGACCCATCACTCCTGGAATGAAACAAATGATATTTCATTCTAATAGTGTCTTTATCTAATTGAAATCTCTCTCTCTCTCTCTCTCTCTCTCTCTCTCTCTCTCTCTCTCTCTCTCTCTCTCTCTCACACACACACACACACACACACACACACACACACACACAGCACTGGATTTGTGTATTAAAATATATTTAAATTCACAAACCAACTGCTGTGGAATCCAAGACTCCTTAACACACAGTCCTAGCTAAACTGTAGTATTTCCTCTTCTGTAGCCAACACAGAGTTCACTTCTTAAATGCCTGCCAAAATTTATGTACATGTCGGGTAAGGATTTTAAAGCGTGAAGCACACACTGTATAGCAATGTTCCTCTCTGTTCCTCATAGACACTTTACCTCCACCTATTCTTCTGCAATACCCAGAAAACAGTTATTTGTCCATATTAGACAGCTTCTTTCTAATCTCTTGCATAATATAGCTATACTAGTTATTTTCTTCTTCTTCTTCTTCTTCTTCTTCTTCTTCTTCTTCTTCTTCTTCTTCTTCTTCTTCTTCTGCTGCTGCTGCTGCTTTTCTTTCTTTTTGGAGCTCTCTAGTTCTCAACTTGGTACATACATAGTCTGCTCTGGAATCTTTAATTACTGATCACACTATCCTCCTAATCTTTGCTTCTCTCTCTATTCACCCAAGGCTGCTTTGTGTCTTCTGTCAGAGCTCCCACAGATGAAACGGCTTCTCAATTAATGTACACCCGCCCCTCCCCCCACCCACTGATTTATCAAAAACAGCCTCCTATTCTGGAAAGAATGCCACTTAGAAAGGTTGTTAATCACCACATGCTTGTTCTGAGCTGCATTGTTCTGTATTGTATTGCGCTGCTGGATTGTACGCTCCACGGGGTAGAGCCTTTGTTTGCCATGCCCTGACTATTGTTCAGAGTGGAGAACACTGATGGCACCATGGAAAACACAAACAATGGCTCTTTCCACGTTTTACTGTTTTAATTGTCAAATGGGATGGTTTAAAAAAAGCACAATTCACAGAAGACGTTGAGCGTTGAGTACACAGTCTCTAAAACTGGTCCTATAAGCCATTTGAACAACAGAGGTTAACTCTGTTTTTTTTTTTTTTTATTGTAACTTTTAAATTTTGTCCACTTATCATTTTTTTCCCTTAAAATTTTCCTGAAAGTCAATTATCAGCAGCCAAATGACTTTAACTTTCCTTAGCTTATCTGACTCAAAAGAGCACTATCTGGGTGGAGTATGCAACCACCTTCCCAAATGCAGTGGGCAAGGCTTGACCACCACATGGCTGTTATGCCCAGTGTTAAGGAAGTTTCACAAACTGTCTTTGAAGATGGTTATGATTCCCAGGAAAATGCTGTGGTTAGCACCATGGACAGCAGTTTTTAAGTGCTAGCTATTTAAAGAAGTAATTAGAGATAAACAGGAGAAAACATCCTGGTCAAGGAGAAGTTTGCCTTTCTAGGAAACTTAAACAATCCAATAGGATTAGCTCCCACAATGCCTCCCAACTGAGGTGACATCAAGGCATCTGTTGACTGACTGGCCCAAACTCTAGATCAGCAGTTCTCAACCTATGGGTCACATCCTCTTTGGGGTCAAAAGACCTTTTCACAGGGGTCACATATCAGATATCCTAGATACCAGATATTTACATTATGATTCCCAAGAATAGCAAAATTACAGTTATGAAGTAGCAACAAGATAATTTTAGGGTTGGGGGTCTCCGCAACATGAGGAACTGTACTAAAATAAAACTGTGTTAGGATGGATGAGAACCACTGCTCTATATGGACACTATGTATAACTATCAAAGCAGAGTTCAGAGGAAAATGGCATCCAAATGGATCCATTGCACAGGTCAAATTCTAAGTCACTTCCCAAAGTCAGGTTCAGAAGTACAGAGAAGTTTAAAATAAATTCCATTTATTTTAGGTAGCTATACAGGCATATATGATAATTATTGTTCTCTTATCTTTGAAGGAAAAGTGATGGAGTATGGGGTTAGCTATCATTTTACTAAATCCTCATGGCATTTCTAAAAACAATAAATCCTTAGCTTAAACTTCAGAGTTCTTTAGGCAGATCTATTAGTGAATGATCTCAAATATTTGTATTTCTTAAATTTATAGTTGATGTTAGGAAGTCAGTCAATAAGAGGTGGAATGATAAGTGCAATTGGTAAAATCAAGCATTTCTTTTATGAATTGTTTAGCTATTGCCAGGCACCTTCCTGTGGACTTGAAAACAGCTGCCCTCACATCGTAAAGCCTCTTTTGTCAAATGGGAATAGAGAAACCTGGACTGGGTGTTCGGGCTAGTACTTTTTGCCCCAAAAATTATTCCTGTGATTCCAATTAATAATATAAGCTGGTTCATATTGTCTTCTGACTCATCTGTAGGTATGTGAGAGATTAAGAATCTTGCTAAGAACAAAGAATGCTTGCTTGGTATTTTTCCTGATATGTACGATGCCAAGGACAATTTTCCTACAACATGTTAATGCATAAAAACAATATAAAAAGAGAATTACTTGAGAAATTTGGATGATGAGGGTGTTGAGAAGAACTAAAAAGTGAATGTTTGATACAAAGACTAAATTAGGTCTTAGAAAGTTCTTAGAAGCCTCTTTAAGCAACTATCTTGATATGGCCACCAGCCCCTAGAGGGTCAAATAAATTATTCTATGATTTTTTTTCATAAGATGATGGAGACAAATTTGAGGAAGTAAATAGTAATTGCTATATTAGAGAATTCAAACCACCTTTATGAGTATTTTTGGAATTCCCCATGCTGATAGATTTATTTGATGCTAAGTCCTTTTACTCATCTTTAAAAAAGTGTTTTACATAATCTGGCACTACCTATTTTACATATGTGGCATTTTGCTTAGCATTAAAGTAGTTTATTTGGAGAAGATCTTTTATAGACTATTCTGGGGAACAGCCTGCTACCCTCTTTATGTAACAGCAAAGGAAGCGGGGATGCTTGCTTAAATGTGGCTTCTTTAACAGCTTGTGGAGCTAGGGAGCTGAACAAGAGCGTAAACACTATTAAAATAGTGGATAGTGCCAAATGGAAGGAAGCAAATGCCAAAAATTCTCCAAAAGTACTATGGAATTGATAGAGAGTGCATACTCCAGTATTTACATTCTTGCTTTACTATGACTTCCAAGGTTCATGCACTAGCTACAATTTCTAATCCATAAACTCTCACTGCACCTCTTCTTCCCAAGGGCTCTGCAGGGAAAACAACAGGTGTTTCCAGTCAAAAAATCCAGTATCACTCAGGTAGTAAAGACCCAGGTGGGTGTTGTAGCCCCCAGGTTTTCTTTGAATAATCTCTGACTTTTCTGGTCCTTCTGCAACACACACACACACACACACACACACACACACAAGCTTGCACAAACACCACATGCACACAACACATACGTAGACTGTTTGAACTAAAACAATTACCGCTCACTGTTAAATACAACTCAGAAATGTTCTTAACCTGATAACAAAAGCTCCAAGGAAAAGAGTATAGTGGACACATTTTTTTTTGTGTGTGTCTCCCATCGAAAGTCTATAAACATGGGAGATTTTTTGATTAAGCCAAGCATTTATGTGGAACCACCTTGCTCTTTGTAAAACACTAGTTCCTCCATACTTGTGTATGAACAGAGTTCAAATGTAGAGCTGAGACAACAGCCAAGCCCTTTGGGATTCTCTTTTGAATAGTGTGTACAAGAGTGTGGCAAACAGCTCAGAAACTGTTTCTGCCAGATATGAATTTTAATATGCTACCCTTTGGTCTCCAGGAGGTCTGAAGGTTTTACATGAATAAGGTATTTTTTCGTGCCCTGAAAAAAGATGATGTTGTGGCTGTTTTCTTTCTCAACTGGATGTATATGTAGTCCCTCCAAGGAGAATAATCTCACATGACAGTTGGTGAATCTCCAGCTACTTGACTTGGTTTTCCTATAGTTAATTCATTTCCAGGCATTAATTGACAGTGGCTGGACATGATAAGGCTATTTTAGTTTTTCTCTCTCTTTTTTCTTTCTTTTTTCTTACTATAGATTCCAAAAAGATAAAAGAAAATTCCTGAGGTTGCAGGTTACAAGTCTGGATAGCTCATTATAAAATCTCCATTGAGATATAGGAAAATCTTGCTCTCTGCATTTTTTGGATCAGCATCTCACTTTTAAAACTAAAGTCTTGGCTGTTCTAATTTGCTGCATGCTTATCCGTCTTCTACTGTCAATTGTGTGAACACTGTTATGGAGATAAAAGTCTTTAAGTAGATTTTTATGCTCTTAAAGGAGCCCAAAAATTAAGGCAGAGGTAGCATATCTCTGGACATAGTTGACATATGCTGAATGAATAAATAAGTGAGACCATGAATAATACTAATGATAAAGGTTTTGAGTGATAATTATGTACCAGGCACTATTTTTTCATATCTCATTTGCATTACTTTGTTTGATCCTCAAAACAACCCTATAAGTTATTTATTCAAAAGTAAGATAATAAGCAATGTGTCTAAGATCCTATGGCAAATGATTAGACAGAGAAATAGTTGTATTTTGTTAAATACTAATTGAATTAGAATGTCTCATAAAGGACTTATATCCAACCTCTCCAACTTGTAAATGTACAAGTGAAAGTTACTGATGATAGTTTATTCTTTAAGATTTCATAGTCATTTTAGGTAAATCAACAAAATATATAATAACAAGCATTACATAATTTTGTATCCATATATATATCCTTACATCTCTTTAGATATACATATATTCAAGTATACAAAATTATCATCCTGTTGCAGAAATCACAGGTCATCATTTCCATTGCTTTTGCTTATCTCTATCTTATTTCTTCAAATTGTACATGTATTAATTATCCAATAAAAACTTTCAATGACATCTAATAAGGCAGAACTTTAGAAGGGTTTATAAAAGAAAGAAAGAACACTGGTTAAATATCCCATTAGAACTTTGGCATCTAGAGAGATGAAAATGATTTCAGCCAAGGTCAGAGGAATGTCCCAAAGCAAGTTTAAACCAGGTTTTCATATATGTAAAACTGGGACAGTTGTCCTGTCCTCTCAACATTCAGGAGAATGAAACTCGCATTTTCCTATGCCAATCTCATAAAGAAGTCTAGAGAACTGTACACCCATAATTTAAAAAGAAAGATATGGTTTATTTTCAAATTAGTAGGTCAATCATTTCTGTAGTGGGTAGCCATTCCAGCTTGGATCTGGAAGTTCCAACCCCCATTGAGACTCTGGCAACTGTCACACCTACAAGGCGGGGCCAGGGGAGGTGCCTGGAGACCCAAGAGCTGGTTGGGCCTGCACTCTCTCTGTGCTGGGACCCTGAGCCGTGGAGGTGGACCAAGCAGAGCTCCAGAGAACACCGCTGGACTGCGATACACCTTTTCCAGACCCTGCCACCTACCTATCACTTAATTTGTGAGTTACACCATTAAATAAATATCAAATATTAAAACTACGTGGAGTGGCCATAATAATTTCACCAATACATTTCCATCAAAATTTATCAATAATTCATCATCCATTTTGTACTTTTCATAGAAAGAGGGTCACAATACATTATATAGGACTTCAGTCACATAAGGACTTTAAGGTCGTTTATACTTTGGCATAAAATCCTTTCTCTTGCAAAACCTGTCTAACATTCCTACCAACTCTATAGTGCTCTGATGAGAAATCCACAAGTCATTATGTGTCCAGTATGGAGTGCAACACCAGATAAATAAAAAGATTTCTACTAATGGGACCCATTAACGACTGTGCTCATTTTCTCTAGGATAACTGGATGGGAAGGTCACTTATAGAAATATACAGAGGAGCCTTGAAAATTTTCTTAGAGGAGAATAGGATCCCCTTCCCCCTGCCATGCAATGTACATGCTATTCAAAGTTTGTGCTGTTCACAATTCTGCTTCAATGATAGGCAAGGATTTTGCTTAGATTGAGTGGCTGACTTAAGGAAACAGGACAAAGTAATAACAGTGTCCCAACCAATTGACAATCCCCAGGCACCATGTGGGACACTTCACATACATTTCTGGGTCTGGCTCTCTGAACACCATATGGACTACCTTTTTTATCTTATTCTAATGGTCTGGTTAACACATGGGAAAGCTGAAATTCCAACATACATACGGGTGATTCTGAAATCCATGGTCTCCAATGAGGAGTCATTGTTGGCAAGAAGTAAGAGCCATATAGTGCAGTAGCATAAGGAAATACCATCTCACCAACTATTTTTTTCTTACCCTAGGCTATGTCACTTAATTTTCACCCTGTCAGCATATCAGTTGTTAATGGAAATGTCAAATTCTAACAGCCTTCTAGAACCTATTCTCTTCTCAAATCTACCAAGTGTAATAAGTTAAAGTCACCGACAACAGGGACTTTTGAAGAAATGTTAAGATAATCCTTAAGTACATCTCAGGATCTGTTCTAAAACTTCACACATGGTATCTCATTGCATCTTTCCAATCACCCTATTGTATGGATGCTATAGTTATATACTGTTATAGCAAATGCTTTATATAGGAGACAATAAAAGCACATGGATGTCAAGAACATATCAAGGTGAATCAAGCAACAGAGGGGGGCACCTAACAGAAGAACTCTACACCTTCAATATCTGAGCAGCTATCTCATCATCGAGTCTGACTTTTTTCCAAGATAAAGCAAATAAAGACTATAACTTTTAATACAAAATGTTAGTGCTTTGATGCTTGAAGGTGAGCAGTCTTGTGTAGCCAGAAAAGTATTTCGAGGACTTGGAATAGCTGGAGTAGAAATGATCAAGGAGAACAGAAATGGCTATAATGTAAGCAATTGTCAAGGGTTTCACACATTGGCACAGAAGCTAGTTCACACGTTCAGATACTTGTGCTCAGGCTTTCAAGGCTATCCAGTTCTCAGAGACTATGGTTTTCTAGTATGGTCCTCAAATCAACAATATCCAACTGCATGGATACTTGGTAAAACACCAGTCATCAGGCTGCAGCCTCTACCCACTCAGCCAGACAATAGGTGTGGGGGACCACTTTCAAAATTTGTCTTTAATTAACTCCAGAGGGAAGTCTTACATATGCTAAAGTTTGAGAACTTTTGCCTTAAAGGATGTGGTTTGGAAATTTTAAAAATTAAAAACAGAATGTGGTTTGGCCAGATTAATATGGTTCTTCAGGAAAGAGAAATAGTCAGCTTAGGTTTTGTTTTGTTTTTTAATTCTTCTCTCATATATTAAATCCAAATTGTATTTTCCCTCTCTCTCCTCCCCCAGTCTCCCCTTTTCAGCTCCCCCTTCCACAGATTCATGCCCTCCTCCTTTTCCACTCAGAAAACAGCAGGCTTCCCAGGAAGATCAACCAAACACTACAGACCAAATTTGCCTCTATTTTGATGCACTTAGGCCCACATCACCTGCTCATTTACTGTAGAGTTTGCAAGTTCATGGTGAAATACATTTAATACTACACAGAAGTGTGTTCTCGGCAGATTTAACAACCATTTCATCAACACTGAGAGAGTGAAGAAAAAACTCCTGACCATATGACTTGGACAGACCTCTGAATCCAGGAAGTGGTGGCCAAAGCTTGACTTTGAGTTTCACTAATCTTAACTTTGCATGCAGCTTGGGGCACTGCTGGCTAGGAAGATGGCTATGGCTTCCGAGTTCATTGTCATGTGAAGGACTTCGAAACCCTGGAGAGCACTATGCCTCGGTGGAATGCTTTGATGAACTCTGGCTGTGTTTTCCTGTTGTTCTTCATCCTAATGGAAGCATCACCTTTTGAGGTTTTGAGGGATATGGTTGTTTAGAAATGTGTTTCTGTTGTACCAGTCATAACTGCTCTTTGAATAAAATAAGCAAATAAATGCAAGGAAAAAGTGACTACTGAGAGAGGAATATAAAAGGCAGACTGAGGTATTCCTAGTGTGCATTATGAGGCGATTTAGCCAGATTGATGTAAGAGCAGAACAAGGGAACAAGTGGCCCAGCGCTTTGAAGCAGCAGGAATAGCATGTGTTAAGGCCCTGTGGCAGCTGGTGCCTGGTGCAAAGGTGACTGAAAATAGATGGGAGCTGTAGTGTGTACTGTTAAACTTACACTTCTACCCCAAGAATAATGAAAATCATGAAGAATGTTATTCACAAGCATGGTATAACCAGACTTCTATTTTAAAGCTCCATGTTGGAGCCCATGGCTTCTACAGAGTTGGCTCTGCACTCACCTTGACATTTTATTGGTTGTTTTATTTCTGAATTGTTAGATGAAGTGCACAACACCTGTTTGTAACCATCATTTTCTTTCTTTAAAAATTAAGTTTTACTTATGCTCTGAAATATGATAACCTCTTTTAGCTTTTGGAGAGATTCTCATCACTTAAGCAGGATGAAATGTGAAATTTATTTTTATTAGATTCTAATAACTTCCATTGAAGGAAATGCCTCATGCAGGATTAAATTGTGCACAGAGGAAAGCTGACATACATATGTCTGTTCCTTGCACCTCTTATTAGCTATATTTACTGATTTCAAAATTTAGAAATAAAATAAATTTTGACTGCTCAAGGCAAATGCACACTAGGAAAGTTTTATGAATGATAGCATCAGGAAATTGTACAATGAAAATGCTGCAGCAGTGGCCATTCTTATTCAATCTTGAAATCAGGATTATAAAACATGGGTGCTTCCAGCCATTTCTATTATTTGACATCCAATTAAAGTAACGTTGCAATAAAAAGAAATACAGAAACCCCTAAGGAAACAGGCAAGATTGTATACAAGCCTCCGTGGCACAATCAATAGCAAGCATCGACTACAGAAGCCCTTGGTTTATTCTAGACAAGTAACAAATGCTTTGTTAACGTTTTCCAAGATTTTACACATTATGCAATCTTTGCGTCCTTTTAAGGTTGATTGTGTTTAATTTGGATGTTTGCAGATGTTTGCCACTGCCACCCCACCAATCAGAGTTTTGTCTCTCCCACAGGATCATCATGCTTCTCTTCAGCAGTCAGCAGCTATTGTCAGTGGCAATTACCACCCACTACACAGGGTTGCTTAAGCTGATCAATTAGGGGAGGTACATGTGTTTCAGTAGCTCTGAGATAGAGGGAACTATACATATACTCCACTATAGAGGCTTCCTTTGTACTCTGTGTAGCAGAAGAGAAAAAAAGGGAATGGGATGAGAAAAATGGGAGATAATTTGAAACATTTGAACTTATCCACTCCACAAGATAGAATGCAGGATTGGGCTTTTAAGCAGAAGGAACAGTATGTGTAAACTCCCCATGGTAGCAAATGTATGGTGCGAGGACAGACAAAGAAATATAATGCTGTAGCACCTGCTGGAGTCTTTGCTGGCTATAGCCCTTATTCCAACTTTACCTAGGAGGCTCTAGATGAAGGGATACCAACCTCATCGCTATTGGCATCTCTTTATTATATGTAGATGCTTCATGCAAGAAGAGTTTTGCTGCAGACTATATTGTTCCCCTACTTGAGAGGAAATATTTCCTGGAAAGGAAAATCACCCCTAGTTAAGATCCACTGTGCTATCTAGAAATGCCACAGCTAATGATATTATTATTAATGTTAATATATAATGCTATATAATGCTAATGTTAGTATTTAGTATTTAGTTCTTTGCTAACAGATGCATGGGAGTTCTGATACATCTACCCTGGCACTAATCGACCCTGATCCTATCACTAAAAATGTCTGATTATTTCATAAAAATACTAATAGAAACTGAACCAACATGGAGAATAATAGCTGTTTATAGTTTGCTACAATGCACAGTTACTGTTTCTAATCAAATCACACAATGTACAAGCACAGACAGACAGACAGACAGACAGACAGACACACACACACACACACACACACACACACACACACCTTATGGAGACTTTACAAAATCCCACTGAAAGGGTATATATCTCAGTCAGTAAAGAGCTTGCTGCACAGGCAGGGAGACCTGACTTTAAGCCCCAGAACCAATTTGAAAAAGCCAAACATGTTAGTGAATGTCTGTAATCCCAGTTTTGGAGAATCAGAGGCAGGAGTATCCTAAGGTTTACTGGCTAGACACACTTAGCCTGCTTGGCACATTGTAGGCCAATGAGCAACTCTTTCTAAAACAGGAAGGAAAGGAGGGAGGGAGGGAGGGAGGGAGGGAGGGAGGGAGGGAGGGAGGGAGGGAGGGAGGGAGGGAGGGAGGGAGGGAGGGAGAGAGGGAGGGAGGGAGGGAGGACAAGATAGCAGAAAACAACTGAAGTTGTTCTGTGTTCTCCATGTACACACATACACATGTGTGTATGCACCCATACACGCACAGACCCATTTTGATATGCCATATTAATATTTAGAAAAGTTAAACAATGCATGTTCTTAAGAAAAACATCCAAGATTTTCCATTCTTATCCTGCCTTTCCATCTTCTCCTCCAAATCTATCCCCATCATCTTGAACAGGAAAGCTTCCGGTTCCTCATACAGGCAAAAAAGATGATGTGTCAGAACTCACAAACTCTATTCTAGAAGACTTGGTGCTCTGAATTTTCCACTCCCTGGTATGGGGTTCTGTTAGGACTTGATTTTCGTACACATGCCTCATCTAACCCAGATCACCAGGCTCCCTCCTTAGACTCACTGCAATCGGTATTTGTTATGTCTCTATTTCCTCAAATTGTCTTTGCACTCTCCAAACAAAGCCAATTCTTTGTCCCTTGCTAGTCTCTCAACATTCAGATCAATGTTGGCCTTAACATTACCATGTTGTATATGTTCCTGGCAATTTGAGTGAAGGAATGAAGATTGAGTTGGTATTGCCAAAGCCATTTAGCTAAGAAATAACAGTATGGGGATTGCCATTCAAGTCTTTCTGAATTTAAAGCCAATTCCAAACCTCTGCCCATTCATTCACATCTGCCTAAATAGTCTCTCTCCTCCAGTCTTCATTTTCATTCCTCCCTGCTGCAGGCTATGATGTCCTTGCATGAAGTTAACAAGAGGTATATGGGTATCATCTGATCTGATCTCTGAAATTGTAACTTATGAATAAAGGCATTATTTGTGATTCCAAAAACGAACTCCTAAAAAGAAGTGGACTATTAAATTGAAAAATCAAAACTGGATGACTTTAATAAAAAATCACCACCAACAATGACCCTTGTTTTAAATCCTGTACTAGATCTTATGAGTTCACATGATAATGAGTTTAATACTGTGGTGGGGTTTGAAATGCCAAGCATCACACCCTGTGACTGTTAACAAATGGAGTTCTACCATGTGTGAAAATTTCATGATGATACAATCTGTGCCTCCCAATATATTTCAATAGATAGCAAGAGGTTCTGGTTAAGACTTTTCCAGCCAGTCTTCAGATTTCATTGAACTTCATTATGGTTGGATGACCTCCTCAAATCCAATAATGGGCTAGGGCACACAGCTCTGCAAATGACTGAATGGATGTTTATAATATCAAAATTGCCTCATGAAATATGTTTAATTATGCATAGGTGAACAGCTGTTTGCTTAGTGTACTGTATATGGGATGATATATTCAAGTCAGAAATAATATATAACCCTTTGGAAAAGGATATTAAAGACAGCTACTGTGTAAACACTCACTTTGGAACTGCATGCCAAATGTCAACCTTCCAAACATGAGTAGTTGCGTTTCCTTATCTTTCTCACTGCTTGTGGTTTTGTAATTAGCCCACTAGGCAGCCAGGGACAACATTATAAAAAGCCTATTAATCTGAATTCATGATTTAATTCTTCACTGAAAAGAAAAGCCTGCTTAGCTGGTGGCTAAAGCTTAAATTATGGAACCTATCTTGAATTTTTTTTTAATAAAATGCAACAAAGACCAGCCAACACCCACTTTTAAGTACAAGGACAATAGTCCCCTGGATGTCAGTCCCTGTAACCTTCCAACATAAGGAATCCACAGTTCATAATACTAAGCTGTAATGACAAGACTGTAATTCCTTCAGACTTTTAGTCATGAAGACTTACCTCTCTATAATTGGATTATATATTATTCTATGTGCAGCTTTGAGAAAGGGTCTTTCAAATTATACTGAATGCTTTTTGTTCAGTTCTCCTTTGTGTATAAAGTTGTATATCATATTTTTATGCTTACACATGGACTTATACGCACAAGGGATAAAAATGTTGGATGAAAAAATGCCTGCTTAAAGTTCATTTTCCTTAGACAATTCTCTACTTCCCATGGACAGGAAGGGACTTAATTCACTCTCTGGTAATATGTTTTTGAGTTTTGATGCTTTTTTAAGCATTCTGAGAAAAGAGCTTAAAACATTTGCAAGAAAGACATGAAATTTTATAGAGGAAAGATGTCTTAACTACTGGGTAACTCTCACAGGGGCAAGCTCTTTAAAAGTACCATATGTAAATACTCCAAAAGTCTCCTAAGAGTCAAGAATTTTGTTATTATAATTTTATTTAAAACTCACTAACTTCAAGTAATGTGTATATGGTAATCAGCTAAAAAAATGGATCCATATCTATTGTATCTCTAAGCCTATGATCTCATAGTGCATTATGGATCATATCATCAAGTAGTATTTACTAAATATCTACTATTCATGTCAGATGTTATAGAGGCTAAAAATTCACAGTTAAAGTGAGGATACAAATGTACCAGCACATAACTGTGACAGAAAAATAAAAAGTACAGATTTAAGCCGGGCGGTGGTGGCACACACCTTTAATCCCAGCACTCAGGAGGCAGAGCCAGGCAGATCTCTGCGAATTCGAGACCAGCCCGGGCTACCAAGTGAATTCCAGGAAAGGCACAAAGCTACACAGAGAAACCGTGCCTCGAAAAACCAAAAAAAAAAAAAAAAAAAAAAAGTACAGATTAAAAAAAAAATTCAAGAAATACATGAACTAAGGAATATATATTATTCTGATAAAATACTAAAACTATGTAGGATCAAAATAAAATTTCTTTTTTCATACTGTGTAGAAGAATGAATGACCCATGATGGCATCGACTGGGCATTGCTGATATTACAAAAGATCAGTACTATCCAGAGGTGCTGCTTGCCATGGAAAGTCACTTCCTCTCATGGATTTCTGATGGTATCTATTTTCCTAAAAGTTTTCTGTGTACATGATGCCTAGTGAATCATTCCACAGGACTTTACGTACCCTTCATTTTTACTAATTATACACCTTGTGGGAATTTCTATGTTAGGAATTAAGGTTTATCACATTTACTCAAACAATTGAGTATACATTTGGGCAAAGGTACAATGATTACTTTAATCATATTTTCTTGTAAACATTCAAGATTTTCTTTATCTGTTTATAAAATCTACTTTTACTGAACATCTGTGAGAATCTGTATGTATTTATAAAATTCTGTATGAATACTGGAGAGTTCCTTGTTAGATCAGTTATAATAAGCAATTTGTACTCTATTATGTCTAATTCCTAAACCCTCTGTAAGTAACAAAATGACATTAAAGATTAAATTATTTTTAATTCATCTTGGATATCAGTCTAAATTTGTAATATTCTACTGATGAGCCGTCAAGGTTGTTTAAATCCAGAATTTAGCAAAATATTTTTTAATTGCACTTAAGCTATTGTAAACAATTCTCAGTGAGGTGCAGGAAACTTCTGTGGAGAACTAGCAAATTTATTTTTTTCTGAGATGTATAGGAGAAGCTCCACCACACCTCATCAGGTTCTGCCAATACGCCTGCATTAAGGACATGCTCATCAAATTCCAAAGTCAAACTAATCATCAGTAATTGGTATTTTTCTTCAAATGATTGTCACTTTCTGCTTAGACAACTTTTTTTTTCTCTAAAACTGTAAATGACGTAAATGATAATGAAGCATTTACCATTAGTTGGGCTTGATCATCAAGTGATCATGACATTTATTCATTTAACCATTGTCAAAGCCCAATGGTGGAGTTCCATGAGGAGAAAATCATATCCAGGATGAATACAGGAAGTCCCTTACCAATGGCTGTCTGTTCTAATCCTCAATACCATCAGTCCCGTGATAGATTGCTCCTGTTTAAAGAACTGTGCTGAAACAAAATGACTGTGACACTGAAGTTTCCTTTTAATATTGCTTTCTAGTATTTACTAATCGAAACCATCGTAGACTTTGAAGAGCAACCACATTGTGATTTACCCATTAGTTGCACCTATACTGTGTGATGATGTTTCTTTTTTATTTGAAAAAATATTTTTTCATACAGTATGTTCTGATTATGGTTTCCCTCCCCCAAATTTTCTCAGATCCTCCAAACTTTCCACCTAGCCAAACCCACACCTTCTCTGTCTCTCTTGTTAGAACACAAGCTTCTTTTTCATAAACTACCCTCCTTCAAGTCCCTCCCACCACTCTTTCCTACTTTCCCAAAAATATGTTGACATGATATCCTTTCAGTTTCTCTCATATTCAGTCTCCTCTTATGTGGTAGATCTTCACCCTTGCTTTAAATTTCATTTTTATTGAAATTAAATTCACATAATATGAAAATGCTATTCTGGAATTTACACACTGTATTTCCACTACTTCATTCTAGTTCTAAAATATTTTCTGCATCTCTTTTTTTTTGAAGATTTCTTTTTTTATTTTTTCATATTTTTTATTAAGAAAAAAATTCATTCATTTTACACACCAAAGATTTCCCTCTTCCCTCAACTCATCCCCAACTTCCCCCTACAAGAAGGCAAGGCCTCCCATGGGAAGGCACATCTAGTAGAGGCAAGCCCAAGGCCCTCCCCCTGCCTCAAGGCTGCACAAGGTGTCCCATCACAGGTAGCGGGCTCCAAAAAGCCCCATTATGCACCAGGGATGGATTCTGATTCTACCGCCAGGGGGCCCCCCAAGCGGATCAAGCTACACAATTGTGTTGCCATGCAGAGGACCTAGTCCAGTCCCATGTGGGCTCCAAAGCCATTGATCTAACTTTCATGAGTTCCTACTAGTTTGGTTTGGTTGTCTCTACAGGTTTTCCCATCATGTTTCTGACGCTCTTGCTCTTAGAATCCCTCCTCTCTCTCTCCTACTGGACTCCTAGAGCTCTGCCTGGTCTTTGGCTGTGGATCTCTGTATCTGCCTCCATCAGTCATTGGAGAAAAGTTTTGTGATGACAGTTAGGGTATTCACCAATCTGATCACTGGGGTAAGCCACTTCAGTTCAGGCACCCTCTCCACTCTTTCTAGTAGTCCAAGCTGGGGTTATCCTTGGGGATTCACGGCAACTTCCCTAGCACTGGGCATCTCAAAGCATTTTTTTTTTTCTATGCCCGTTAAACAGTTGTCCCTCATTCCTCCCTCTTCCTACATTTCATGGTAAGATTAGTTTGCATAATATCTGAGTTTGCCAAATCTGAATATATCCTAGGAAGAGATGACACAACATATAAGTTTTTGTATTCTTCTTTTATGTAACATAAGTTATTAAAGTTTCTTCCAGGCTATAGGATATGTCAGTATTTTATTAATGGTAAAATTCCTATTACCTAAATCATATAGCATATATCAATTTCATTTGTTTCAGTGGAACAACAGAATCCTCTTATGTCTATATGTTTTGTTCACTGATGAGAATTTAGGCAGCCTCCATCCTTTGAGTTTTGTTAACATGCGAGTCCAGAAATTTATTTGAGTTCAAATTTTTAGTTTGTTGGAGCATATGTCTAGGAGAAGAATTGCTCATTGTTTTTGTCTCAATGTTTGTGCCCTCTTCTCCCCTAAATTGAGAAGTTGAAACTTAATACACATGACAGTAGCATCAAGAGGTGATGAGGTCATGAGGCCAGGCTAATCTGGTTGTTTCAGGGCTCTTATAAAGGTTCCTAATGTGCCTGTCTTGCCCTTTGTACTATGTAATCACAAGAGAGAGGATGATAAGACATAATCTACCCACACCTTAATCTCAGTTATGCCAGCTACTACAATCCCCGCCCCCAAAATAGTCCAGTTGCTCCATTAGTCACTCAGTATGCTGTTAGTATATCATTCCAAATGGACTAAAAGATTTTTAAATTGTTCCTTTTAGTACCTAGTCAAGCCATATCACTCAATAACGACTAAATGCTTTCCGTTCCAACCAAACTCTAGTTGGAACTATTTATATTTTATGTCAACATTATTGATTCTTTCTTATTTACTTAATTCATTCTCATTTGACTGTTGCCTCTGGACCAAACTATTTCTGGACACACAGAAGATTTCCAGGCTTCCATTGTTATGTCACTTTCTTAGGTGCTACCTCAACAGCATTGGGCACCGATGCTCAATTCCATCCATCCTTGTAGAAACACTCTCTTCTTTCTGGATTCTTCATTCTCTTTTACGCAATATTTCTTGGTCTGATTTCCCTTAGCTGTCTGTTTTCCTCTTCTCCTTTGTGATGCTAACCTCATCTAGCAAACTTCTATGTGTTCCCCTGTCTCTAGGTAGTTCTGAAAGTGTTTCCTTTTTATCAAGTCTGCTTTTCAAACACAGGGCCCCTCACTAGCTTCATTTATTTACATCATATTGGCTTTCTTCAAATTCTGCCACCCGTTTTGCTCTGTCTTGGCTGAAGTTCTTAACATTCAAAACTACTAACTGTTCTCTGATTTCATCCAACTACTTCTCCTTTCAATAGAAACATTTTTGATTTGAAAAAAAATACAGTTATCTTCTAAAACTTAGCACATAAATTAAAAAATTATAGTGATGACTTTCTTTGTAGTTCTAAACTAGAGATTTAGTTTCTTTACTGATTCCTTTCCTCTAGAAACAGTTCATAAACTACCACTTGCCAAAGACAGAGAAATGAGGGCTACAGTTTGTAACTGTCTCATCTGTCCCTGCATTAATCTGAAGGACAGGACATGTTGCTAGCATCTATGTCTATTGATGTTTATAAACCAAATGCTTCAGACTCTGTTCCTAGGACAAAAAGAGACTTTATGAAAACAATCCCTTTGTACCTCAAGTAAGAGTATCTTTGATTTGTATTTGGTTATTTAATAAGTTTTGCTAATGAAGTTATTGCAATGGGAATTCTATGAAGTAGAATTGTCAATTAGTTCTAAAAATATAGTAGGATAGTCAATTTTCATTCCCAACTTAGTTGGGATTAGGGTCACCTAGGAGATTAAGAACCATCATTCAGTTTGTTTGTGAGGACCTTCCCAGACCAGACAATCAAAGTGAGTGGCTTCATCCATGAACTGGGTCCCTGATAGAATAAGTAGGGTGGAGGGGCAGGCATCAGAATGCTCACATTCCCCTTATCCTTTCTTTGTTTCCTGAGAGCCATGATATGATGCATCTCATTCAATGGAGCAGCAGTTCTTAACCGGTGGGACATGGCCTTTTGGGGGGTGGCATATCAGATATTTATATTACAGTTCATAACAGTAGCAAAATTACAGTTCTGAAGTAGCAATGAAAATCATTTTATGGTTGGGGGTCACCACAACATTTGGAACTGTATTGAAGGGTCGCAGCATTAGGAAGATTGAAAGATGCTGCTATAGGGGAACATCAAAAGGATAGTCTCAGCAAGAGTGAATGACTGCAGCTAATTGTTGTGGGACTGTGCAAATTGCATTGAAAGATATATACAAATAAATTATTGAGCTGTTACTGAGATATTTGGGTTTGGATCAACTAGCAATCCTAGAGAGGGCAGGAGATACCCTTCTCATCTTTCTCTCCCCTCTGAGCAATAGTTTAGTGGCAAACCTACTGGATTTGTAGATTTTTATATTACTGATTTTCATATCAGAGGCACAAATGTTCACCATTTGGCCAGAGCATACCTCTAGGAGTTCTAAATCATTTTATGATTGCAAGGATCCCACAGCTCAGAGAATATTTTCTTGATTTTAAAGGAGGCACTATATAAGGTAATATGAATTTAAAGAAAGAAATGTGATCTTATTTTTATGCCCTCAAAACAAAGTAAACTAGTTATATGATGAAGACATTAAAAATTTAAATGGGAACATTTTAAATTTTGGATTAATATTTAAACCACTTGCCAAAAGTTTTAATATCACATGCTAGAAATACATTGAGAAGCACTCCAGGGCATCCACTTGAAGGTGATGTGACTGGACTCATAGAAAAATGCAAGGTGATGTACAGGCTAGAGCCCACCTTCTTAGTAATGTTATACTGAGATATTCTGGGGTTATGTTTCATGGAATTGTAATTCCTCTCAGTGCATGTGTGTGAACATATGAAATTATATGTGTTGTGTCTATGTGTATACTTATACATGTATGTAAAGTTACATATACTTGTAGCATTCAGAGTTAGTGAGGAAACCAAGAGAAAAATCGCTACTATAATTAAGAAGGGTATCCAGGGCATTTAAAAATTATTATGGTAATTATTATAATTGTTGGGCTGTATGTGGGCCTCAGCTTACATGGCAAATGTGGAGGGCAGAAGACTAGATTTGGGAGTTAGTCTTCTTCTTCTGTGGAGGATTATAGGGATTGAACTCAGGTCATCTGGCTTAGGCCACAACAAGCACTTTTACCTGCTGAGCTGCCTTGCCAGCCCTCCAAGGCATTTTTAAACGAGGCATAGCTCACCGGTATCTTCTACCTCTCTAAATGAAACACTGCCAGAACAATATGAGATACTGCTTATAACATCAAAGACTTGCAAAGATTGAACTTTCCTGATCCTGTCTAAGATTCTATAACAAGAATTCTCATATCAAAGGAGTTAGAGATTAACTACTAGTGATTAGAGGCTAAGTTTAACAGCTTAAATGTATGTTTTGCCTCTGCGCCCTTAACATTTCTTACTGTTACACTATATCATTTTTAAAGATACATTTTAAGAAAATAATATTCCCCAGAAATTTATTAGAAAGTGGCTTTTTATATTACTTCATTTTATAAATACTAAACAATTAATTTTAAACCATGGGCTTTTTCAGGAATCCATCCACCAAGCTGCAAACATACATGTACTATGTGGCCAACTTTATTACTACTGCCTATATGAGGAACTTTCTATTAAGTAGGAGTTTCACAAATATTACAATTATGTAATGTAATATTGTAGTATCAAGATAACTACAAATACCCTCCCATAGATGTCTTTAATTTGCCTCTTACAACAAAAAGCCCAGTTCCTCAGTACTATATACATTTCCTCAGTAACAAATACTGGATATTGTATTATATATGAGGCTCTGTAGTATCCTTGCTCACCCTTCTCTGGTTCTAGTAGCTCTGAGTAAAAATCAGCCCTTTATCTTCTACCCTGAGCATGAAGTTTGTCAAGTCTTCCCTGGTAGCTCGCATTCAAGTTCTCCATAAAGTTTGCTTACATTGCCCATTTTTTTGAGGAGAGACATGCCATTCAGACATTACTTCTAAGACATCTTCCTTGTCTTTATTCTTTGTGTTTCATCATAGAGATATATTAATACAAGTTGCAATAGAAACTGTTAACACAAAGATCGATGAAATTTTTCTGTAGTGGGCAGTTTTGGAAAGACCTATAATTCTATTTCTTGGTACTGATGACTGTTGGTAGGCTAATGCCTGTATTGTCTCCCTTGTAAGGAGCAGGCTTCAAAAAATCTGGGGTACCACCATTTCTGAAATTAAATAGTATGACACCCATTTACTTGTGTGTCTCTTGCTCACTTGTTTTGAGGAGAATCATTTGCTAAGGCTGCTTTCTGTTCATGTGGAGGCACAATAGAGCTCCAAAGCCTTCCAATAGGCACACGGAGAATAGAGCCAAATTCCCCTCCACCTCAGATTTGAAATGTGGTAGACTCAATAGTTAATTCTACTCCATTACCCTAAAAGGTACTAAGTTCTCTGTTCACTGATAAACTATCAATTCTCAAATAGTAAAACCTATGACACTTTTATTGATAATGGTCCAATGTTTGAGTGGGTTTGCTAGATCAAAATAACTAAACAAATGTACTTGGTAACAGATATAGACACTTATACTTGCTTCTACAAAAGGAAATACAATATCATTTAATCTATAATCATTTCCTTATCAATTCTTGGTGTTTGATGGCCTGTCTTTTAAGTGATGGAGGCAGTAATAACTTTTCTTCTTATAAACATATATGTAGTCTAGTTCAGCCCCCAAAAGAGTTAAAAGATAATTTCTGATTAATGAATTAAAAATGTTTCAAATAACTTCCAAATAATCCATGTCCTTCCATTATCACTATTTTGTATAAAACATTATAAATATTTATTTACATCTGCTTTTGCTAAATAAACTGGATTCCTAAAGTGCAAGGACCATGTATTATTCATCTCTACAAACAGCCAGTACATCAGACACAAAATGTAGATTCCACAACTGCTTCCTGAATGAGTGGATAAATACAAGTGTGCCTGAACAAGAATGCTAATAACAATACATATGCCAGCTTTCTCCTGTAATAGCCTTTCTTTATAGATTATATTGCCAAATTGTAAAAAAGACAGATATAATAGAAGACATCCACTATATGTTTTGGATGACTCTATCATTATGGTTCTTCTTTTGAACCCAGGGCTAAGTACATGATATCTAAACACTCCATTCTATGGCTACTCCCTTAGCCCTGATCTATTTTAACTAAACTACTTAGTTAATCAGAATGCCTCTTTCCCAAACAGCTCAGCCATTATCATATCTGTATTCTATGTATGGAACTGTTGAATATTGATCCAAATTTTCAATTCCCCATTCTATCTGTCATGAGAACACAGCACATGTAAATTACTTATCTCTCTGCTGGTGCACCACTTATGACAATAATGCCAGCATTTAGACATAAAAAATGCTCACATGTGAAATACTTATATTTATGCAAATGAAGGAGAATACTTACTCTGAGAGCATATGTGCACACAATTGATTTTCTTCAGTGAGATAGTTAAGAGTAAATTTTTTAAGTAACTGAAAGCTAAGATATTAAAGTAATGTGCTAACAAAAATACCCAAGAGAATTTAAAAAGTATGCTGTGCATAAAAAACTGCATGGCAATGATGTGAATTCTGGAGTCATTGACATCCTAACAGAAGCTAATGGTATTCACATCTTCAAAAATTGATTTTTACTGAGAACCCTATACAATTGTATAGCATAGACAAATGGCAATCTTCTCTCCAAAAGATCTAACTCATGCTGGATCATGATCACTCGAACATATGATATTCATGCTAAGATTTAGTTATAAAATAGCTCTAATGCACTGAGAAATTGGTCATGAGTTGGTAGAAATATTAAGAAGGGATTTGATCACAAGGATGTTAATCTCATTAATGGGTTCACTGTCAGATAGATTAATAACTAGGTGGACTGTAGAAAGTGGAACCTGGTGGAAGCAATAGATCTTTGAAGGATGTATCTTGTCTCTGGCTCATCTATGTGTCTTTCTCCAGTTCCCTCCCACCAAGAAGTAAACAGCACTGCTCTACCACTTATGTCCCACTCTAAGCTTCACCATGGCCCAGAAATAAAGGAGAAAGTGAGCATGGATTGAAATGTCTGAAACTGTGAGGCAAAACAACCTTTGTTTCTTTGCATTGTTTCTAACACATATTTTGTTGTGTCAGTGGAAAAATGGGAAAGGAACTTGGTATGGTAAAAGGCTGTTATTGTAAATGAACCAGAACACATGACTGAGATGCCTTTAGAAGTACTTAGAAGATGGAATAGAAATAAGTTCAGTGGAAAATGAAAACTTGTGATACTATAAGAAGAGCTTGATGAGTATTTCTGGCTATAGTGTGAAAGACTATCTTTATGAAACTCAGATAGAAATTAGGACTATGTTGGGCATTGGACCAGTGGTCGTTCATTTTATAGTCTCACAAAAACTCATATGTATTTTTCCATGCTCTGACTGTGGGATGCTAAATGTAAAGCATTCTAGGGCACCATGCTCATTCCAGGCCTCCTGAAACTCCAGTCCCAAGTACTTCTTGAGTCAATGCCATCCATGTTGTGGTGGTTTGAACAAGGATGGCCCCCATAGGCTCACATCTTTGAATGTTTTGTCAATGGGGAGTGGAACTGTTTAAAAGGGTTAGGAGATACTGCCTTGTTAGAGGAAGTGTGTCTCTGGGGGTGGGCTTTGATGTTTCAAAGGCCCATGTAAGGCCCATGCAGGGTTTGAGGTTTGCTTTATTCTGATCCTTCCATTTTAGACACTTGTATCTCACTTCTGAAATGAGCTTTATTATATCTGGTTGTTTGAATGACAAATGCCCCTTAGAGATTCACGTTTTCAACCATTGTCACTATTTTGTAGTATCCTGGCTTGAGGAAGTATGTTGCTGGGTTTGGCTTTGAATGTTTTTAGCCTTACCTCACATCCTGTCATTTCTCTGATTCTTGTGTGTAAAAGAAATGTGATTAGCCAACTTCCTGCTCCTACTGCCATACAATAGCTTCCCCCACCATGATAAACTCTATCCCTCTAGAACCATCAATTGAAATAAACTCTTTTGTAAATTATTATTGGTCATATAACAGCAACAAAAAAGTATTTATAATAACAACCTGTATCACATTATGCTGAAAGTACGCAACTTGCTTGTTTGAATTTTACAGAGTTCATAGCTAAGAATCTGCCTTGCAGCTCAGATGATTCTTTGGAATTGGTATTTTAAGAAAAGCAAGATGTAAACATAATAAAGGCAATTTACAGCAAACCAAAAGCCAACATCAAATTAAATGGAGAGAAACTCAAAGCGATTCCACTAAAATCAGGAACAAGGCAAGGCTGTCTGCTCTCCCCATATTTATTCAATATAGTACTTGAAGTTCTAGCCAGAGCAATAAGACAATATAAGAAGATTAAGGGGATACAAATTGGAAAGGAAGGAGTCAAGCTTTTGCTCTTTGCAGATGACATGATAGTATACATGAGTGATCCCAAAAATTCAACCAAGGAACTGATACAGCTTATAAACACCTTCAGCAACATAGCAGGATACAAGATCAACTCAAAAAAATCAGTAGCTCTCCTATATATAATTGACAAACAGGCTGAGGAGGAAATCAGAGGTATATCACCCTTTACAATAGCCACAAATGATATAAAATACCTTGGGGTCACTCTAACTAAGAAAGTGAATGACCTATATGACAAGAACTTAAGTCCCTGAAAAAAGAAATTGAAGAAAATGTCAGAAAATAGAAAGATCTCCCATGCTCATGGATAGGCAGGATTAACATAGTAAAAATGGCAATCTTACCAAAAGCAATCGACATATTCAGTGCAATCCCCATCAAAATACCAACACAATTCTTCACAGACCTAGAAAGAATAATACTCAACTTCATATGGAAAAACAAAAAACCCAGGATAGCCAAAAGAATCCTGTATAATAAAATAACCTCCGGAGGCATCACTATCCCTGACCTCAAGCTCTACTATAGAGCTACAGTAATAAAAACAGCTTGGTACTGGCATAAAAACCAACATGTGGACCAATGGAATTGAATTGAAGACCCTGACATTAATCCGCACACCTATGAACATATAATTTTCATTATATGTTGGCTAAAAGAAGCCAAAACTGTACAATGGGGAAAAAAAGCATCTTCAACAAATGGTGCTGGCATAACTGGATGTCAACATGTAGAAGGCTACAAATAGATCCATATCTGTCACCATTCACAAAACTTAAGTCCAAGTGGATCAAAGACCTCAATATAAATCCAGTTACTCTGAACCTGCTAGAAAAGAAAGTAGGAAGTATTCTTGAACACATTGGCATAGGAGATCACTTCCTAAATATAACACCAGTAGCACAGACACTGAGAGAAACAATCAATGGGGCCTCTTGAAACTGAGAAGCTTTTGTAGAGCAAAGGATATGGTCCACAAGGCAAAGCGACAGCCTACAGAATGGGAAAAGATCTTCACCAACCCCACATCTGACAGAGGGCTGATATCCAGAATATATAAAGAACTCAAGAAATTAGACATCAAAAGGCCCAACAGTTCAATTAAGAAATGGGCTATAGAACTAAACAGAGAATTCTCAACAGAGGAAGCTCAAATGGCTGAAAAACATTTAAGGAATTTCTCAACATCCCTAATCATCAGGGAAATGCAAATCAAAACAACTCTGAGCTATCACCTTACATCTGTCAGAATAGCTAAGATCAAAAACACTGAAGACACCTTATGCTAGAGAGGATGTGGAGCTAGGGGAACTCTCCTCCACTGTTGGTGGGAATGCAAGCTTGTACAGCCAATTTGGAAATCAATATGGTGCTTTCTTAGAAAATTGGGAATCAATTCCCTGCTCCCAAGACCCAGCTATCCCACTCTTGGGCATATACCCAAGAAATGCTCAGTCATACCACAAGGGCACATGCTCAGCTATATTCATAGCAGCATTGTTTGTAATAGTCTGAACCTGGAAACAACCTAGATGCCCTTCAACTGAAGAATGGATAAATAAAATGTGGTACATATACACAATAGAGTACTACTCAGCAGAGACAAAAAATGACATCATGAGCTTTGCAGGCAAATAGATGGATCTAGAAAAAATCATCCTGAGTGAGGTAATCCAGACTCAGAAAAGCAAACATGGTATGTACTCACTCATAGGAGGATACTACATGTAAAACAAAGGATGACTAGACGGCTACTCACAACTCCAGGGAGACTACCTAGAAAACTGGACCCTAAGAAAGACACAGGTATTGCCCAATGACAGAGAAATGGATGAGATCTACATGAGCAAACCAGACGTGAAGGGGGTTAATGAAGGGCAAGTGTCAAGGGAAAGAGAGCTTAAGGGAGCAGGAGATCCCAGCTGGATCAAGAACAGAGAGAGAGAACAAGGAAAAAGAGACCATGATAAATGAAGACCACATGAGAATAGGAAGAAGAAAAATGCTAGAGAGGTCCCCAGAAATCCACAAAGATACCTCCACAATAGACTACTAGCAATAGACTACTGGTCAAGAGAAAGCCCGAACTGACCTACACTGGCAATAGGATGGCCAAACACTCTAACTGTCCTGGTAGAAATCTAATCCAATGACTGATGGAAGTGGATGCAGAGATCCATGGCCAGGCCCCACGTGGAGCTCCAGGAGTCCAATCAGTGAGAAAGTAGAGGGATTGTATGATTGAGAATTCTTGAGACCATGATTGGAAAAAGCACAGGGACAAATAGCCAAACTAGTGGAAACACATGAACTATGAACCAATAGCTGAGGAGCCCCCAACTGGATCAAGCCCTCTAGATAAGTGAGACAGTTGATTAGCTTCAACTGTTTGGGAGGCATCCAGGCAGTGGGACCAGGACCTGTCTTAGTGCATGATCTGGCTGTTTGGAACCTGGGGTCTACACAGGGACACTTTGCTCAGCCTGGGAGGAGGGGACTGGACCTGCCTGGACTGAATCTACCAGGTTGAGCTGGATCCCAAGCGAGCCCTTGCCCTGGAGGGGATGGAAATGGGGGGTGGGCTGGGGGGAGGGCAGGGGAGTGGGAGGAGGGAGGACAGGGGAATCCGTGGCTGATATGTAAAATTAATCAAATTATAAAATTAAAAAAATTAAAGCAAAAAAAGAGTATTATAACACAATGAAAAGAAATTCAAAATGTTCTTAGAGAGCGGGATCTGTGGTTGGTATGTAAAATGAATAAAAAAATTTAAACAAAAAAAGTACAAAAGAGAAAATAAATAAATGGAGAGTTATGCAACATTCATGGATCAGAAGAGCAATTTTTTTAATGTAAACTATTCCTAAATTTATCTGTGAGTTCAAGAAAAAATAAATCAATAAAACTGAGTGGAAAAAAAAAGAAAGAAAAGGAAGATGTATTAAGACTTTAAGAACTCTTGAAGATGGACCATATGTAAAGATGTATTACATTTATTTATGCCACATAATATTACTTTAACTTTGTAAAGGTGAGGTGTGTTACATCTGTTTATGTTGCATTTGCTTAGCTAGGCAAAGATGTGTTGCATTTATTTATGCTGCCTTTGTTTAATTATCTATAGATCTGTTGCTGCTTTACCTTGCCTGCCCAAGGCACCTGATTGGTCTAATAAAAAGCTGAATGCTCAATAGCTAGGCAGTAGAGTGATATGAGGGGCTGGTGGGCTAAGAGAATAAGTAGAAGGAGAAAAATAGAAAAGAACAAGGAAGAAAGAGGGGGAGATACCCAGGGCAGTCAGCCAAGCAGTCACCAGATAGACAGAAATGAGTAAGACATACAGAATGACAGAAAGGTGGAAAGCCCCAAGGCAAAACACGGATGAAGAGAAACAGGTTAAAATAAGTTATAAAAGCTAGCATAAGACAAGGCCAAGCATTCATAACTATTAAGTCTCTATGTCATAATTTGGGAGCTGGTTAGTGGTCCAAAAGAAAGCCTGATACAATATCCAGTTTTCACTAGAAGGAAGAAATGAGCCACTGGGTGCCAAGGCAAAATATTATGTTTTTGATATAAAATAGGCTGAAGACTTATGTGTTAATATCTTAGTTCATAGTTGGTGAAAGGTGATTGAAATATGATGCTGCTTATCTCATTTATGAATTAATCCATTGAAGAATGCATAGCTGAATGGGTTGTTAACCAGGAGGTAGGCCTTGGTTAGAGGAAGTAGGTCAATTAAAGACTCACCCTGTCTTGTTTTCACCCTATCTCTCTCCCTCTCATTCTGTTGTTTTCCTAATGTGATGGTGTCTCATAGAGAGGCAATTCTTTTTTTTTTTTTTTTTTTGGTTTTTCAAGACAGGGTTTCTTTGTGTAGCTTTGCGCCTTTCCTGGAACTCACTCGGTAGCCCAGGCTGGCCTCGAACTCACAGAGATCCGCCTGCCTCTGCCTCCCAAGTGCTGGGATTAAAGGCGTGCGCCACCACCGCCCGGCGAGAGGCAATTCTTAAAAGACATGGAAAGAGATTCCATGTAATAGACACTAAGTAACTGACATTAAATAGCATTTGATGAAATAGTGAATTCTTCCAAACAATCATATTAATGACAGTGGAGTCCTATTTGAGCCTTCAGATGACATCAGAGACATCACTGATATTTCAGTAGTGTCATTTAGAGATCTTGAAACAGAAAGATCTCAATAGTCCATGCCAATGGAATTATGAGATGAATATTCTTTTTTAAAAAACACAAAGACATCAGGTGCTTGTTACACAGCCAAATGATGACCTGAACTGATATTGGTTGTACAAAGATTTTGTGGAAATAGACTGTAGGAAGAAATCATAGGAACAGCCAAATTGGTATTTTGTCTTTCTTGTATAATAGAGAAAAGAAAAAAAAATATGGAGACTAAGTTATGTGTATGGAGGAATCATTCAGGCCATTTGGATGTAGCATATTCTTTCATTTATAATGTACACATTTCATTTTTAGAAATCTTAGTATATATTAGTTTTAGCTATTTGAAGATAATAAAAATGAGCACAGACCCCTTATATAGAAATCTAATTTCCTGGCAATGGGTGAAGCAGTACTAGGTTTCAATGTCCTTTCTGAAATACATACTGAAAATTAACTGTAATTATAATGCTATTAGGAAGTGAGGCCTTTAAGAGATGATCAGGCTGTGAACCTGTCCTCACAAAAGGATTAAAGCTGTTATCCCAGAATGGGTTCCTGATTTAAAAAAAAAAGATAAATGTGGCCTTTGTTTTCTCTCTATTTTGCATATGCCTGGCTATCATCTGGTTTTGGTAAGATGCAAG
The DNA here is from genome assembly GCF_049852395.1 of Peromyscus maniculatus bairdii. Classification (NCBI taxonomy): domain Eukaryota; kingdom Metazoa; phylum Chordata; class Mammalia; order Rodentia; family Cricetidae; genus Peromyscus; species Peromyscus maniculatus. The sequence continues at coordinate 22,469,195 of NC_134859.1, forward strand.
GTAATGTTCGTTACTAAATGCAAATGCCATGTTCTTGTACTTCACAAACTCCAGAACCATGCGTCAAATAACATTCCATTATTTGTAACTTCTCTAAACTCTTACATTATCTTATAGCATTAGGAAAATAAACTAATCTAAGTAGCATGCATATTTAAAGATAAAAGTCAAATATCTGGACTTTGAGAGAAAGTACAACAGTTTAGAAGATGTACCCAGAAAGAAATATAACTATATAGAAACTATATATACTTTTATCATTCCACTTACGATTTATATTTATTGAGGAGAAAATACTAGTTTTACTAACTTGGTCTGTCCCTGACAATATTGCTCTGATCAGCGGATGACTAGACCCTCTGAAGAGTATACCACATGTTTGCCTTTGTGGCAAGAGGCAATCTTGCTGAAGTATGGTACTGGGATTAAAAAGATTGGTTACATGAGGAGAAAAATGAGATCTGTGATTTAAAAGGATAAAAAGAATGTATGTTTGATGCATATGCTGAAAAAGCATGCATATGTTACAGAAGCTACAATCATTGGAGCTCCATTAGAATCAAAGCAATATGATTCCTTTAATCGGTGTGACTTTCAGCAGGCCTGATGCACACGCTGACTGGTACCTTAAAGGCACCACCTGACACTTGATATACATTTGATGCTACAGACAGAAGAAATTGCCTCTCAGTCAAGGTGTCTTCTATGGCTTCACATATTCACATATTCATTCTATTGCAGGAAAAAGAAAAATCCACACACATCAAATAGTCCTTCAGATCAGACCACCCCAGGGCCAGAACTGTAGCAATTCATCCCACCTGGCACTTCCTCATTCATAAGAAAAGGAAATTTCTGTGTTATCAGCTTATACAGAAATTGAAGCAGTTGGCTGACTCCTTTTTAGATACTGTAATGTCTATCATTGGTTATCAACTTGACTATGTCTGAAATTAACTAAAACCCCAAAATGGAGGGACACGCCCATGACGGAGTTTTAGTTAATATGAGGTGGGAAGATCCACATGTAATCCAGATGTTTGAAGTGAGAAACACAACTTTAATCTAGATCTTTAGTTGCGGGAAGACCCACCTCTGATATGGCCCACATCTTCTGCTGGAAGTCTACATAAAGGACATGGAAGATGGAAGCCTTTCTGCCTGTTGCACTTGTTCTTTCTAGCAAGTCCTTTCCTTCACTGACATTAGAGACTACTTCTTCTGGAGTCCAGTGTATACTGAAGACCAGCTGAGACATCCAGCCTCGTGGACTGAAGAAATACAGGAATCTTTGACCTCTTTTCCATTGCTAGATTATTTGGACCACAGATTGCCATTCATTCTAATAAACCCCCTTTCTATATACATAGAGAGATTCATACTATAAGTTCTGTTATTCTAGAGAACCCTGACTAATACAGATACTATGCCATATTATAGTGATAATAGCTCATTAAATTGTGTATGAACAAAAGCATTGTACAATTAAATGACATATGCAAATTCATATACTAATTGACAATGTAAATCAGTATAACTCTACTATATGATCAACTAGTCACTAAACTCCATTTGATACCATGATTTCAAACCTCATCACAAACTGCTGCATGTAATCTTGTTTGCAACTGTTATAAAGATGAAGGGATAACTGCTCTATTGGAGTACAGAATCATCATTCAGAAAAGTCATGCTATGACTTTTCATGTCATGAACTCAGCTAGGATAAATATCAAGAATTGCACAAAAGAATGTGGAGTTCAGTAGAGGTAGGACACAAAACATTAAATAAAATACATAAACTATAGTAGAAATTGGCCAATATGTAAACAAAAATGTGACCTAATTGTCAAAAGTAGAAATCTACCCTTAAGAATCAGTAAGAGACATGTTAAGTTTCTTTCTTAAACCCAATTCACCAGCTGGGTTCATACAAGTTGAAGGGCAAATTATTTCTCCATCCTTATACTCCCTGAATCCCCTTTCTAAACTGGTATAGACAAGAAAGGAAATCTAAGCACCTGTTCCTACTTTTTAACTATCTTAAAGTAAGTCTTTAAATCCTAATCGTTGCTTTTATATCCTCAATTTCTAACCAATTACCTCTTACAGAAAACTGAACTATTTTCTCAACCCTTTGGAAACTCAAAGTTCTTTCTCCCTTTGTAGAAATTTCGAAGATTTTCCACTGTAAGCCTTCAAGCATCTTTTCTCCAAGAACTACTTGGCCTGATATATAGTTATAAGATCATAGCTGTGAGATGGAATGACAGCTCCTTTTCCCTCACCTCAAATGCTTAGAAAAGGGAGGAGCTTGCTTTAAGATGGGTTGGAATAAATGGACCCTCTCTTGGGGTTTTTGGAATAAGAATCAAATACAAATGGTCCTTCTTAATAGTTGCTTCAAAAATTAATATGCAAACATGTCACACAAATTAGTTTTTGAGAGAAAAATTTAAGTATAGAAATCATATAGAAGAGATGAATAGAATGGAAATGAGAATGAGAAAAACTGAATGAACATATTCTGTAGGCTTCTCACATTCTACATATCCCTTTGCTAGCTGCCTTTGAATCTTGGCCACATTCATAACCTTCACTTCCAAGAGATACTTCCAATTTTTTTCACTCTATAATATAAATTTCTTATCTGCTTAGGAAAAACATATAGCAATATACGGCAACCATGCAAAAGCTTACAGGAACTTCACAGATCCTGCAAAGCAAGAATACGAGCCAAAGCCCCTAACTTGTAAGTCACACCCACTCTGATGCTATAGATTCTTCCCACTTTCATCTAACTTGGATCCACAACAGGCCACAGCTAACGTTAGTAAAGACACAGTGCTGGCAATATATACATGTTTAGACAAGGCCTTAAACAATGACTCAAAACAGTGTCACATTAAGAAATGTAGAAAACACTTAGGAATGTCAGCTTAGAAACGAAATGACTAGAAAAGGTAAATGATCTGTTTTTAAGTTATGTAATAAGAAATTTAACTTAATGTCTCACATAGAATTGTATTTCTAATATAATATTATTCAAATTAAGTAAGTTCTTCCACAGTTATTGAGTTACCTGATACTGTAAGTATCACAACAAAATTTAGATGTCCTCTTAGCAGAGTATTTATTGAAAAATATATTCAAGCCACAAATCAAATGGGTAGTTGTTACAGTTCTAAATTTCCTTGCAACTCTAAGGTTATGATGCATCAGTTTCTCCTAAATGACTGTAGCATCCACTATAAAATGTAATATTAATATCTGCATATTAGTTGTATAGAATTTTCTTTAAACTAAAAGATTCCATTGCAGATGGAGGGCCCTTAAGGCAAAGTATTCTAAAGTGAGCCCCACTAAGATTCAGGAACTAAACAACTCACAAATCTCAGGAAGTCCCTGAGGCTTACCATGTTGACAAGATCCATTCCTCACCAGTCAGTGTTGTATGAGCAGTAGAGATTGCTGAGGAAAAAAAAACTGATTTGTGGAGATGCTTTCAGGTCACATAGAGAGTTCCAGAGTTTCCACACATGCTGTATGTAACTCTTGCTCAAGGTAATGTAGCTACCTTGGGTTGTCTGTGATCCTGTAATTAACTACTCACCCATATTGTTAGTAATCTCAATAAAGTCAATAGTTTATCCAGTTGGACTTTGGTGATATAGTTACTTTGGACAGTCATTGATTCCCAATTTGGAGTGAGTAGAAGCTTGTTCATGTCTCCCCAGGAAATCTGTCATACAACAATGGTGAATATCACTTCATTCATTTAATTCATAATAATCTAATACCAGGGAAAACTTTCTGATGGATAGGGATTAGGAAAGTAGAGAAGGCAATGATATTTACCAACTGTATGACACAATGCTCAAAGGGGAATGTCCTTTACAATGGCATCTAAAGGTACACTTTTGTTTAAGATCAAATTAATAAAACCAAGAAATAAGCACAAGAAGTACAGGTATATCAAACACATTCTCAGGTTTCATGATATCATCACTGAGTGTCTTCCATTGAGCCATCGAACATGGAATCCTAGCATCACCTTTCTAGAAAGTTTTGCCCTCAGAAGCTCTGTTATTGTTGCCAAGGTTACAAATTAAGCTCAACATTAGAAGCTTAACATTTTTAAGTGGTCTTGTCTTCCTTTTTAAAACTGTTCACTGTACCATCCAGACATTCTCAGAAGGTTTCCTTTATTAGTAAATTTGTAATGTTTTCACACACATTTTAAGAAAATGATAAAGCCAGTTAAAACACATAAACAATTACTGTATCTTGTGCTGCTGATGCTCTGAGAGCCTGCATACCCTTGTCCAGTGGTATGAGTGGTAACCTGAAGGATGACCCGGCTACATTTCCTGCCTTTCCTTTCTTGTGAATACCAATACCATGTGATGTGCAATGAAGTAAAATCTGGTTTTTTGTTTTTTGTTTTTGTTTTGTTTTGTTTTTGTTGTTGTTGTTGTTGCTTTTGCATTTCCTGCATTTCATCTGAGTTTCACTATCTATCGTGGGCTCAAGAGTGTATGTCCAAGTCTTAAATCCTGGAAAATTGAAATAATGCCTTACTTATGGTGAAATGGTGATAACCCTAATTGGAAATCATGAAGCAAAGCTTACTTGGGGCTTTAATTGCCATCTGGTGTCTTTAGATAAAAGGGTCAGTGGGGGGCCATTCAGATACATATATGACAGAACTGACATAAAGACAGGAGCAGACACTTGATCTAAGGAACATCAGAAAGCACCAGAAACAGGAGATGATAATGAACAAATCTCCCTAGAGCAGAGCAAACCTAGAACTGCAGACATCCTGATTTCTGCTTCTTATTCAGGAAAAGTTCACTGTTTCCCATCTTGCATTTCCCTGGCATGAGGATGAAAGCATTCATATATCAATATTCAGATATTTTAGATCTTCCACAAAAAGGCATAAAAATGTCTCAAACTTAGGAAAGAGGCCTTTCCTTATACAAAGAGAAGTTTAATGGTGCCTGCCCTAAGAGTCCATTCACAAACTATTAGATAGTAAAAACTCAAAAGCTTGACAATAAATCCTGTTGGATAGGCTGTCAACAAACATATTTTTACTGATTCTAGTGGGAAGGAAATCTGCCACACCTTCGTGAAAAGGAATTTGAAGGGACTAATTAAAGCATGTGTGCATTTACAGTTCAGCACAGCAGTACTACATCTAGGAACTTACCCTGAAGCTTTAACTCCGAAAATATGAAAACATGAAATGTGTGTGCAAGATTACTTATTGTGAATTTGGAAGGAAGGGAGGGAGGGAAAGAGGGAAGAAAGAAAGAAAGAAAGAAAGAAAGAAAGAAAGAAAGAAAGAAAGAAGGGAGGGAGGGAGGGAGGGAGGGAGGGAGGGAGGGAGGGAGGGAGGGAGGGAGGGAGGGAGGGAGGGAGGGAGGGAGGGAGGGAAGGAAAGGATTCCACAAAGAAGATACTGTATTAAGTGTAAAAATTAGGTCAAAAGGAACATCAATGCTATTTGTCTATATTGAATTTTTTTTTAAAGAACAGAAAGTCAACATCTATCTATCTGACTTCCTAACAGTATCAAAAAAGTAACATTGAAAGCATAAAGTAACTGAGGTTAATGGTATCTTAAGAGGTAGCAAGAATGGGATGGAACAGAAAAAAAAGAACCACCTTTTTGAGAACATAACTTATAGAGAGTTTTCCACAGATACATGTTCATAACCTACATATTCAAAAGATACACCAGTCTGGTAGGAAAATATAGTAGACAAATGGAATCAAATAAGCCTAATCTCATTTCATGTGAATTTTGTATCTACAATAAAGGCCAATCAAAGAACCACCCTGAGTGTTTATGGTCATAGAGAAACACAGGGTGGTGACAGAATCTCAGAGACATCTAGAATCCTACCATTTCATGTGTCCACTATAATGATGTGGACAAGAAAATTATGGAATTATTTTTGATATATTATGACATTGAGCAAATGAGTAAACATTTTAATCATTTGGGGAGCCAGAACTCTAATTTTGAAAGAAGGAATGAAAAAATGATGGCTTTTTGAAATATATATAACTATGTGCTTACATGAATAAAACATATTAATATATATGTAGATCTTTATATAGGTATTTGTAGGTCTTCTGTCTGCTGGAAGTACCAAAGTATAGAAATTCCACAACAGCACTGAGGAAGCTCATGCCCAGACTTTGATCTCTACTCTTCATTACTGGGAACACATCCATTATTGCTTTAAGAAATTATTGGTTCCGAAAATGGAGCAGAGAAATGTTAAGAAAGAAAACAGCTGAAAGAGTTTCCACTGATGAAATACAGCAGTAACATCAGCATCTTTTATATCTTTAAAACAGTATAAGCTATGTGAAAAATAGGAACTGATTAACTGCTAACGACTATATAGGTACATTTTATATGGGCATATACAGAAGGAGGCTACGAAAAGGAGAACAAGATGATGAGTGAGGTTAAGAAGTTAATGGAGTGTGAAAACTTCAATTCTACTGGTCAGACAGAAGAAGAAACAACACTAGATTCTAAAGCAGCAGAAAGTCCTGACAAGATGTCTGTGTAGTCTTCAAGAAGTTTGTTTTTTTTTTTTTTTTTTTTCAGATTGGTAATGGTTACAAATAAAGGTTTGAAGCTCAGAAACTACCAAAAGGAGAAGCTTTAAGGCTAGTACCACCAAGGAAGGACTGAGAGACAAGTGGATACAGAGCTATAGCTTTATAACATTGAAACAAAACATATCCTCAGCACCATTTCTAAAACATATCCAATCCGTATACATAAAAGCACTGTAGTAAGTCAGGAAATACACATAGATCAAACTCCCTTATATACTCATGTCTCTGTACACATTAGTTGCTGCAGTTCTCAGACTTTATCTGAGAAATTTCTTTGTGCAGAGAATGGCATTTAAAACAGAAAAACACAACTGATTAAAGTTCAGACAATAAGCATCTGTGGAAGGCTCACTCATAAATGAATGTCTATACCAGACCCTTGTTCCCAAGGCTTAGAAATTGTTTTAGAAGAGAGAACAGGAAGTTGTGAAAGCCAGAAGGGAATGGAGGATCAGAGAGAAACCATATTTTGGACATGACAAGACACTACACCTATGAACTCATAAGAGCTGCTGTTGCCTGGGTAAGACCTGTACAAGATCAAACCAGTCCATTCCAACATGGAAGGGGTCATGTCTCACAAGTTCCCACAATCATTGGAGGAGCTACTGACAGCTGACTGGTACTGGGGGAATTAGAGGTACCTTTTCTTTCAAGCACAGAGGAGGCTTCAGGGCAAGGGAGGAATATTAAGGGCATGGCACTAGAAAACAGATTCAGGAGACTATTCATGCAGGAATTCTGTAGCCCTTAATATTCCTCCCTTGCCCTGAAGCCTCCTCTGTGCATCTTCTTCTTTTCCTTAGTACACTAGGAAACATGGAAGTTAAAGTACAACCTTCTACCCCATTCATCCATTACCATTCATCCCTGTATGTTTGCAAATATGTACACACATGTTAACATAAAAAAAAAATGTTTGTTGTTCATTTTGTAGGTAATCTACCAGACTTTCCAGGTTAGAGGGACCATCTTCTCTTTATGTCAGCTGTGTAGCCAACCAGGATAATCTACTAAAACCTGTACAAAGAGATGACCTGGAAATAGCAATTCAATAAGTTTATTGTTAATGAATTATTTTCAGGCTGAGTGAGCCAATAGTAATAAAACTTAAACAATGGGCTGATTTTAGCTACTATCCAATTCTCCAGTTTAAGTGTTCCCACTGGCTGAAGATGTCTCCAAATAGATTCATCAGTACAAAGTCTACCAGTTAGCATGTGGCATCTCTGAGAGACTTTCGCTGTCAATTCTAATGAGCTATTACTAAAGGCAGGCAGTTCCTAGCAACAGCTGGTAGTATTTATCTAGTATAAGAAAGGGATAAATGAGGCCTATGACAACCTGAACTGGCAGCAGGGATAGATCAAGAAGAGAACAGAAGGGACAGAACTCCAGAAGGTGTGGGAAGCTGTAGAACACAAGCTGGTTAAATGTTCCCAAAGGTACATTTACCTCACAAACTTGCCTTGGGCCACCTAGTTTACAATGTGTCTTTGGCAGATCTTTTGATACTATTGGAGGGCAATATGTTTCTTAATATTACACATATAAAAATACTTTTTCAGGAACTTTCTAGAATATCCAAAGACATTTTCTCACTACAGAATTCATAGCCCCATTTCACAGTGGAGGGTTCGGTTTATAATCTCCTAAGATTTTTAGTTTTAAAAAAAGAGATCAGCAACTTAGAAAAGTTTGAAAATTATCTGTTACACTACAGCAAATTGTGTCTACCGTGGCCTCTTATTTTGATTTTTCTCAAAAGAATGCAGTCTCCTTAATACTGCTTCTTATTCACACTTGCCTACCAAGGACCCGAGGGTTTAACTGTTTGACTGCTATTTCCTATGTCAATCATTAGTGGATTATTCTGCTGCCAAATGCTGTTCTACTTTTCACTGTAACTTAGTAACCAATTATTAGAGTTAGATAATAATCAAACAGACCAAGTTTAGTCATTCAACAAATTATGAATTTTATTGATTGGTTTTGTGTAGAGTTCTTGTGATTGATTTTCTACATAGCTTTATTTTTTTTTTTGACATTAAACTGTCACTGTTGTGACATATGGGATCTTAGTGATAATATTTCTTTATATATACATTTACATGGAACTCTGTCTAGTTCATGCTTTTACACAGCATCTTTGCATCAGGGCTGTGAACTCATCATTTTCCTCATGATGAGAAAAGTATGGTCTGATGGTTAAATTTGTGTGAAAAATATACTGGGCCACAAGATACCCAACACTGGTTTATCATTCTAGGTTTAAGGATATTGGAAGTTTGTTCAAGAGATTAATATTCTTTAGCTTTCTTTTTATTTATTCTTTGTGTCTTTTACATCATACATCTCGATCTCATTCATTTCCCTGTCCCTTCCTATCTGACCTGTGTCCTTGCAACACCTTCCTACACACTCAAAAAAATAAAATTTAAGAGAAAAAAAAAAAGGAAAAATCTTGTCATAGAAGCTGTAGTGTGACACAGTGAGTCATGAATTAAACCTTTTGTCCATATATTTTTACTTGCAAGTGTTCTTTTCAAAGAAGAGTCATTGGTCTGGTTCAAGGTCTCTGGTTTCTGCTACACTATTAATGCTGGGCCCTCACTGGGAGTCCTCTTGGATATCCTGTTGTTGCCCTATGTCATAGAGATCCTGCACTTTTGGGTCTGCAGGACCAGTCCCCTTCACCATCATGGGGTGGACAACTATCCAGGCCCAGAACCAGAGTTATGATTATGCTCACTCCAACACCCACCCCATCCATGATCTGTGGAAGTTAATTTTTTAATGAGTAGGCTGACTGAAAGCAAATTGTCTTCCCAAATGTGTGTGTTCCCCATCCAGGCAGGTGTAGAGTAAGTAGAACAAAACTTTAGATTTCAGAATAGAGTGAAGTCTGCCTATTTGACTGCTTTCAAATTGGAAAATCGTCTGCTTTCCATGTCTTCAGATTATAAGTGATTTTGAGGGTCTTGAGTCTACACTCCTTAAGATGAGACTGTCCAACTGTTTGTCCTGGCTCTCCAGTTAACCAGCAGTGGGTCTCTGGGCATACCAGCCTCCAGAATCTGATGAGCTCATTTAGGTGCATTAGTTGGGATCATATACACTAGAAATAGATCAACATCTATATGTCCTTTTGGTAGCTATTTCCATAAAGATCCCATACTATCCTAATAATAACTCCCAAGAATAAGCTAATCTCATCAAAATGTGTTCACAATGAAATGTTTAAAACTTGTGGTTTAGTGTGAAATATCCCTTAAAGGAGCATGTATCCCTCCTGGAACTGTAAACCAAAATAAGCTTTCTTCCTTAAGTTGGTTTAGTCAGGGCACTTTATCACAACAGCGAAAAGAAGCAAAGACAAATGCCTGTGCACATACGTTACAGTTTTATGCCACAATGTTTAGTACAAAGTGTGGCAAGCCTCAAGAATATAATATAGTGAGTCCAGCTGTATAAGCTATACCTTGACTGACCAATGGTCCTTCAAGTGGGAAGATATTTATCACAGAATATTTGGTGTTATTCAGCTTTAATATTCAGCTGCTCCTTGTTATGAATTTCTGTGCTCATAATTCCCATAGAACATGTATATGTGAGCATCTTGCTGGGGCCAGTATTTGGATAAGGTCACATAGGAAGGGCTCTGAGATCCCTGCTCCCTTTTTAGCATTTGAATTGGGTATCTGCCTTTTGCAAATTTCCCCTGTAGCTAGGGCCAGCCCCAAACAAAGCATTGAAGGACTATCAGGGAACAGAATAGCTGAGACCATCCCTTGCCTTCAGGCCTAGTGGCATTCCAGAGCAATTGACTGAGAACAAAGGAAGTTTTCGCATATTCAGTTGGAGTGGAAGGTGGAACAGGATTCCTTGGAAGACAGAATCATGTGGCCAGAGAGAAGAGAGCAAGACAGAGATTCAGTAGAGGCTAAGGCAGATCTGTTATGGAGTTTTCTGAGAGCCAGGAGTAGGGAGCTAGGAAGGATAGATGGAGGGTGAAGGAACAGAGGACAAAGATGAGGTCAAAAGCATAGAGAAAATTTAGGCAGGAAAAATAGACACAGAGAGGAACTGAATGTGAGGACAGAGATGAAGCTGTATAGATAGAGGAATTTTGTCATAGAGGAATAAAGTAAACGGACAAAGAGCTTAGTGTACTTAGATTCTTTCCCTGAAAACAATTCTCACCATTCGTAGTTTCTCTTCTGGGCCCCTGGGAAGAAGAATATTATTAAGGCAGGTCCATTAATAATATTTGAGAACAAACCTAGTCCCTAATAAATAATTGCTAAATGAGTGAATAATCTAAACTTATTTCAATACTAATATTGAACCTAGTGCATTGATTTAATTACATAAAATATCTATTAAGGAAATACACACAGTATTAGTTAACTATTTCTATAAGAAAACCTGTGATCAAGTTGCTGGAAGGCATTATGCCTTCCTGAAATGGACAAGCAAAGCGATTCTGAGTTCAGTCTTCCAAGTTTCATCTCATTTACCTAACATGCATGTATGGGAAAATGACCTCTAAGAACTTGTAATATGGTTTTAAGCAAACCATCAATGCAATATACTTGCTTATAAAATGAGAAAATTGAACATTTTTCAGTGTCTCACAACTTAACAACAGGGGGCAAAGAAATACCAAGTGATTATAATATTAGCCTCAGAATAGGAAAAAATAATTTATTTATTATTAATTCCAGATTACCTATGGATATTTTGTCAATTGGAAGCCCTAGTTTATTTTGTTTATTAAAAACTGATGCAGTGAATATTCCATATCTTTCACAAACTGCAAAGTGAAGCAAAATATAACTATTAATTATTTATCACTTTTTAAAATTGCATATCACTAGTATTAATTTCAGTTCTTTATTTTCACAGTGCATTTTTATTATTAATTTTTGACACCAAGAGTTCAATTCGCATTATTTTGAATGTTTTACCTAATGACAGTAATAATTTTCTAATAAATAAGATATCATATTCAGAGAGATTAAATTTTGTTCTTTCTATTTTCATACTTGTATTTTGAATTAGGCAAAATTACACTTCTTTTATTCTCTTTTCTTACTTCTTTGTTAGAAATGTAAATGCAACATGTCACTTAAGCTTGTTTTCCATGCTTCTAACAAGTACAACTATCTTTTAAATACTTAGATGATAGTATAATTTCACTAAAAGTGATGTGTAAAATTAACATAACTTCCTTGCATTTCTCTGTTTTAGCTTTATAACAAAAGTATGGTGACAAGGGAGTTATCAAAGAAGAAGGTATAATGGAAGATGAGAGCAAAGTTATTTCATATTCCTCTCTATAAATGCACATAACATACACAAACACACACTCACTGAATTTAAAACCATAGAACTGATTTTGTAAAAAATGTTAAAGAACCATTCTTTTTACAACTATCTCCCTGATACTGAAGAACTGTACTTACTTGAATTTAGTAAGTCAACTGGGATTAACTTACAAACATATAGGCAAAATATTTATAAGTAATTAAAGATGACATATGATAATTTGATGATGCTATAACACAAACTTCAGTAAAGAATAGGTATAAGCAATTTGTAAAACAAACACAAATGGCATGTAAGCTATATGTTGAAAGTAAATAAATGACACAGGAACATGAACTACAATGACAATGTGACAGGGATTAACCTTTCTAGTGTAGAATATAGAAGGCAGAGTATATAAAAAATTAGCAATGAAAATGATTTAAGCCTTATACTCTTGACTGCAGGAAATGAATCTGTGGACTTAAAAGTACCATAGAGTTATGTGTAATGATATTATTTTTACATAGTAATGCCACTATCTGATTAATAGTAGCAACATGGATATACCTTAAAATACCCAAACTTGATATATTGAAAATAAAGCCCCAAACAGCCACTAAAACCAGACAATAATGCTGTGGATATTGCTCTATATAAGTAAAATGCTGATTGGCCAATAGCCAGGCAGGAAGTATAGGTGGGAAAAAGAGAGAGGAGAATACTGGGAACAGGAAGGCTGAGTCAGGAGACACTGCCAGCCTCCAAGATAAGGAGCAGGTTGTAAAGTACCAGTAAGCCACGAGCCACGTGGCAAGATATCGATTAAGAGAAATGGGTTAATTTAAGATATAAGAACTAGATAACAAGAAGCCTGCTGTGGCCATGCAGTTTGTAAGTAATATAAGTCTCTGTGTGTTTACTCAGTTGGGTCTAAGTGGCTGCGGGACTGGTGGGTGAGTGAGATTTGTCCTGACCATGGGCCAGGCAGGACTGGAGAAAACTCCAGCTGCACAATAAAATACTTATCAGTATAGGGAATAGCACAACCTACTTGCAAGATGTAAAGCTTCCTTTTAAAGTATACAATCTGTAATCTGCAATCATCAAAAACACAATCAGATGTTCATATGCATACACATTTCTGTGTGTGCAAATAAAATAACTAGAAATAGTTTATAGCAGATAATGTCAACATTGATAAAATTATGTGTTTCCCTTCATCATGTTTCAACGTTTTTGTCATTGAAATGCTTTATTGAAGAAATCTTTTGCAATCAAAGTGAATGTGGGAGTACTTAACACAAACGACCTTCAAACTGTTCCATAAACTAGAAAGGGATGGAACAGTACCAAGCTCATTCTCGGATGCCACTATAACCAGATAAGGACACAATACAAACTATAAGCCAATTTCTCTGATGAACATAGATGCAAATACTACCAGCAAAATACTGGCCAAAACAAATCAAGAACACATTTAGAAGATTGTAACAAAGACCAGGTGGGATATATTACAAAGATGCAAAGATAGTTCAACATACACAAAGACAATGGTGCAATACAGAACATCAATAGATGTAAGAAATTGATCTTCTCACCAGATGTAGAAGAGAACTTTGACAATGTTTGTTAAAATTTCATAATGAAAGTTTTGAAGAAAGTAGGAATATGAGGAAATACTTGTATTTCTCTCTCTCTCTCTCTCTCTCTCTCTCTATATATATATATATATATATATATTTACACACACACACACATATATATGACTGTGTGTATGTATATATGTGTATCAATATCTATCTATACTTATATAGATATAGATAGACTGTACATGATAATTTTATGGTTAACATGATACTAAGTGGGAGGAAATTCAACAAATTTCTTCTAAACTAACAAGGCAAAGGTGTCCACAATCTCCACTTTTATTGTATACAGTGATTTAAGGCATAACTTGAGCAAGAAGGCAAGAGAAAGAAATAAAGGGGATACACACAAGCAAGGAAGAAACCAATTATCCTTTCTGGAAGATAATCTGAAAATACTAAAGATTCTATTATAAAATTTTTAGTTTTTGTGAACATTTCAACAAAGCAAGATACAAAAGCAATATATATCAAGAATTGTCAAGAAAAAAATGAGATATTACCTTCATAATTTCTTTAAAAGACACTTAGAAATAAATCTGAGAAGTTGTAAGAAAATCATACTAAATACATATTTTAAAAATGAAACACAACTGAAGAATAACTAGAAATTGTGTGTGTGCGGGGGGAACAATGATCATAGATTGGCAGAATTAGCACTATGAAAATGACTAATCTACCAAATCTGTACCTTCAGACTTAACTTAATTCCTATCAAAATTCCAGTGACATCTCAGAACTAGAAATAACAATTCCTAAGTCATATGGACACACAAACAAAAAATTCCAAATTGCTAAAGCAATCCTAAACAGAATGGTGCTGGAGGTACCACAGATCATACTCTCAAGTATAACACAGAGCTAACTGTTTAAAAAGAGACATAATATTGGTCTAAAAACAGATACACAGAACAATGTAGTAAACTAGAACTCCCAGGAAAAAAGTCATTTGGCTGTAGCCATCGGATTTTTCACAAAAAAAAAATAAATAAAAAAATAAAAAAATGTATTGTGGGGGAAAAAAAAGCCAGTTTCATACATATATGTTGCAATAAAAAATTTCTTATTTACATGTTGACAATTATAAGTGAATTAATATTTTTTATCCCTCATGTCAACTCAAAACAGATTAAATTATTAAATAGATGACCTCAAATTCTGAAACTGCAAAAGAAACATCAAAATCCTTGAAAAATAGGCAGAGGTGAAGGCTAGGAAAGGACTCTACTATCTTGAGAAATATTCCCAAATTGAAAAATGGGATTGCATGGAAATACAAAAATCCACACATTAAAGAAAAGACTCAGTGAAGGACAGAAGCAGTTGACTGTTTGGAAAAAGTCTTTCCAACTGTACCTCTGGCATGGGATTAATATCTAGAGTCTATGAAGAACTCAAAATTAAAGACTGAAAGGCTCAAATCACCCAATCAGTAAATGAGTAAATTAAATTAATTTTCAAAAAACAGAAATGCAAATGGTCAGCAAATATATTTTTAAAATTTAACATCATCAGTTCTTAGAGTACTTAATCTAAAATAACACTGAGATTCCATCTTTTCTAAGAACAGTTATCAGCAAAAAAGCGAATGTTTTTAAGGAGATGGGGAAAACAGGATCTTTATTAACTGCTGGTGGCAATTTAAACTGGTACACATGCTGTGAAATCAGTACGAAGAACCCTTTAGAAAATTAAACATAAAATGGACATATGACCCAACTATACTACTCTTGAGTATATGCTCAAAAGACTCTAGATCAGTACACCACAAAGACATTTGCATGTTCACATACATTTACTGAATTATTCATAGGAACCAAGAAACAGAACTAGTCTAGATGTTCATTAACAAAGAGTGGGTAGAGGAACATGATGTATAATATATACATATAATTTCTTTTTGTATATATATATATATATATATATATATGTGTGTGTGTGTGAGTGTGTATACACAATATTTATTTCTATATGTATACACAATATTTGTGTACATGTATATTTATACACATAGCTATGTGCATATATACAATATTTCTATTTTTGTCCTGATATATATGTAGTGATTATATATATGAATGATTTTATTCAACTTCAAAGAAAAATGAATTATGTCATTTGCAGAAAAGTACAAAGAACTACAGAACATCATGTTAAGAAAAATAAGAGAGATTCTCAAAGACAAATATCATGTTTATTTTAAGATAAATAAATGAAATTCTCACAAATAATCATTTTTTTCTCTCATATATAAAATCTAATTTAAATATATACACATGCATATTTTGTATTCATTTGTTTTCTGTTGTTCTGATAAACATCGCAACTAAAGACAAATAGGTGCAGAACATGGTGTACTTGGCCTATAGATTCCAGGTCCATGATCCCAGGAAATCAAGGCCAGAGGAATTCAGGTAGAAGCTTGAACAGAAACCACTGAGAAAAGCCAATCATGCTTTCAGTCAAGCTGACAATCAAGGTTATTGATCGCATCCATGCACACACATAAACACACATGCATAAGAAAGTCAAAAGAATCCTGCGGGGAATTGGTAGGAGGAAGGGAAGTGGGGAGAAAAGAGGACCATGAGAGAACAATGGGATTTCTATTTTTGCCGTCGGGAGCAGAATTTGGATTTATGTTTGAGGAACAAGATAGGGTGTGGAGGAATGGAGGGAGGGAAGGAGATGGGACT